>NW_026056780.1:600000-1156686 GCF_023758085.1 Alternaria hordeiaustralica | reverse complement strand
CCCTAACCCTAACCCTAACCCTAACCCTAACCCTAACCCTAACCCTAACCCTAACCCTAACACTACTATAAGATAGTAACTAGATTTTAATATCTAACACTAACTTTATAGTATATAGTAATACTATTATAGTTGCGCCTTATATAGGTAAGTAATAAGTATAGTTACTACTCTAGCTATACCTTTAAGTCTACTACGTCTAAAACTATTCTACTAACTATAGCTAATTAATTATATAATTTTAGAACTAGCTCTTATACTTAGAGTAGAGAATAGTGTAATTAGATTAGGCTTATAGTGTTAAGGTAGAGGTAATTAATAAAGTAGTTAAATTAGCTTATAGAAATAATGTTAAGATAATTAATAAAGTAGTTAAATTAGCTTATAGTATTAATATTAAGAAATTAGTAAAGTAGTTAAATTAGCTTATAGTATTAATATAGAGATAAGTAAAGAAATAGTTAGATTAGCTTATAGTATTAAATATAGATAATTAATAATATAGTTAGATTAGCTTATAGTATTAAATAGAGATAATTAATAATATATTTAGAGTAGCTTATAGTATTAACGTAAAGATAATTAATAATATAGTTAAATTTAAGTAAGCTAAATTATCTAAAGTAGGCTATCTTAGATTACTAACGCTCTCTACCTACTATATTCTCTACCTAGAAGCCTCTAGTAGTTCTATAGATTAATACAAAGCTTAGTGTATAAACTACTTAGCTCTAACTTACTAGAGCTTATACCTCTACTAAGCTTCTTTAGATAGAGTAGAGTAGTATAGTACACTACGTAAAGAATATTATAAAGAATAAAAGTAGGTTATATAATACTATATAGGCGTAATCTATATAAAACTACTATAGTAATCTATACATAATTACTCTAACTATTTAGATAATAACTATAGTATAAATTATAGTTTAGTTCTAAACTAGAAGTAGTCTATATATATATAAGGTAAAACGCTTTATATCTATAGAGCGCAGCTTTTATAAATAGAGACGTAAAGAAAGTAGTTAATAAATATACTACCTTTAATATACCTAATTTTAATCTTTTTACTAAGAATAACGTTTAGCTTCTTATTAGTAGATAAAATTAAAAGTTTAAGTTTTGCTATATATCTATCTATATACTTAAGAGTCTACCTATTATTAACTATACGTATTATAGCTACTACTAAATTAAGTATATTAGAATACTAATACTAGCTATAGCTATAATTATAATAGAACTCTATAGTGTTTACGCTCTCTATCTATTAGTTATAGAGTACCTAAGAAAGGTAATATATATTATACTCTAAAAAGTCTTTCTATTTAATAGTACGTAGCTACTTCTTCTCTAGCTACTTAAAAATAGTAACCTACTTAGAGTTATATCTATACTAGTTATTATATACCTACTTTTCTAACTAGCTCTACTTATAAAAATAGAGTATATATAAAGTAGTAGCCTAGGTCTAAATATATTACTTAAGATCTACTAGAGTAATAGCGTAGTCTAAAGCGCTGTAAGTACCTATAGTATATAACTAGTTAATCTAAAGTATCTTAGCTACCTATAGCTAACGCTTAGTAAGCTTATTATTAGAAATAAAGTCTATAGTAGATAAACGCTTCTTATAATCTTTATAGAGTTTATATATATTATAAGCTTTTTTATATAACTTATAGTAAAGATAGTTTTTATATCTATCTATATACTAATTAAGTACTAAGTAATAGTAGTTAGTAGTAATAAGAAACTCTTTTATAGTAGGCTTAAGATTATAAAAAAGGTACTAAGTAGTTTTATTCTAACGTAACACGTAGAAAGAATATAATATAATAGTTTTACTTAGCGCTTCTACTTTTCTTCTATAACTACTTTCTTATATATATTATATTAAGAAGTAGTATATTTCTATATAAATAATAATATAGACGCTAGATATATTAAGCCTAAGGCTAAGTATATTTATAGTAGTATATAAAGAAATAGTTCTATAAGTAAAAGAACGCACTTAGTCTACCTTAAGCTAGTTAGAATCTATTTTATAGTAGAATAGCTTATACTATAAAAATATTACTATCTACGTAGTAGCTTTAATAGTTAGGTAGTATACTATAATCTAGGTAGTAGAGCTGTATTCTATACACTTCTACTACACTAGATTATAGATTATAAACTATAGCGTGTTAGAGCTATAGTTATAAATATAGTAGTAAATATTATACTAAGTAGTATGCAGCGCTTAAAAGTAAGTAAGAAATCTACTATTTAGCTACGCGTAGTATATAAATATAAACTTCTAGTTAGGTAGTAGAGTAGCTATTATAAATATAACCTAGATATTCTTTTTAGTTATATACTTTAACTTTAGTATAAGTAGACGCTAGGTCTCTAAACTCTCTAATAGAACGTAATACTTATTAATAATAATATAATTAAGTTTCTATATTACGCATTTCTTATTAAGAAAGTAACTAAACGTATTACTATTAGCGCTTTCTAGTGTTATAAGCATAATCTTAGCTAAGTAGAATAAATAAGTACTATTCTAGTTAGTAAACTTAATACCTAGTTATTTATAATAGTTATAAAGATTATTATAAAGAGCGTTAAGAGGCGTAACTATAATAGTAAGTCTACTAAACGTAAGTGCTATAGAAAGTATAAATAATAGACTTTTACTAGCGCTTATACCTATAATAATAAGAATTTAAAGCTACTTTTTAATAATAGCTTAAAAAGTGTTTATCTAAACACTATAGAACTTAGTAGTTAGATTACTAATAAGACTATAAAACTTAGCTAGAAGATTAAACATAGTTAGTGCTTTACGCTACTAGCTAGCCTACGTAAGGCACTAGGTTCTATACATTTTTTTTATATAGAAAGAAGTATTTTAGCTACTAGTTATAGA
The DNA here is from genome assembly GCF_023758085.1 of Alternaria hordeiaustralica. Taxonomy (NCBI): domain Eukaryota; kingdom Fungi; phylum Ascomycota; class Dothideomycetes; order Pleosporales; family Pleosporaceae; genus Alternaria; species Alternaria hordeiaustralica. Next base: position 1,153,769 of record NW_026056780.1, on the reverse strand, counting down.
TAAAAAGCCTAGAATATAGTACTAATCTACGCTAATAGTATAAAACTAATTATACTTCTATTATATCTATATAGGTAACTTAAGAAATAGCTAGCTATACCTAGTCTCTTCTATCTAAAGCGTATAGCTAGACTACTAAGCGTAGATATTATTAGTAGTAGACTCTACGCTCTAATATAGCATGTTAATAAATTTACTAGCTACTAGGTTTTTTATAAGCTTATAGTAGATAGTAGAATAAGTATAATACTATATCTATATACCTAAAGCTGCGTATATAAAGAGCTAGCTATATTTCTAAAGAATATAGTAGATCTAATTAGTACTCTAGAATCTATCTAGATTGTATAGAACTAGAGCTAGCTATTATAGCTAAGTTTAATATTTCTTCTACTTAACTAAAGTTCTCTCTAAAGGCTCTATATTAGTATTTCTATCTTTAGAAATATTATTATTATTAAAAGCTATATTACTTTTATTACTACTACTTATCTATATATTTATCTCTTATAAAGGCTTCTAGAGAAAAGGCAAAGCGCCTAGAGTTTAGTAGTATAGCTTCTACACTAAGCTAATAAAGAGGTAAACTAGGCCTAGAAAGTATATAATAAGCTTACTAACTTTAGTAGAGATATAGTAGTAGATAGTCTTAATCTTCTTACTATAGCTATAGCTTTTATAGTATATAGTTATAAATATAATAAGACTATAGTCTACGTAGATACTCTACGTTTCTTTTCTACTAGAATTATTCTTATATAGAATAGAGGTAATCTTTATTTTATAAGTAAGTGCGCTACTAGTAAAGTGTACTAAGGTAAATAAGATTTCTTTAAATTAACGTACCTTATCTATATACGCTTATATAGAAGAACTATACTAGATAATAGATATAGTTATACTAAGAAAGCATTACTATAAAGTAGCTTCTCTACTTACTTACTAGAGAAGCTAGGTCTTCTAGTATCTAAGTTAGTTAGTAGAGTACTTTAAGAAGCTATATCTAGTAGAAAGCTTAGATAGCTAGTTAATTAAAGTATTTAGTAATAATTATAAAAGGTTAGTTAAGTTACTATAAATATAACTCTATATATTAATATTAAGTAGTAGTATATTATAAAATAATGTAATATAAGTAGTTTTATATAAACTTTTATCTAGAAACTTAAAGCTAGTAAAAGTAAAGCTCTACTAGTTAATAAAAAGATAGTCTCTATTCTATACTATAAAACTAAATATATTACACTAGAATACTATCTTTCTTATAAAAGCCTATATTCTTAGTAGTTAATTTATTAGAGTTATATATATATTTAGAGTAGTAAGCTATAGAAAGCGCTCTACCTTAGCTTATACTAGTAAATATAGCGTTAGATAATACTCTAAATCTAACTTAGATATAAACTAATACTTATTATATAAAGTAAGTAGTATAAGTACCTTTAACGTAGTAATAAGCTCTAATAGTACTTAGAAAAAGTACTACGTAGAGGTCTAGTTTCTACTAAGATAGTCTAGCTTTAGCGTAAGTATAGTAATAGTAATAAGTAGACTACTATCTTTCTTATTTACACTAATTTTATAATCTAATAATATTAACTATAGGTCTAGATAAGTAGCTTTAAGTTACTACTTTTTATTCTTAGATAGTAGTTTCTATATAATTACCTTTAGAAGTTTTATAGTATACTCTTAGTTAAAGCTAAATAGATAAGATAGTAGTTTAATAGACTTAGATAAGTTCTATAGATAGTAGAGTACTCTAATAAGGTGCTAGGTATATTTCTTATAAGTTATTAACTAGTAGCTAAGATATAAAAGTTACTTATTACTATCTATCTCTATCTTATAGTATTCTAGAAGCTCTAGCGCTAGTTTTCTAATATTAGATTATTTAGCTATCTACTAAGCGCGCTTAATAAGAAATTATAAAGTGTTATAAACACGCTAGAGTATAAAAAAGAAATTAGGTTTAGTGCTAGAGAGAAAAATTATATCTACTAGAGAGGGCTTACGTACTACTAATAGCTCTATCTAGATACTACTATATAGCTATTTCTTAAAATAGCTTAGCTTAATCTAGAGATCTAGAACCTAATAAAGCCTCTTTTTAATAGTTTATTAGGTAGTAGCTATAGTATTCTATTTCTAGAAACTATTTAGTTAGATAGTAAGACTATTATATACTTTATCTACTAAGATAAGTAGAGTAGAAATATTAAGAGTAATAAAAGTAAGCTACTCTAACGCTATAAAAATACGCTAGTAAGATTAACTAGCTATCTATATAGCGTTAGAAGAGTTAATATACTTTTTTCTTATATCTTTACTACGCCTCTATAGGTTAACCTATTAGTGTTTATCTTTATAATATCTCTAAATACCTTACCTAGTTATATATATATAGTAATATAAAGTAATAGTATAGGTAAAGCTATTTATAAACTTAAATAATATAGAAATAGCTTTAGTAAGGTAAGAGAGTAGCTAAATATTATAAGGCTAGTAAGTAATAGTATTAAGCTCTTTAGTAACGCGTATAATTATATAGCGCTATATAATATCTATAAGTAGTTTATAAAAGTTATTAAGATATATATAGATATACGCTAGTAGAACTATAAAGTAGTAGAAGTAGTATATAAGAATATAATACGTTACGTAATAATTAAATACTTAGAGAAGTTATTCTATAGTTCTTAGACTATAGGTTATATGTAGATTAAATGTAGATTATAAGATATATAGTAATAGCGTATAATACGTAGCCTAATATAGAGAGGCGTAGTACTATAAGTTAGATATTAGAGCTAGTATAAGCCTTAGTAGCTAGGTAAATCTAGGTATTACTATAAACTCTATTCTTACTATTATATCTACGCGTATTATTAAATAAATATAATTACTTATATACTAGCTTTCTATTAACTATAATATAGCTACTAATACTTATATATTCTATTACTAATATACATAAGATTCTTATAAATGTAATAAGCGCCTTTAATAGTAGTATATAAAGCTTTCTATAGAAAAGTAATAAAGCTTTCTAAGATATAGCTTTTTATAATATATATACCTATAAACCTTTAAATTAATACTATATATACTTTCTTACGCGCGTATTTATAAGCTCTACTAATAGAGATAAGTTTCTATAGTTAGCTAGTTAGGTTATTTCTACTATAGAGAATAATACCTTTTATAAGCTAGTTTTTATAGCGTATTTACTTCTAGTAGCTATATAGCTAGTAAAAGAGATACTAGAGTATAAAGATAATAAATTTTAGGTAGACTTAGTATACAACATAATTACACTAATAAGTAGAATTAATAAACTATAGAATAAGACTCTAGAAGACTTAGATAAAGATATATTAATAGTGCTTATAGAGTATAAGTCTAAGAATAAGAATAGTATTCTATTTTTAGTATAAAGACTACATTTCTAAGTAGTACTATTAAGAAAACGCGCAGCTTAGAGCTAAGTAGACTAGTTCTTTCTAGTACGTATAAAGTAATTATAATAGAAGTAGTAAAATATAGAAAATAGTAAACATAACCTCTATAATAGAGGTTTAACTAGTAGAAACTCTACTAGTAATCTATCTACGTAGCCTAACAAAAATAGCGTAAAGTTAAGTAATAATAAACTAGTTATTTCTAGACGCTATAGAAGTATAACTATTTAGTTATATCTTTAATATATATAAAATAATCTAACTATTAGTATAAGAGTTATTAATGTAATAGTAAAAAGAAAAGAAAAGAATAATAAAGAAATAGTTAGAGAAGATAATATAGAAAAAAGTATATTAGAAACTATTATAGAAGAAGTGTAGAGTATAGTAAAAAAGAAAATAAAAAAAGAAGTTATTTAAGAGGTAGAAGAGAAGATAGAAAAAGGCGTAGAAAAGAATATAAATAGAGAAGTAGAAGAAGAGATAGAATATAAAGTAAAAAAAGATATAGTTACTAGAGAAGAAGATATAGTAGCTAGAGAGAAAAAGAAAAAGTAGAAAAATAAAGAAAGAAAGAAGAATAATAGTCTACTATAGAATATAATAATAAAATAGAAAATTATATACATAATAATAGTTATAAATAATAATTAATAAGTAGAGGTATATAGAATAGTAATCTAGTAAGACCTATAAATAAAGTAACGCTATCTAATAAAGCTATAAGCGCTTATAGTAGATATACTATAGAAGAAGTAAGAAGCTTATAATAATATAGTAAAAAAGAATAAAATAATAATTACGTAGCTAATTAGTAGAAAGGTAAATAGTAATAGAGTATTTTATACGTTTATAAATATACTATACACTAAAGTAACTTTATTTTTAGTAAAGACGCGCTAGTTTAGTAATACTAGTTTATAGTATAATATCTAATAGTTTCTTTAAAACTAGCGCTAATAAGATACTCTATTTATTAGATAATCTAGTAATTATTAGAGTTTTAAGTAATTCTAGATAGTTATAGCTATATTATCTAGAGGTTTACTAGAAGATAAAGTAAACTAAGACTTCTACTTTACGTAGAATATATATACAAAGTATAAGATAGTAATAGTAGCTATCTATATTAGCGTATAATAGATAATAGTATTACTTAGGTAGGCATATATACGTAAAATAGAGTAGATCTAACTAGAAGATAAGCGCGCTAGTAGAGATGTTATATATAACTATTATAGTAAAGGCTAAGTATAGAGTAAAGCTATTATAGAACTTATTTAGCTAGTCTACTATTTACTATCTAGAGTAGACTATAAAGTATTCTACGTAAGACTTAAACTAGTAACGTAGTAGTACATAATTATATAGAACTTAGGTTAGAGTAGTTTACTTCTTATTCTATATAAGAAAATATTAAACTAATAGTTTAAACGCGTATTACGCGTAGGTAAGTTAAATCTATTTCTTTAGCTAGTAAGAAAGAAAAAGTCTAATATATATAAAGCTAGTTAAGCGTTAGAAGAGTAGCTAAGCCTAAAGAGTATTAAAGAGGCACTAATTACTAGAAAAGCTATACTAAGTATTAAAATAGTAATAAATATAGCTTATAGTAAGATCTATAAGATAGATAAAAGTAAGAATAAGAATAATAGTTTAGAGAAGAAAGATAAGAAGAATATAAATATAGGCGCCTTAGAATATAATAATTAGACTACTAAACTCTAGCAAGAACTATTATTACTAGATTTGTTTATTCTAGTAAGCTCTAGTAAAGAAAATTAGTAATAGAATAGAATTTAATATTTAATAAAAGCTAAGCAGAGTTAAAGAATAAGTATAGTAGAAGTATAAGCTAACTATAGAGAAAAGCGTAATAGAAAACTAGAAATTAGAAAAGATAGTGTAAAAGCACTCTATATATATAGTTAGATAAAATAGGTATAATAATCTACGTAGTTAAGGTAACTTATAAGAAAGAACTATATATATTATTCTTCTAATACTTTATTATAGTAGATTAAGTTATTCTCTAGAAATATAGTATACTTACTCTTAGTTTTCTATAGAGTAAGATATAATATAATTATCTTAGTAAGACTATTAGCGTTCTCTAATCTTACGCGCTAAGTAGACTAGCGTTAAATAATATAAATAAGAGATTAATATATACACTCTAATAATATAAGTAGAAATACTTATAGTTAAAATAAAGTAAAAGAGGTACACTAATATACGTAATAATATAGTAATAAAAGTTAGATAACCTACGCTAGTAAAGTAGAAACTAGAGAAATATAGACTTTATAGGTATTATAAAAGTATAGATTAGAGAACTAGTAAAGATAGTGTAGAAACTTAAGTAAAATAATAGCGTAGGCGTAGTAAGAGCGTAAATAAAGTAACTAGTATAAGCGTTATAATAATATATATAGAGTAACCTATATAGATATTATAATAATATAAATAGAGTAACCTGCGTAGTATTATATAAATCTAAAAAATAAAACCTACGCGTTTAATATAGCAGCGTTAATAAGAAAAACAATAGATATACTATATATAGATAAACTATAAAGTATTATAAGCGTTAATTTATTACACTAAGATAAGATATATCTTAAGTAGGTAGAGGTAACCTATAATACCTAGCATAGGCTTACTATAGTAGATAGTAGGCGTAACATAAGCGTGCGCTATAGTAATAATAATACTAAGACTAGTAATTAGTAAATAGAAGCGCTAGGTATTATATAGTAAGTCTACCTATTATAAAGTAAATATAGAAGTACTAACACTAAAGAGTAGATAGAAAAGTAATATATATAGACTTAGTGTTCTTAATACGCTATAAAATATCTATACAGCCTACTTAGAGTTATATATAAACTTTAACTCTTTATATTAGCGTAACTCTAATAATAATATATAATAGTATATAGAGTATAGTAAGTATTAAGAAAGAAAGCGTATATAATTATAATACTACTATTAAAATCTAAAGATATATTTTAATAGTTAAGAGTAAATAATTATAGCTATAAAGAATAAAGAAACGTAGTAGATAGTTAGTGCAGGCGCTAGCGATTTGTTAGCAAAAGTAAAGAATTTAACTCTAATTCTTTATATAATAAAGTTAGAGTTTTTATTTTTATATATTTCTAAATCTATAGACTAAATAAATATATAAAAGTAGTATTTAAACTAAAGAGATCTACTACTATATTATACTAAATAAAAATAGCTTACGTCTCTATTTTTATTTAAAGCTTCTAGAGTTTAAGATAAGAATAGTAAAAACTATATAATAGTAACTAAAGAACTAGAAATTATATCTAATATACTCTAGAAAGATAAAGATATAAGTAAAATAGTATAAAAGACCTACTAATATATAGAACTAGATAACGTAGTCTATTATATTTTTCTAGATATAGTAGAAAGTATATAGTTATTTATTACGTGTATACTAGAAAATACTATATAGTAGCTCTATTAGCGCGTTATAAAAAAGTACTTAGTAAAGTTTATTAACTATATCTATAATAATCTATAGTTAAATAAAGATGCTTTATCTAATAAGAAAAAGTTAGATTAGCTATTAAAGTAAATAAAAAAGAAAATAATAATAAAGTAGATTAATTAATAATTAAAGAAATAGTTAGACTATATACTAGTAGAAACTATTACTAGTATATAAGACTTAGTAGTAGTATAATAGAATAAGATTATATATTTAGACTATAAGATTAAGTACTATAACTTTATAAAATAGTTAGAGAAGATTAGCGTAAGTAAAATAGCTAAAATAATAAACTACGTAAAAATAGTTATAATAGTAGAAAGTTTAAAAGAATAGAAAGTAGTATTAGAAATATAGAAGAAAGTAGCTAGAAGTAGAAAATAACTATTTATAACTATAAATACTATAGTACTAGCTTTAGTATATAAAGTAAAGCTATAAATAATATAGAGAATAGATATTATTTCTAATTTATAGGCTAGTAAGCTTATTCTTTTATAGTAAGAAAGTAGGCGTTCTAAGAGAGCGCTATCTACTAGTAAGATATAGAGTTTTTATACGCTACTAGTAACTATATATTATAGTAAAACTATAGAAATTATAAATAATATATAGTATTAATAAGTAATATCTACTCTTTACTTAGAATATAAATAGCTAAAGAATATTCTAAAAAGATAAAGAAAGCTTATAAGTATAAAAAGGTAAAGTATAGTAATAGTTACTAGAGAATAACTTTTCTATAAAATTAATAGTAATATAAAGAAGAAGTTAATATAAATTAAGTATATAGCTAAGTATTATAACTAGAACTAGTACTTAGAATATAAAAAGCGTTAGTAGATACTAAAGTAAAAGTTTAGTTCTAGTATCTTTATACTACTACTAAAAGCGTTTATTCTAAATTTATTTATAGAGTAGAAGCTAATTCTAAAACTAGAAAACTAGATAGAGATAGTTACCTAATATAATAATAACGTTAGTAGTCTTTATAAAGTAGTAGAACTATTACTTATAAGCTATATATAGAAGAAACTCTCTTCTAAGTAGCTATTTCTTAAAGTAATTTATAAAAGTAATCTAGAAAACTATTTAGTAGAGTTACTAATAGAGCTAATAAAGAATAGGTTATAGTTTTTTTAAATAGTAGAAATACGTAATTTAGATAATTATAAAAGTGTAGATAGTATAGATATAGCTAGTAATAGTAATAAAGATAAAGAGTAGAGTATAGATAGAGACTAAAGAAAGTAACTACGTAATAAAAAGTGCTCTATAATATAATATTATATATAATATACACTACGTAGAGTAGACTTAAAAATATAATATATATAAAGAATAAAAAGTAATAGACTATAATATAAATACTATTATTAGAACTAGTATAGTATAGTTAATAAAGCGCTATATAAGCTAGTACTATAGAATAGACTATAAGAGTTATAAGCTAAAGAATATAAGTAGATAACACTAATAAGACTAGTATTACTTATAATAATATATTATAGTATATAGAACTATAGAAGTAGAATAAATCTAACTTAGACTCTAAGCTTTTATTTAAGTAAATAGATTAAGCTATTTAAGTCTAGAGTTATTTAAGATAAGAGATAATAGATATAAAATAGTTATTTTATATATTTCTAGAATAGAATAGACTATATATAATATTATATACCTAGCTTCTTAGATAGAAAAGAGATTTACTATACTATATAGAAGAAAATCTATAAGTAATAAGCCTTTTACTAGTACTTTTTTAAGTAGACTATTAGATTATTAGTTACTATTACGTTTTTTATTATATAGCGTAGCTATATCTTAGATATCTTTTACTTAGATATAGTAGTCTTCTAATATAGTTTTTTAATATAGTCTTTTAGTATAGTCTTTTAGTATATTCTATCTATCTTTTACTATATAAGTATTAGAGAGTATAAAGATATATTACTATAAGAACGTAAAGTAGTTAGTATAGATAAGAAAGTATAAAAGCGTTAGTTTAGTAGAAAAGAGTTCTATTATAGAGAGATTCTATTATCTAAAGTATTATATAAGAGTCTAATACTAAAAAGTATAAGTAAAAAATAATATATTAGATAATAAGATAATTCTAAAGAGCTCTTATTAAAAGACGTTCTTTTTCTAGATAATTCTTAGGTTATTAAAGATCTAATTTATATAAGAATACCTTATACACTAGTATAATATAAGAATACTTTATATACTAGTATAAACTTTCTCTTTCTAGTAGTATAGTTCTATTATACTATTTAGAATATATTAATTACTTATAGTATAAAAAAAGAATAAAAAAAAAATATAGAAAAGAAAGTAAAAAGTAAAATAAATAGTTAAGTAGAGATATTAGTAATATACTACTATAGTGTAAGTAGTAGATAGATTTTAGGTAAAATAAGAAGCTTACCTAAAATCTAAGTACTAGTAATATTACTAGTATATTTAGTCTACTTTATATTTTATCTACTATAACGTAGCTTAGATAAACTAGTAGAAGAAGCTAATAGAGCTACTATTAGTATCTTAAACTATAGAAAAAGTAGTAAAACTAGTAGTAGTAATATTATTAGAGAGCGTAAGGTACTAGAAAGTAATAATAGACTAAACGCTAGACTACTAGCGTAAGTCTAAGAAGTCTTAAATAGAAAGAAAGAAGTAGATATAGTATTAAAGTTAGTAGTATTATAGAAGTAGTAATAGATATCTAGTTCTATATTAATCTTATTAATAAGATATTCTATAGTATCTTTTATACTATAATTATAATTCTAAATATACTACTATCTTTTATAAGTAGAAGGTGTACTCTTATTAGTAAAGAAGAAAATATCTAAGTACTTACTATTAGCGCTCTTAGTAAAGGTAGCTTTCTTAAGCTTCTTAACTACTATATAGATATTAGAAAGTATAAAGATATATTACTATAAGAATATAAGATAATTAGTATAGATAAGAAAGTATAAGAGTATTTATTTAGTAGAAAAAAGTTTTATTATAAAGAGATTCTATTATCTAAAGTATTATATAAAAGTCTAATACTAAAAAGTATAAGTAAAAGATAAGATTATAGATAATAAAATAATTCTAAAGAGCTCTTATTAAAAGATATTCTTTCTTTAGATAATTCTTAGATTATTAAAGATCTAATTTAGATAAGAATACTTTATGCACTAGTACACTACTAGCTATAGTATTTTAATCTTCTTAATAATATACTTATACTCTTTTCTAATATACTCTAGAATACTATTCTTATTCTTACTAAGAAGTTTATAGACCTTTTTGCGTATAAGAGAGTTATTTTAAAAGACTTACGTAAGAATAGCCTTCTAGATCTAGAAAAAGAAGTTAATATATATATCTACTAGAAATACCTACTTAATACTACTATACTTATTATAATATCTAGATAGTATTATAGAAGAAGCTATAAGATTATAATAAGCCTTTAAGATCTTATTATATATTTCTATAACTAGAATTTCTATAACGCTCTAGTATACTATAATATACTATAAAAGAATTATTTAATAAATCTTAGTTACTAGTTCTATAGAGCTATAAAGTATTATAAAGTAAATAATATAAATATCTTCTTCTCTATAAATAGACTTCTTCTACTTTATACCTAACACTATTACTTATACTTTTTATATCTAATTAATATTATTATACTATTCTTTAATAAAGCTAGTAGAATTCTTCTTAGTAGTTTTACGCTTTTATAAGTATAGCTCTATATATTAATAAAAGCCCTCTAAGACCTCTATATAGTTCTAAGAGTTTTTATTATTAATTAAAACTAATTCTTAGATTATATCTATACTTTAACCTTAAGCGTAGGTAAATAATAGATTAAGATTAATATAGTAGAAGAATATCTTATTATCTAGTATAGTGTACTTAGCGTAGTAAAGATAGAAAACTATAGTATATTCTTTATAAAGTACTAAGTAGAGTATTTAGTAATAAAAATTAGTATAAATAGCTTATTAAATAAGAAAATAGTATATAATATAAAGCTAGCTAAGGTTCTTATTACTATTAATATATTAGAGGTAGTAATAGTATATCTTAAAGAATTCTTTAATAATCTTTTTAAGTTTTTTATTATTAAAGAATAGCTACTTAAAGTTCTCTATAGTAATATTACTCTTTTACTTAAAGTCTTCTACTAGCTTACTCTAATCTATCTTTTTACTAACTTTCTTCTAGAAAGAAATTAAGTATAGATTCTAGGCTATCTAAGAATAAAAGTAATAGCTAAGAAGATTAGAGTTCTATTTACTAAGCTTATACTACTTAATAAAGAGAATAGATATAACTAGATAGATTTAGAGTTTATACTACTTATCTTAGAAAAGATATAAAAGAAGAAAGATATTATTTATAGCTTTTATATTTATAGCTTACTTAAAAAAATCTATATAAGTAGCTATTACTTATATATAAGTCTAATAGATATAAGTACTATTAATTAATAAGCTATTAGAGTAGTAACTAATATAGACTTCTTAATACTACGCTTAGATAACTTTAATATATTTATAGTTATTAAGTTTAGTATACTTAGAGTAGCTATTAAGAATTAGTTAAAGAAAATTAGAAGTTCTATCTAAATATTTATAGTTCTTAGCTATAGTTAAAGCTTTAAGCTTATTAGAATTCTAGTTTTTATCTTCTAAATTATCTTTATTAAGTATAGTATCTATCTTCTTAGATAAAGATTAGTAAGCTAGAGTAGATTTTAGAGCGCTAGTGCTAAGTAGTAGTAGTAGTAGTAGAAGACTAGTTTATATACTATAAAGCCTTAATTTCTATAACTTAGCTACTACTACTTTCTTCTTAACTACCTTAAGACTAGCTTAGCGCTCTTAGTGTACCTACTTCTTTAGATTTACTAAAGAAGTAACTAATTTAGCTCTATCTAGTTACTTTACTTTAATTTTCTTTAGCTCTACTTTAATATAATTACTATCTTTATTAATTACTCTTAACTTATATAATAATAATCTAAGTTCTATTATAATAGAGATAGCTAATTAATAGATAGAGTAAAGCTTTATCTAGTATCTAGCTATAGTATTAGTAATTATTATATTATTACTACTATAAAGAGTATATATAATCTAGTAGTTCTTATTAGAATACCTATTAGCTATATATAGAAAGATATATTACTAAAACTTATATTAACTATTATAAGTACTATCTTTCTTATACTTATAAGTAAAAGAAACTATAATATTCTTAGTAGTAAGACTAAGTATACTTAGTATTATACTATACTTCTTATAGTTTTTTTTTAATACTTTAATAGAATGCTTTAAAAGAGATAGTGTCTTAGAAAGTAGATTCTTCTTAGTAAACTAAATAGTTATCTTAATAGAATCTCTTAAGGTAGCCTAGTTTTATATAATAATATTAGTCTTAGTACTTTTACGTAGAGTATAGATATAAATAGCTACTACTTAGACTAAGAAAAGAGCTACGTTACTAATATCTAAATATCTAAGGTAGAACTATATATTAGATATAGTTTAGTAGTTATATAGAACCTTACTTAAAAAGTAAAAGACGTAGCTTATAAAACTAGGCTCTAATATATTAATACTCTTAGTAGTAGTAGTTAGCTCTATAATATACTTATTTTTAGTATTCTTAGCTTAGCTTAAGACTTAATACTAGCTATTAAATACTTTAATACTACTATACTTATCTATAAGCTTTAGTAGCGCTTTAACTATATTAGATACTTTAAGAATAAAGTTAGTAATCTAATTAAATAGAAAGGTTACGTTAGTTATAAATATATTAAGAATAATCTTCTATTACTTAGAAGACTACTATTTAAGACTAGTAATAAACTCTATTATCTTACTATTAATATTTAGATTCTAGAGATTCTAGTTCTAAACTAAAGTAAAAACTTAGTTCTTAGCTTTAGTGTATAGAGCCTAGATAATTATAAAAGTATTTTTCTTTAGATATAAACTAGAAAAAGTAGTAGAAAAAGAGCTAGTATTACTTCTAGAGGCTTAACTATAGATACTTAGAGTAGTAAAATTCTTAGTTAGACTAGGTATATAAAGCTTAAAAAGTAAACTTTTCTAAGAAGAAGTTTCTTATAAAGAAGAGCTTTAGCTATAAAAGAAAGTTAACTTTCTAGTATCTATAGCTTTACTTTTACTCTTATTCTTATTACTAGCTATTTTCTACTAAGCCTCTAGTAGTATAGATATTTTTCTTTAGTAATTCTAAACTAGCTTTTATAAAGAAACTCTTACTAAACTAGCTTATAGTATAGAACTAATAGTACTAAGCTTATATATATATATATATATAGTTACGCTTATATACTTATTTATAGAATTAGTTATAGATATAGTAGACTAAGCGCGCGCTCTTATATATAAAGTTAATAGTAACTAGAAGTTATAAAAAAAGTTTAAGTAGCCTATAGGCTTACTATACTTCTCTACGCTAAGCGTAGTAGTTATAGTTATTAAGATAGAAAATAAAAAAGATTAAGTTAATAAAAAGAAAAAGAAAATATAGCCTACTTCTAAGAGGTAACTATAGTATATAGAGGTAAGAAGAAAAGATTAAGAAAGTTAGAGAAGAAAGAAAAAAGTAATAGCTATAGAGAGGTATATATATATATATAATTAAGAAATATCTATCTATTATAGTATTATAATATTATAATATTAATAGATAAAGTTAGAAGATAAAATTATAGTAAAGGTAAGATAATTAATTATATAATTAGCTATTATACTTAGTAGTGTTCTTATGCGTATAATAGTATTAGTAAATAGATAGTATTATATTATTATAGTAGTAATAACTAGATTTTAGATAAAATTCTAATCTACCTAAAATCTATATATTAGAACTATTATAGCCTATAATTATTAGAATTATAGCTAAAAAAATATAATAACTATATAAATATAGTTTAAAGAAAGTTTAAAGCTAGATAGAATAGTTAAAAAAGTAATACTTATTATAATTAGTACTAGTATTTCTAATATTAAAGTTATAAGAAAGCTATAATACTTATAGCTCTTTTTTTTATTACCTCTAAAAGTATATAAAGATAAGAAAGTATTAGTTACTAAAGATAAAGTAGTTATAGTTATTATTATAGTTTCTAGGTAGTTACGCGTAGAGTTATAGCTAGTTATTACGCGTAGAATTATAGCTACTATATTTTCTAGGCGTTCTAAGTATATTAAGATAGTAGTAGAATAGATATATTCTTATCTACTTAAAGGTAGTTACTTTCTAGAGACTTAACTATAGGTAGGCTAATATAACTAGAAATTACTATTCTAAGCTTTAATTTAAGTAGCTTAAGAAGCTTAGAATAGTAAATTAACTAAGTCTAAGTAGTTATTACTAAGTAGAGGTAACGCCTTAGTAGTTATATAACTCTATAGTCTAGTAAACTAGTAGTAGAAAATCTAATATAAGATAGAATATAGTAAGGTAGTAAGAATAGTAGTAGCTATCTTTTCTACTTTATCTTAAAGTTTATAGTACTTATACTTTACTAAGAGTATCTAAACGTATACTACCTAGCGCTTATAAGAAAAAGTATTACTATATATAGTAAACTTTTTATTTATATTATCTAGTATTAATATTATAGTAGAAAAGTTAGAGGTAGTAAAAAGTACTTAGAGTAGCGTTTACCTTAGACTCTAGTAGTAGCTTCTAGCTAAACACTACTATAAGCGCTACGCTATTTTTATTACTACTTATTTTATAGTTTATAATACGTTTATCTAGTGTAGTTTAAGACTATAGAGAAGTTAGATACTTTTCTTACTAGTAGTAGTAAAAGTTAATAGAAGCTAGAAAGAGAGTATAATAAGTAGAGACTTATTATTACTATTAAGATATAAGTATAGTAGAAAAGAAGCTAGAATAAATTAAAGTTAAAAGTAAGAAAAGTGCTATCTCTTTAGTTTTAGTAGAACTTATAGAATACTTCTTTATAAAACTAATATAGTCTATATATATTTATAATATTAAGATTCTTTATAGTATAGTTAACGTAATAGAAAAGAAAGAAATAAAAAAAGACTAAGAAAGTATACTTTAAATACTTAGTAATAGTAGACTATATATTATTAAAGAGGCTTTTAGTTAAGAAAGCCTATAGTAGGCTTCTCTTTCTCTTTTTTAAGTAAAGGCTATTCTATAGCTTAAGCTCTTTCTTTATCTAATACTAATAATATATTAGAATTAGAGAAAGAAATAAAGTTTAGTCTAAATACTCTCTATTCTTTTTCTATAAAGCGCTTAGTAATAACTATACTTAGCTAACTAATAAGCTTTAGAAGAATACTTAGCTAGCTAATAACTTTTAGAGCGTTACTTATCTTCTCTTTCTTAAGTTATAGTTAGAAAAAGGTATTCTAGCTATTTTCTTTATTATTATTAATAGAGCTAGCTAGCACGTTAGTAGAGATATTAGTGTTCTTTTAGTTATCTAGGTTATAGAGCTTTATCTAGCTATAATATTACTTAGTAATATCTTTTAGTATTTATTAGTAAAAAAGCTTTAGCCTTTTACTAGAAATAGTGTATAGAAGTAGAGTTCTATTAAGATTCTTAATCTAGTAGATACCTTACTCTAGCTATAGATATTAAATATAATATAGATCTATCTATCTAGCGTTAAGCTTCTTATCTCTAGATATATTAATCTTCTATATAGAGTTTTATAGAAGAACTAGGTTACTAAGTTAAAGCTTTTTATAGCGTATCTTCTTAGTATTATTCTAATAATTCTTTTTAGCTTAACGTAGTTAATTAGTATAGATAATAGTATTCTTAGTAAACTAGTTCTAGAGGTTTAGTTATATTACGCGTATTACTAGAAGTTATACGTAATTCTTTATCTCTTAGAATAGAAGAGTTTACTATATTAGAAGCTCTAATTCTAATAGTAGAACTAGGTTTTAACTAGTAATTAACTAGTATAGTAAATAGCCTATCTAAAACTAAGTAGAAATATAGTTAGTAAGAAGAATAGTAGGTAAGTTATTTATCTATAGGCCTAATAGCTTAGCAAGAGCATTAATAATAGACTTATATCTACTCTTAATCTTACCTATAGTCTATAGATTATATAAGAATAACTAAATATATTTAATCTTATAGTTAGCTATAAGATACTTTACTACCTTAGTAAAGTCTAGTCTACTATTAACTAAGAGCTTACGTATTATACTTTATTAATAGATAATATTCTTATAAATAAACTTAGTAATAGTGCTAGACTTATTATTAGAAAGCGCTTTAGCCTCTAGCTATTTACTTAAGTATTCTCTAGTAATAATAAGATACTTCTTACCTTAGTAGTAAGGTATATAAACTATATTAATTATAACTAACTTCTAGATTACAAAGCTATATATATTAGTTAATATATTAACTCTTCTCTTTAAGAAGTAAAGCTAGTATTTAGAATAATGCTAAATTCTTCTTTAAACGTCTTTATATATATTAGGCTACTAGTAATATTAGAAAAGTATAGAGTATATAGTATTAGTTCTATAATAGCTAATAGTTTTATATATTAACTATATAGTTTATAAGTAGATATTAGTATTATTAATAACATAGTATATAGCTATATTTCTTAAAGTCTTATAGAAGAGTATATAATTACGTATAAAGAAGTTTATAGCTCTTTTTTTCTATATATAAAGCTCTTTTAGTATTATACTTTTAGAAACTTTAAAGTTAATAAGAAACTAGATAATCTACTTAGATTATTTAGTATACTTATACTTAAGTACCTAGAATACTCTAATAGGTAGTAGCTCTTTTTCTATACTTCTAATTATATAGTTAATAAACTTCTTAAGATTATTTTTAAACTTTTCTAGTAGAACCTAATTATTAGGTTTAGAGTAGTAAGAGAGAGTATTTATAATAACGTTTTTCTTTCTAGAGACGTAGATAATATTAAAGTTCTAAAGAAAAATAGTAGAGATTTACTAATTTATAACTAATTCTAGATTATTAGTAGAAGAGTAATTAAGCTAGGTAATAAGTATTACTATATTAGTTTTAATAGTAAAGTGTATACTATATAAGTATATATAAAACTTCTTTAAAGCTTATAGTACTACTTTATATTCTAACTTAGTAGAATACTAAAGATATTCTCTTACTAACTAAAGTGTACTTTTAAATTAAATAGAGTAGCGTTTACTATTAGCTTATAGCTATTTAAGATAAGCTCTTTTTTTATTTTAACTAGCGTTAGTTATAAGAAAGACTTTATACTTTAATATATCTAAGTAGTTAAGACTTACTAGCACTAGTACTAAGTATATAGTATACTTAAGTATATATATTACTTAATTCTAATCTAGACTTTACTTATACTTTATATTTCTATAAAGAAGATAGAAGAGAGGCTTAGTAATAGTAGTAAATTCTTTTATCTAGATATAGTAGTAGATATATAGTTTAAGAAATAAGTAAATATTATATATATTATAGTAAGGTAGCTAGTCTAAAAGCTTCTAAACCTTTTTACTATTAGAATAGTATTCTTTAGAGCTAATCTTATAGCTAATAACTTCTAGGCGTTCTATAAGAAAGTAGCACTTCTTACTAGAGACTATCTTTTCTACATGCTTAATATCTATAAGAATATAGTTAAGTTAGAGAATATATTTATAGACGTAGTAACAAATACTAGATATAGCTATTTTACTACTATAGTTTATTTTAGAACTTTTATAAGTAATATTATTAATAAATACTATAGTGTTTAGCTAATAGTTTTTAAGAATCTTTATTATAACTTACTAGAATACTATAACTAAGTTAGTTACTTCTATAACTATAGTATATAAATAAAAAAAACTAACTAGTATTTAGAAAGCTATTATATTCTAGCTTATAGTATAAAGAGTAATCTAATTATAACTAGAATAGAGATCTATAAGAAAGTTAATAAGATATCTAGTAAAGCGTTTAGAGAACTTATCTACTATTAGAGGTAGATTTATATTATATATACTAATAGTATTAATCTTTTATATATTAGAGATCTATTAAGCTCTTCTATTCTTCTTAGAAACTAGATACTATAGGTTGTAATACTAACTATTATAGCGTTTCTAAGTACCTTTATTAAGATAAGTATTAGCTATATTAACTATAATCTACTTAAGCTTTTTAGAAATAGTAAAGCTTTACGCTTACTAAGCTTTATACTTAACTATATAGATCTTATATAGTAGATATATATTAGAGTATATTCTACTAGATTTAGTAAATTTCTATAATAAAGCTACTTCTTTATTATAGAGTATCTAGATAAAGAAATCTTTCTTTTCTTATATAACTTATAATCTAATATAAAGGTTAGCTAGTTTCTTAGATATAAAGTAAGTTTCTTATAGAAATATAGTATATTATAGTTTAAAGATATAATTATAAGACTCTAGGTTTAGTTTATAAATAAATAGGTAAAGTTATTATTACTAAATAGCTTATTTCTTCTAGTCTTCTTATTTAAACTCTATTAGCTTATCTACTTAAGAAATATTAATAGGTTAAACTTTCTTATCTATAGTCTTATATAAAGTAGTAATCTCTAGTTACTAATAAGTTCTACGCGCGTAATTAAGTATCTTTTTATAGTTAATCTTATATATAATAGTATACTTAGTAAGCTTTTATTTATACTAAATAATTAGCTTAGTATTTTTATCTACCTAAGGTACCTCTACACTATTATTAAAAAGAGAGTGTATCTATCTTTTCTATATCTATTAGATACTTACTAAAAATAGTATATTATATTACCTAAAACTATATATTAGATTACACTACGCTCTCTAGTGTAGATACTAAACTATAGAAGAATCTTAAAGTAGCTCTAAAGTAGAGTTAGTTATAGTACTAACTTATATATATTCTATAGTGTTATTATTCTTATTCTTTTACTTATAATCTATAGTAGAGAATAGGTATATAGACTTAGAGTCTAAGATAATAAAGAAAACTAACTTAGTTCTATTCTTAGACTAAATATAATATTATACTCTACTAAATATATTATATTATATTCTAATATATAATACTATATACTATAGTTCTCTAAGTATAGCTAAGCGTATAAGGTTTATAATAATATAGAAGGTAGTATAAATAACTATAGTACTAATATATATAGAGATATTAAACGTAGTACTAATAAATAGCTTATAGCTACTATTAGTAGAAGTAACTTTTTATAGTAGGTTACTAAGCTTCTATATCTAGTATTTATATAGTATCTTTAACGCGCGCGCTATACTAAGGTAAAGAATATTTATCTACGTACTTATATTAATAAAGTATTTAATAGAATTACTATAGATATAAATCTAGGCCTTTAGTAGATTTATCTATATAAACGCGTATCTAGCGCGTCTCTATACTCTATATACTACCTTAGTAGATATATAGTTAAAAGTATTACTCTATAAGTTACTATAACTAGTAACTTTATATTAAGTTTATATATTTAAGTAGTATATATTAATAGTATTATAAAAGGTATTAGTGTTATATTAATATAACTATATAGTTAGTAGAGATTATAATAAATATTTATAGAAAGTGTAATAGTAGAGCGTAGATATATAGAAAAGTATATAGATTTTAGGTAAAAATAGAGCTTACTTAAAATCTATACTATAGCTAGCCTTAAAGCTATTTACTATTCTAATAGTATCTATACTAATACTATTCTTTTTTAGAAGATTACGTAATTAATTAGTAATATTATTCTAACTAATTAGGTTAGAAACTATTACCTCTTATACTTTCTAACTTAGAAGCGCTATTATAATATAATTAGATTATTCTTTAATAAGCTTCTTAAGTTCTAGATTAGAAAAAGTGTCTAAGAACTTAACTACCTTCTTCTTATAGTCTTATAATAAATGTCTAGAATTAGCTAATATACTATTATTAATATAGATATTAGCTAGTAGATAAATAACTATAAATAGTATATTAGAAGCTTATAGAAGAAATAGCTATTCTAACTAACTATTTTCTAGTATTATAGTAGTGTCTAACGCCTATAAGTTAGAAATCTATCTAATTATATTCTTCTTAGGTAATAGCTAAGAGCTTTATAATTACTTAGAAAGTCTATTTCTCTTTTTAATATAGCTATTACAAACTTAATTAGAGTTACTAAGAATACTTTTATTTAGATATCTAATAGTATTACCTCTAGCGCTATAAAGAAAAGTAGTATTCTTACTATCTATAATAATACTATTAGAATTAATATTATTAAGTAGCTAAACCTTTTTAGAGTACTTAATACCTTTCTAAAACTAGATAAACTACTATTAAGTATCTTTATAACTAACGTAATAATCTAAATAAGTAATTATATTAGCTAAGTTTAATTACTTAAGAATATACTTAGAGTAAAATTTTCTCTTAAACTTCTTAGAAAGAACACTAGATATAGGCTATTCTATTATATTATTAGTAATATTAAAATACTTTTTAATTTTAGACCTAAGCTATTTAAGCTTATAAGTTAATAGAGAAGTACTAGAGATTTAGTTAAGGTAATTATAGAGTAGGCTAAAATAGTACATTTCTTACTTACGCTTACTATTCTAATAGTAACTAATCTAATCTAGGTTATAGAAGTTATTATAAAGTTTATAATTAGTAATCTTATAACTCTTCTTATTATATATATAGTAAGTGTTAGTGTACTTAGCTTTTCTATACTAAATAGTTTTTTTTTTAGAAGCTATATTTCTAGATACTTTAGTAATAAAAGAACTATTATTTCTTTTAATAGAAGGCTTTTTCTTAGTTATATAGTCTATAAAGTATAAAGTATTATAAAAGTTCTTAAAGATTAGAGTAACTAATAAGTAAACTATAAAGAAATATACTATATCTATATTAAGCCTTAGCCTATTTAGTAAAGTTATAAGTTATTCTACTTTAGAATCTATATTAGAAGAAAGTAAAGATTCTTACTTTTTTTATTACTTTTTAAGATTAGTAATAATACTTTTTACCTTCTTTAGGTTAAAGATAGCGCGCTTATTAGTAAGTATAATATATCTTATCTTAGTATTTATACTACTATATTCTTAGGTATATATATTATTAATAGTG
This sequence comes from Alternaria hordeiaustralica, assembly GCF_023758085.1. NCBI lineage: Eukaryota > Fungi > Ascomycota > Dothideomycetes > Pleosporales > Pleosporaceae > Alternaria > Alternaria hordeiaustralica. The sequence goes on along the minus strand of NW_026056780.1, from coordinate 1,132,574 downwards.
TTATTCTTTCTATAGTATTCTTTAAAAAAGGTATAGATCTTATCTATATAGTACTTAGTCTAATTATTATCTTTAGAAGTGTTAGGTATTATAAAAGTAACTATCTACTTATTATACTTTAGAAGTCTATAGTAGAAAAGAAAGCTAAGTTTCTTTTATAGAACTTACTTATTAGTAATATAAACTTCTACTATTACGTAGAAGTAAGTATAATACTTAGTAAGACTAGATAGATTATTTATATACTTATAGATAAAAGCTTATAAGTATAAGCGCTTACCTATCTTAATAGTAGTATTCTTATCTATCTAGTATTTCTTTATATTTACCTTAAGCTTAGTTTAGTTCTTTTTTTTATAACTAGTAAAGAGCTTAATAATATAAGTAATAGAGTAATTCTTATTACTAATATAATTAAGAAGAATAGAAACTTTTATTTTATTAGAGAAGCTTTTATTATTAGCTTATTAGTTATAGTCTTTAAGAAACTTAGTAACGTTATTACTAGTAAAAACTAAAGTAGCGTATCTAGAGTAAACTATAGAAACTATACTATTAGTTACTATTATAAATAATAATATACTCTTTACTTTAGAAATAGTTCTAGAAGTTAGTATCTTTAGTATTAAAGTAGTTAAAGAAGTAGCAGATAAATACTTAGAAGAGAAGATTACTAGATTTCTTAACGTTTTATACTTCTTCTATTTCTTTAGTAGTTATTATAGTTCTAAATAACTTATAAAAAAGCTAATACTTTTTTACTTAATAGCTTAAATACTAAATAAATATTATACTATAGAAATTATGTAATTAAAAGATAAGTTCTAAATACTTAATAGTATTTAATTCTCTCTATCTAATAGTAGAGAATACTTTCTAAATACTTTTATAGTTAGTATAGCTTAGCGTTTTACTTACTATAATACTCTATTAGATTATTAGTTCTATTAAACTATAGTTCTACACTAGTATATATTCTAAATATACTATTATAGTATTATATTAATCTAATTAGCTTAGTATTTTATTATACTTCTAATATTACTATTCTAGGTATTAGTTAAATTACTATTTTCTAGTGTTTCTAAGTAGCTATCTTATCTACGCAATTATCTTATCTAATATTACTTAGTAGTAAGAATATAGTTAGCCTAAACATAACTACTATTATAGTTCTAGCTAATCTAAAGAAAAGAGCTAAGTCTATACTTATTATATCTATTATAGTTATTATTACTATATACATTATATTAACGTATACTAACTACTTCTTATACTATATAGTAGAATATATCTTTATAGACTTTACTATTTATATAAGTATTAGAGAGTATAAAGATATATTACTATAAGAATATAAGATAGTTAGTATAAGTAAGAAAGTATAAGAGTATTAGTTTAGTAGAAAAGAGTTTTATTATAAAGAAATTCTATTATCTAAAGTATTATATAAGAGTCTAATACTAAAAAGTATAAGTAAAAGATAATATATTAGATAATAAAATAATTCTAAAGAGCTCTTATTAAAAGACATTCTTTTTCTAGATAATTCTTAGGTTATTAAAGATCTAATTTATATAAGAATACCTTATACACTAGTATAATATAAGAATACCTTATACACTAGTATATTACTAGAATATAAAAGCTTTTTACTAAAGTGTAACGCTATATAGTATACGTTTAGAGCCTTTTTATAGCTTATTATAATATTATTATATAGCCTAACACTATAATTTAGAAGCTTTTTACTAGTAGAGTAGAGTTTTTTACTATACGCTATACTATTTTAGGTCTAGTGTAGAATAAACGCTTTAACTAGTTTTTGTAGCCTTTAGATATAGAAGTTAGAATTCTAATATAGTTAGATATTCTCTAGAGTAGAGCTTATTTATAGTAGTTAAGAGCTATAACTACAAAGTGTAAGTACGAAGTAGATACGCAAAGGTTCTGCAAAGAGTAGGTCCGAAGAGAGTTACTAAAGAAGATGTGCAAAGAACGTGTGCGAAGAGCTCGCGCAAAGAGATCGTGCAGAAAGGCAAAGGTTTAGAATTATTACAACATCGAACGCGAACACCACCTCTATCCATCTCGCGAGCGAATCGCTAAAACAAACAACAAAACTGCTTCTATATACAAATCGTCGCAGCCCTCGCGCTGTCACTACTGTCGCACCGTCGCAAGCTCAAACAGCACACTTGTACGACTCCGGCTTTGTCGCATCGCTGTCCTTCGAGATGAGTCGTGTCTTCTGCGGGTACGGGCACAGGAACCTGTCGAATTGGGTTCCCTTCGTATCGTTGAAACTCACGGGCAAGGTCTGCGGCACGACGTCCTTCTCGACCCAGTCGACGAGCGCATGGAACGTGGCGGGAGGCTTGCCGCCGGCAGCGCCACCATTGCAATGTCCGAGGCCAGGGACTTGGTAGTAGCGGAAGAAGTCGTCGACGTTGGCGTCAAGGTCCTTCACGCGGTTGTAGTAGTTGTCGGTCGCCTTGTGCGGGATGATATTGTCGGCCTGGAGAAGAAGTTAGTCGGGTGTCAAGAGTAAAGGCGTAGCGGATGGAGAACTTACCAAGCCGTGGAATGTCATGAGCTTGCCACCAGCCTTGCGGTACTCCGAAAGGTCTGCGTCCGCCGTCTCGATGATGGAAGACCACTCCTGGACTGATGACTTGAACATACGCGTGTACTCCTCCACTGAGCTGATCTGCGTGTAGTTCCACTCGGGGTCTTTCTTGACGAAGAACTTCAACCAATTCTCACCAAGGCCCGACGGAGACCCGGTGCATGTACCATTGGCATTGCAGGTTGTTGTCGCAAGAGCGACCCGGAAAGGGGTACCGTCCATGCCATCGCTGCCGGTGAGATCGCTTGCGTAGTCAACGCCGTACCAGATGAACTCGCCGTCAGGTCCCCGGGGGCCTTCCCATGTAGCGTTCGCAATGACCGCGGCTCCTTCGCTGATCGTGACAGCCTTTCCGGTCGATGTGCAGTTGTGAACGCTGCCAACTATCGTGAATGGGTCGAAGAAGCACTTCTCCGGGTCGGAAACGAGACCGTCAACAACGCCGTCGAGAGGGTCGCAAGCGGCGACAGCAGCCGAGGTGATGGCGTCAAGCTCACACTTCGTCGGGAATTGGTTTGTCATTGACATCATGACTTGCGCCCATGCAGCGTTGAAGAACAACTCATTCCAGTTGATCGCAGCCGCTCCTGCATTGATGCCGTCGTACGCCTCAGGGTAGCGCTGAGCGAGCATGAACCCCTGGCGACCACCTTGGGAGCATCCGTTCCAGTAGGAATACTTCGGGGCTTGTCCGTAGAAGGACTTGGCGACGTCTTTGGCGATGAAAGACTGGTCGTGGAGAGACTTGGAGGCGAGGTTCTGTATCGCATACAAATTGACATTGCCAGGGCTGTTCAGCGCCCACGGATCAGGAATAGGTGACGAGCCCAGGCCGGCGTCTGTTGTTGAAGCCACATAGCCCTCGCCTATGGCTTCGTCCATGAAAACGTAGGATATAGTGAACCGGCCAGCAACCCAGCCTCCGCCTCCGACGGCCTGCAGTCGTTCGTTCCAGTTATCGATTGGGAGCCATGTCTCTACATTGATGTTGTCGTTCTGGCCTTCGTGGGTGTACGTTACGGTCACGTTGCAGAAGTCGAGGCCGAGCGCGGCGGGAGAAGGCTTGTTGGTGGACGTGTCGAAAGCTCCCGTGTAGTTTTGGACGAGCGCAGCGGTGAGACCCGTGACATTGGCGCCAAAGACGACGGGGTACGGGATAGAGCTGGCATTGCAGGCAGAGAATGGGACGGTGAGGTTCTGCATCGTGTTGTATTGTGGAACGAGAGACTGTGGTCGGATGGTGAGTTGGAACGATCGCGACATTGATCATATAAGTAGCGACATGATACAACAGCTCTCGCCGAGATGCCTACTGTAGGTACTCTGGTACGACAGGCGAGTCCGCTTGGTGGTCGATGCGTGGATGGGGACGAATACGAGTCATGGTATACGACGTATTCGCTGGTTGGCTACGTATCGCGCTAGGGTTGCAAAAGTACCTCGTTCGGCCAGTCGAGCCAAGTTTTCCAGAAGCTGCCCAAGAATCTCGAAATCTCTTCGATTAGTACTCTGCCGACGTTGCCGACCAGCCACACCCGGCGTCTACGATGCAAAAGAACCGCGTAGTGGGCCAGAATAATGAGCGCTTCCGGTTTGCGCATAGACAAAAGTGCCGTAAACTCGCTCGAGAGATTAATTGGAAACACCCAGATTAAACCAGTTCCAGGAGGCTGATTTGACGGCTTTTCCACGTCAGGCTCTGTCTGGTATACGACTGTCAGCTCAGATGCAGCCACACTGCAAGTCTGTCGAGATTCCTCGCTCATATCCGCATGGTCCAGTAAGTTTGACAGGCGCTCCGCCACTGCTACTGCTGTTTGTCCGTTCGAACATATGGCATGATGAATGGCACTCGTGCTTCGCTCGAAAAGAGGAGCAACGCTGGTCTGGTTCAAGAATCCCCAGGATTGCGATATGATGGCTCGAACTCCTCGATGCAAGTTCATGTACGTGACGAATCCATCCAGGACTCCACCCGGTCCCACTTCGGCATTCCCAGCGACTTCTGAAAGGGCGTGCAAGCCAGTCATGGTGGAGAATGACATGATAGACACAAGGTTATCTGGCGTGACTTCGATATGTGCACTATTGAAGGTGCATAACGCCTGAGTTTGGAGAGCTCTAGCCTCCTCGCGATGTCGGTCTGCTTCTTCAGGGTGTTGGTAGCTCATGTGCATGGCGGAGAGGGCCAGAACTTGGTACATGGCATATGGCTCTGACAGAATCGCTGGCATAAGAGCACGTGCTTGCGTGTCGTCTATCGACCCTGTTTCTGCGAGGCTTGGCAACGTCTCGTAGATGAAGTGGCTGAGCAACTGCATATGTCGCAAGCTGAAAGAGAGGTCCGAGCCATGCGGTGACGACGCCGCCGGAGAGAGGAAAGACAGGTCCACGGAAGACGTCACGGCTGGTGACACCGTACTGCTGTGTTCCACAGTACTCGGCACGCCATGCGACGTTGGAGTTCCGAAGTAAGATCCTGATGTGGTCTCGGGAACCGCGTATGGCGATTGGCTGGATACCGCGCGTTGAGATGGGTCTGGTGGCCTTGAGTACGTGCATGTACGATCATCGCGCGCGCAATTCTCGCACGTGGGCTGCGCCTCATCGCACTAGAACGATCAGTATGGTTTATTCCCTAATGCTACGCGAGCAGATGCAGGTACCCGCGCTCACGATGCCGTCGCGTACCTTGATGTGGCGTCTCTTGCACTCTTGACAACCGTTCCTAGATTTGCGATGCGATCTTCTCAGAACCTTACGCGGAGCCATGGCGGACTTTGGCGAATGCGACGTAATTGGCGAAAGGACGATGAAAAGAAATACGTGGAGGCGGGAATACGGATAGCGGCGAGAGGGTCTTGAAGCGTTGAATACGGATACGCTGACTAACCAGCGTTCTAGTTTAGCGCCATCGAAATCCGAATATGGGCTCGGGAAGATCCGTTCACGTTTCACCGACCCAGCACCAGCACTGCCGCGGCCATGTGGGTCTGTCATGGATCATGGTCGGTGGTCCGTATCGAGTGTACGGCGTATATTGCTACTCACGGTCGAGCCTGAACATAATCGCAATGACGCGGCTGCAGTTTACGGGACCCATGCGACGTTGTCTAAGCCCATAGCTCTCAGGAAGCTTGGGAGGGGGATTGGCGTTGGCTGCAACGTGCGTGATGCCCTGCACGCCCTTGATACCCGCTTTGATGGACTTTAAACCTGGTGAAACCTAGAAGAGAATGGACGTCGTTCTGAGCCGGACTTTGTATCGGGACATTCTTGCGGACAAGCTGCGTTTTCGAGACAGCGAAGTACGCAGCGGGCTTTGTATTCGATATCGAGAGTGTACCGAGCGAAGCATGCGCTACGCGGTATCGTCGGAGCTCAAGCCTGGGTCGCGTTCCCGACTGCGCAAGTTGAGGACGCGAACGTCACGCGCATGAACACTCGACCACAGCGTTATTTTGTGAAGGTACCGACAGCTATTATGGATACTCGATCGTCGTTCTCCTTGAAGAGGAGCTGGATGGGGGGATGAAGATGAGGTGTTGACGGGGTAGCGTGTGCCTGGCAGAACACGCGGCGCGGCGTTATGTAGCTCCGATGCGTCATCCGGCTAGTCAAACATTGTGTCGCTCTCAACACGAACACAGTCGCCCTGCATGTCAATGCCACCCAGACCTGAGACGGCACACGGCTTCCACAATGTTACTCCGACGCGATTCAAACCTTCAGCCAGAGCAATAGGGATCTTGCGGTTGCCTCAGGCATAATTCCGATAGCACACCTGGTACCTCTACCGCACAGCAACTTAAGCCCCCTTGCCAACATGGACACTATTGGACCAGGCCGCAGAGGAAGTCGTGCAATTACCAGTAAAACATCGACGGCATGGTATCCGCTGCCCGCGCGTGGGACGCTGACACGTCGTTCCAGCTCAAGACACTCACTCTTATTGCTCAGCTGTTTGCTGACTTTGTGAACACATAGTAAGGGCAATCAACTTCGAAGCGGCACATGCGAGCAAAGTCCTATACTTCACATCACGCGATGTCTCGTGTACCGACACTTCACCGCCCTCCGCGATACACACGTCCCGTCTTTGGTCTCAGCGTACCTGACCGGCCGATCCTCCTACACAACATCGTAGTACCGGCCGAAGCCGCGGACAAGGAAGGACGATGGATATGATAACAGGCTGTTAGAAGATACCGATGGATCGGCTGACCAATGTCTCTTGGCTGTCATGCACATTGGTGTGGACTACGCTGTGACGGCGGAATGTATGATTGGATCGCAGCGGCTGACTGCATACGCCCATACGCCCCGCCTACTTCAAGTGCTATGATGCGAGCTACACCGTACATATAGCTGATCCAGTGGCATATCCGACCCGCTTCCTCGCACTGTGGACAAGCTGAGTCTGCAATGGCCGACGTTATTATCGTCGGCGGCGGAATTGCTGGCACCGTGGTCGCTTCGCGTCTGCACGAGAGGAAGCCATCGCTATCCATTGTACTCATTGAAGCCGGTCCCGATCCTACTGGGAATCCACATGTCACCATACCAGCCGCGGCCGCGAACCTCCACTTCTCCCAATACGACTACAACTACTTTACAACACCTCAAGAGCATCTCGATGGGAAGCCCAAGCGAAATGTAGGCTTTAGAGGCCTTGGCGGCGGCAGCGTTATCAACAACGGTATATATGGTGACTGCAGGTGCGCGCGATTAGCTGATTGTATTAGGTGGATGGATTCGAGGCGATGCGCAGGACTACGATGAGTGGGCACGCGATGTTGACGATCCGCGATGGAGCTACGACGGCCTATTGCCATACTTCAAGCGCACGGAAAGGCACTTCGACCCCGATGCGGATCCCTCGCAGCATGGGCACGACGGTCCGATGCACACGGCATCTGTCACCTCTACGGGCCGTATATACCCATTGCGCGAAACCGTCCGTAAGCTTTGGTCGAACCTCGACATACCACATATTCATGACCTGAATGACGGTCGTCCTCAAGGCATCAGCGATCTCGTTGAGAACTTCCAGGACGGCAAACGGCAGATGGCGCACTCCGTATACCCGCTGCACGGTGTCCAAGTGCGCACATCAACCATCGTCGGGCGCGTGCTATTCGACGATACGAATACGGCAGTCGGCGTAGAGCTCACAGATGGCGAACGCATTGATCTCAACGAAGGCGGCCAAGTCGTCATATCCGCGGGCGCCTACCGAACGCCTCAAGTCTTAATGCTCTCTGGCATTGGAGAGCCTTCCCAGCTATCGCAGCACAACATTCCAGTTGTGTCCAACCTACCAGCCGTCGGCCAGAATCTGCATGATCATCTGATGATGTACCGTTATTGGAAGCTGCGAAACCCAGAGAAGGGTCTAGCGATCGGCTCGCCGCTCTTCGGTGGTCCAAATTACGACAGAGGGGGGCCGGTAGACTTCTTGGTTCGCGCGCCTATACACCAAGTCGGGACACTGAAGGCAGCCATCGAGCGCGATGAGGGCCCGGTATCTGATGACCACGCACTACTCAAGGGCCCACGCACTCACCTCGAGATGCTGCTCATGTACATTGCCGTCGGAGCAGAAGCGCAAGGTCTTAGTATCCCGATTGACGGATCATCCATCATGACCTTTTTCATGGGCTGTCTTCCGACGTCGCGGGGCTCGGTGACGCTTGCATCGTCTGACCCGTCCGCGAATCCCATCATCGACCCAAACTACTGCGCCACGGAAGCAGATCGCTACGTCTTGCGTGAGGGTTTCCGTATGCAATCCGAGCTGATGTTGGATACAGCCGAGGGTAAGATGCTTGTCGAATGTGAACACATTCCGCCAGGCTATCTGGGGATATCGGACGAAGAGATCGACGCGAGACTCAAGATGGGCGCGAGTACCACATATCATCCTGCAGGGACAGCAGCGATGGGGACCGTTGTTGATGGATCGCTGAGGGTGTCTGGGGTCAAGAACTTGCGTGTCGCTGATGCGAGTGTCATTCCAAAGCCTCTTGCGGCTCATTACCAGGTACCAGTCTACGCAATTGCCGAACAGGCTGTTGATATCGTACTGGGTGAGCACTTCGAAGTGGCTAGACAGTGAATGATAATGTAGACAGACTCTCTCATGCTATGCCTCGTCTAGCCCAGTGATCGTGAGTCGCGCTGTTGTTGAACATGTCGACTTGATTGACCTCACTAAAAAGGAGCTACTCCTGCAACATACCAACGACCTCTAATTTCCAGTTCATTAACAGACCAACCTTCTTGGCCCCCGAGCCTTACAGCAGGGTGATGGTCTCCGGACTTGGGTAGTGAGACAACGAAATTGACGTGTCGCGACTCATGAAAGCCGTGTCGTCGCGCTTCGAGGCTTCCTTCGTGGGGTCATGGATATTGAACACCGTGACCACTCCGACTCTTGTGTAGGTCCCTTTATCGAATAGTACGATAGCAATGCCCGTATAAGGCGTAATTATAAGTACTTAACAAGAGTTATGCACTTCAACGTTGTACTATACACTACAGTAGTAGCGCCTAGTTAAGAGGAACTCTAGAGAACAAATTAACACTTATTTAATAGTATTTTAATTAATAACTAACTATACTTTACTAATATTTTTTTACTTATTTTAGTATAATATACACTATTTACTTATTTTTATACTTATAACTTAAGTATACTAATATAGTACTTTAGCTATTTAAGCCTTATTTTCTTTTTTAAATAGCTTTTTTATAAAGTTTATATTTTTTTTACTTATAATTTTTTTTATACTTTATTTTTATTAAAACTTAGTAAAAGTATTAATTTAATACTTAATAACTTTCTCTAATATACTTTTTTTATTATTACTTTAGTAAAAGTAAAAAACTTATAAAAGAATATACTAGCTAGTATATAAAATAATACTAGCTTTCTTAATATTAACTTATACTATAACTATATTATTAGTACTTATCTTTTATTTAATACTAGTAATATTTTTTTTAAATACTAAAGCTAAGTTACTACTAATATTATAGCTATAAAGTTTTTTAATTTTATACTATAGCTATAAAAAAAGTAACTTATTATTAAAAAAAAAAGTAGAAGTAAATAATAAGTTAAAGTTATTAAAAATTTAACTTAAAAAAAGAGTTTTATAGCTATTAAAGTATATAAATATTTATTTAGTTAGTAATATATAGTAGTAGTAGTAAAAATAAAGAAGTACTTACTAATATAGTAGGTAAAGTAAGTATTAAAGAATAAAAGAATACTTTTAAAAACTTATATTTATTATACTTAGTATATACTTATATACTTTTAGTACTAACTTATACTTAATAAATATTTATAAATAAGTATTATATTAATAAATTATAGTACTAAAGTAATTTTTAGTAAAAAAAATTAAAAATATTAAAATATTAGCTTAAAAGCTTAGCGCGCTAAGCCTTTATAATTATTTAATTTACTTAATTATAAGTAGACTATAGAAGCTTTATACCTTATACTTATTCTTATATATATATACTGTTACTTGCAACAAATACTTAATAAATTTAATTACGTACTATGCACTACCTTCTGCAAGTCTGCCGTTCGTCATGCGGACTTTACATCCTCTTCCGGTCTCTTCTACCTCGGGCGATACATCGAACACTGAAGCGACCGGTGCCTTGATCTTCGCAAATCCCGTGGTTAATTCTCCGAGTGGATTGACTCCCTTGGGGCAAACGTCGCATTCCAGCAGTTCCGCGCATGTCTCCCGGCCAGGATCGTGGTCAAGCGCATTATAGACTACGACGCCTTCAACAGACGCAAATGACCATGACGGAGCTCTCCAAGCGTCGGTTCGCTGTGGCATCTTGGGAAAGAAGACGTATTCGTCCCAGTCGGGTATCTGCAGGCGCCAAAGTAGGCCTTGAAGGAACCAGCTTTTCCAGATACCGGCAAGGCAGACGTCGCCAGTGAGCTTCTGTAGCGCCGATATGACACCAGAAAGTGCGGGTAGTTTGTCGGTTTGAAAGGTCATGTTGCGAGACGTGTACTCTTCGATCAAGCGCGACCATACGCGCCATGCCGGGTTGAACCTCCAAGTGACCTCTGCGTTCTGAGATCGTTGAGTGTCTCGGAGCACTGGCGCGTCCTTCATGCTCTTGAGTCCCTGGGCGATCCGTTCCAGCGAGATCTCTTCACATGCTTTATAGTCTTCGATGTATCCGTCTTCGGTAAGGACTTGCTCTGAGCACTCCCATTGCATTTGGTAGCTCGCGAAGTGTACCGTGCGGCGTGCCAGGACACGTTCCTGGAGGACCCAGACACGGCTCAAGAGAGGCTCTTCCTAAGCAGCGTTAGCTTGAGATGATTTGGCGCAGAAGGAGGGGGTCTGGGGACTACATCAACATGAAGGCATGGAATGTATTCGACCGAACGTCGATGTAGGCTCCCGAGGATTCATCGTTTCCTAGGTCGACTTGGGGGATTGAAACTTACTCTTCGCATCTTGATCGACTGATCGATGATAGACTCCATGGAGCCGGGAGACATAGTCAGATCGTCATAATAAACATAAACGTCGAATGACCCTTCTTCATCTCTAAAAGTGACGACGTGTCTGTCTTTCGCTTTGCGCGCTTGCAAAAAGCCTTGCCCACAATGGCTGGCACGCGTAGCAGCGATTGTGAGGTACGCGTTGGTGTACACATCATCCATTCGAGAGGCTTCTTTCTCCCAGTCTGCTTTGTCGTCTTGTACGATGCAGAGGCAGTCTGCCCACAGGTATCGAACGCCCAGATATCTGGTAAGGAAGACGGCATCTCGGAGGGTCGAGGGTAGTTGCTTGTACTTGATTCCATCGTTCTCCTTGTGCCTTTGCAGGTTCTTCGAGGTAGTCGTAAAAAACAGCCCTTTCCCCCAACAATAGCTCAAGGCGATGTACCGGCCTGTGCTGCCTGGGGAGAGCTCTACAAGCTTCAGCGATTTGTTTTCGAGTAGAGTCCGTGGATCACCGCGGATGCCTTGGAAGTCTGCGCCTGTAGGCAGTGAGCCGAGGTCCAAGAGGCGCGTGGGTAGCAAGGTCGCTTCTTGCGTCGATTGTCGGCAGCTCTCATGGTGGTTGTCGCACTGGTCGACCCATGCTGACGTTTTTTGAAGCACATGTGGATGTAAAGAGTCCGAAATGATCTCATGCTCCCTGAAGCAGTCGGCGACGGCACTATCTGGTGTTGACATGTACCAGAACTTGCCACTGAGACATACTGTTGGCATCTTTTCGCCCATGTAAACACTCAACCTGGCCGAGCCCACGCCCAACTCTAGCCATAATTTCTCGTCGAGATCTTTGCAATTGGTGTGATAGTGGTAGCTGTTACTAAGACGACTGAAGATGGAGTGGCAGAATGTGCACAATTGGCTTGCACTTTTCTGCAAATCAGAAAGGCTGTTGTGCCATTTGATGAATGGTGACGTTTCATTTCCGTAGGATTTGGGTAATGGGAACCGCTGAAACTCGTCGACGTCGCTGTCGCCCCGGGCAAGTCTGAGGATGCTGCGGATGGGCAAGGCCTTGCATGTATTACAGAGTGCCATTGCAGACTACGTCAACACGAGAACATGCAAAGTGGGTGACGCAACGTTGATGTAGACTCCAGGGTGTTCAGTCGTTTCCTGGCTTGATGTGGTCGGACGATGATGTCGCGAAGAGCGTGGTGTGAAGCAGGCGGCTGGTGCCTAGCTTTGCGGGACTTGGCCCGCATGGGATGACAGCGCGAGAGTACGTGGGCACGGCTTCCCTTCATGGAGCTGTACGTAGTCAAATTTCGAGGATGGTGACTGCTTAGGTGGGACGTTCGCTTTGATTCGAGCTCTAAAATACACGTTCGGGGCAGGCGCGAGGTAGGCCCATCAGATGAAGATGCGAGGTGCTTGCTCCGATCGGAAAGCCATTCCGACGGTAAGACCGAACCTCCACGCTCGCACATCCCTTGCTCCTCAGCCATCACACTCCTCACGCCGCCACGACGTCCTACAATGCACGCAAGTCGCGACTTTTCCTCCAACAGCATCGCAATGCTCTTTCCAGCTATTGAAGCACTCGCGGTGGACGTTTTGCCCGCACGAATTCTTACACCACACGAGGTCTTCCCTGCCCTCCGGCGCGTCTCCTTTCATCGCATGGCAACAGATAGCGCAATCCCCTTCGATCTTTTGCCTGCGCACCTGCATCAGGTCACACGCTTCGCATGAGCGCTCTTCCCAGTCACCGCGACACACAGGACACGTGAAGTCCCGGTGGTCGATTACGCATTGCCTACGCCAATCCTCGAAGCACGTTTTATGGAGAGTCCTTCCGCATGTGGACTCACACCACACAACCTCCGACCGATCGTACTGGGACAGAAGGTCGCCTTCTTGACATATGGGGCATTCATCGTCGAAGGGCAGACGGCGGGCATGCGAACGCGCACAACGGGGTGTTGAGGTCGTGAAGCCTGGTGATACCTGCGGCACAGTCACGCTTAAGGCCTCGTTGGATGTTTCGCTGAACGTTTGGCCCGGTACCTCGCCGGACGACTCGCTGGACGATGCGCTGGACAAAGCTTCTCTGACGGCCGCTGTTGGTCTTCGCGCATGTCGTGCTAGCCTCCGCATCATATAGGGTGGGTGCGGCACCGTCGGGCTCGATGCCTCGCTGGACGAATCGCTGGACGAATCGCTGGACGAATCGCTGGACGAGTCGCTAGACGGCGGTCGCGTGCCTGCAGTCGTTGGGCTTCTTACTCGATCCGACCCTGCGGTGAGAACAGGGCGAATCGGTGCGAAGCTCCTTCGGATGCGCAGATTCGAGAGGATATCCGGCGGCTGCGAAGACGACAAAGGCGGATCGATCGATCTCGTTAGACGAGAAACACGAGACTCCAACTGCGCCATGCTTTGGTGTGCAGCTTGACGAGCCGTAAGCTCCTCGAGGCGGCGATTGACATCACGAAGCGATTCTTGTAGCGCAGCGACCTCTGCACGTGCAGCAAGCTCTGCCTCCGATGTTGCGACGACTGAGACATTGTCAGATGGCTTCGCTGTATGGTGGGCAGAGGAACACTTACTGTTCGCAGATCCAGGCCGCTGCCTCACCCGCTCCGACGTCGCGTCGACCCCTTCGTCTACTCGCTCATGCCTAGGGAACGCCTCCCACAACCGCTTTATCCAACGGTCTAGCATCTCGTCGACTTGGTATTGATGGAAACGAACACACAAGCCATGCTCAGCAAGGCGCTGAAGTTTTGGCCGGAGTCGCTCAGGGTCTGGACTTTGGTTCGCCAAATCAACCACCAACATTTCGACCCTGTGTGCGTTGTCTTGACGTATGGGCATGCGGTACTTTCGACCACGTGAGGGCGCCCATCCAACGCAGCGGCCGTCGAGGGAGAGCTTGAGCACCGCTTCCGGGTCCCAGCGGCGGCCAGACGCATCGCCAACGACGGCTCTAGGATTAGATGTGGAGACAGGCATGCTTCAAAGAGTATGTATGGGGCAAATGCGCAATGGTATGGAATGTAAAGTCGTGATGATGTGGAGTTCTAACGCTGGATGGTGTCGCCCAAGTCTAGATATACTCACCAGCGCCGTCTTCCTTGACGCTCACAGCGCCTCTCCGGACACTGACATACCTCCGCTTGCGCCTGCTGAATCTGGAAGATCATGGCTGTGTTCGACGCTTCTGAGACGGAGTAGCTGGCCAGGCTGCAACCTCTCCGTCTCTCACTGGACGAACGCTAGGCGCAGTGTAGCATACCAGGTTCTTTGTTGCGTAGGAGCGAGGCTGCGCGCCTGTGATTTCATGAATCGTCTTCTGTCGAGCGTGGGGTAAGTTATGAAGTAGTGTGGTAGCGAGGCTGTGCGGCACAGTCGATCCCAGCGGCTTCCTGGAACGACATCCGTTTCTGGTTGCAAAGCGATAACCGGCTACCGTTGGACCAGATCATTTGGAAAACGGAACATGAAGCGAAACGCGCTGGAGCCTGGACGGTGTGGCTGCGAAGATGCATGTCTTCGGGTATTGCGACACCTCCGCATCCCACGCAAAAGGAGACATCGAGGAAGCGCGCTGCCGGCCACGTTAGTACCAAAATGAACGGTTCGTTTGATCTCAACGCGTTGTAGACTTCTGGATCATTGACTCCTGTCGTTCTTGATAGGTAGGTGTCGAGCATTGTCGTGTCTTGGTGACCTCAGCATCCCCGGCTATGGCGTGTCTGGCAAGCCACCCTGCATCATGCGTCTCGCTTTCTCCAGGTCACTCGATATCTCATGATCCCAAATCCAAGCCATCCTCGACTGCGCATTAATCCGCAGCGCTTCCAAATCGTCGGCTACACCTTCTCCTTCGAACTCCCACAGCATACCGGCTTCCTTGCTCGTTTTGACCAGCTTTTGGCTGCGCGGCCTTCTTACCGAGTCGTATGCGTCGAAGACTTTATCGAGACCGGTCTTCGCATGACACTGCGATAGCAACTCGCTCAGAATGTACACATCTTCGATACACATCCCTGCACCTGCGCCTTGATGCGGTGTCGATGCATGAGCCGCGTCGCCCACCAGGCAGATCAGTGGCTTCGTGCTATAGTATGTTGATGTAGGTGGGTGGTTGAAGAGCGCCCAGATATCGGGCTTCCGGATGTTCTCCATGATTTTGCGCACGGCGGGGATCCAGTCTTTGTAGTCTTCGAGCATGTCCTCGCGTGATGTTTGGACCACCCAATTATCGTCTTCCCATGTGGGTCGCGAGGAGAAAGCGACGACTGGAGGTCTGTTAGCTAAATCGATGAATGAGCGGAGTTGTCATACCGTTGAACAGCGTACCGTTCGCAATGGGAAACGTAAGGACGTGCCCATGGTAGCCCATATACATCTGCGGCGTTCTTGGTGTCTCATTGTCCAAAATCTCAACCGCCTCCGACATGGGGAGCAGCCCCCGATACGCATACTTTCCTGAGAAGACCGCCTTCGCTGTCTCTGAGTCGCCTAGCACGATAGATCTCACGCGCGACTTGATCCCGTCGCATCCAAGCACCGCACTGTGCTGCGCAGTAGACCCGTCGGTAAAGTGCAAGACCGCATCGCCAGAGCCCTCGTCTGCTTCAGTAATCTCAAGTACCCTCTTCTTGAATTGCGCGACTCCTTCCGGTACCAGCTTCACCAACTCATCGAGGAAGTGAGCTCTGTGCACGCCCCCTCCCGGTCCCTTCCTCCCTGGTATAACGAAGATCTCTTCCCCTAGCTTGACATTCTTCTTTCTCTCATCTCCAACCCTCACATGGAACCAGTTCGGTGGGTCGGTGACTGTGTTGCCTTTGCTACATTTGACGAACGCTTCCGCGACGCGTGGATCGATGAGGGCCATTGTGCGAACCATAACCGGGGAGAAACCGACACCTGCGCCTATCTCGCCAAAGGCTTCGGCGGACTCGTATAGGGTGACACTGATGTGTGGACATTTCGTGAGAAGTGCAATTGTCAACGTGAGGCCAGCGATGCCGCCGCCAACGATCGCGATGCTCATGGAGTCTCGTTCATCCATGACGGTAATGGGCTGGTGTGGTTCCAGATTTGACAGCGAAGAAGCACACAAGAAAATAGCTAAGATATAGTGACTGTGGTGAACGTCTCTGACAACATACTTTGCACCTGATGCGAGCTAGCTTTCACTTCCAAAATGATACTTTGAAGTACAATTCCAGCTGCTCGGTGGTAAGATAACCCACATGTGATGTGGGGCAAGCTCGTGGTAAATCAGTGCAATGGAGACGCGGCACGGCGAAGCTTGCTTTGCGTTAACACCGGGGTATCGCCTGGTTAAAGACGGATGCGCTAACTACTTGTGCGGCAATGAAGGTGAGGAGAAAGGTAGATCAACAGTTGTGCTGCGGCATGCTTACCATCCAGTGAACTGCCGCTTTCTACCGTTCATTACCAACACTGGACTTTGTCAATATCGTAATGATGATATAAGGCATTCCCGACGATGTATTTGCTTGGTGAAGGAATAGGTTCTGCATGCGCCGAGAGAGCCTGCAGCGCTGTTAGAGATTTGACGCGGGCCGCTGTGGTGGGGTTGCCTCTTCCCCGCCGAAGGCGCCGTTGTGGATCTGAACTCTCATACCGAGCCCGCTAACTCATAATGTAACGGTGTACCGCAAGACTAGCTTCGAAAGAAGCATCGCCACCGACGGCTTCATATAACGATAGGTTGTTGATCCATCGTTCGTATAACCAGGTTGCGAAGGATGCGGAGATGGCTCAATTCCGCGCGATGGCCTATCCACCCCATGTCGGACACTTCTTTCGTGTAATGCCCGCGCATCCTTTCGCCTACCACAGCCAATCGCAAGCATCGCGATGTAGACGTTGTGAAGGTGCGCAAAATGCCCGCTGATCCTTCTCAACAAGACGCCGCACATCAGGCCATGACCGAAGGCTTCGCGACTCGTAATCGAAGTTATTGTGCTCATCCTAGAGTATTCCCGACAGCCAGAGCTCGAACAGGGCGAAAGTGCGACGTGGTCAGAGAATATATGTTCACCGGGCGTAATTTTTGTAAGCTCTCGTATATCCTGCAGCACACCTTGTCCTTGCCCGCATTGCATAGCGAGAGCTGTTGCTGATGGTTTCCTTCGAACAGGTTCGCAGCAGTTGTCACACCCCTCCTTCATTTTCCTCAGACTTTGCCACAATGGCAGACGCCAGTATCGTCGAGAAGGGAGTTCACGTCGACAACTCATCGGTTTCCCCAGCAGAGTCAACGAGCGAGCATGGCTTCGATCGCGCTGCGGAGAGGCGACTCATCCGGAAGCTCGACTTTCGGATCTTGCCAGTGCTGTGGATACTTTACTTGGTCAACTTCATCGACCGGTAAGTCTGGTTGAATGACCTTTGATCGTTGCGATGCCTTGCTAACTCGCCCCCAAGAGCCAACATAGGGAATGCAAAGATCCAGGGCATGGAGACAGAGCTGAACCTCATCGGTCAGAGGTTCAACATCGCCGTGTGGGTTTTTAACCTGGGTTACCTCGTCGCTGGCATCCCATTGCAAATCGCCTTCAAGAAGTATGGGCCCAAGAGTCTTTGCGTAATGATGTTCTGCTGGGGCATCACCGTGATCGGATGCGGACTCGTGAAGCGATGGGAGGAGCTCGTTGTCTGCCGTCTGCTGGAAGGCATCGCCGAGTCGGCCTACATCTCGGGAGCGGCATACTTGATCGGCGCGTATTATTCGAAGCGCGAGTACTTGACGCGCTACGTCTTTTTTTGCACCGCAGGTATTGTTGCGGGCGCAATCAACGGGTTCGTTTCCTCGTTAATCGCTCGCATGGACGGTACAGCCGGGTATGGAGCGTGGAGATGGTAGGTTAACTGTTGAGTCCTTTGGCGTACATCTACTGACGTGAATTAGGATCTTCATCATCGAAGGTTGTGTGACTATCTTCGTCAGCATAGCCTGTTGGCCGATCGTTCCCCCATTTCCCGAGCAATGCAAGTTTCTGTCTCCCGACGAGAAGGCGCTGATGCTCGCACGCATCCAGGCTGATGGCGGCCATGTAGCCGACGATGAGATATCGTTCAAGAAGGCGCTACACTTTCTCAAGGACTGGAAGATCTGGACTGGGTGAGTAGCATGCATCTTCTTGCGCATAACTGAACTGATCATGACCAGCGTTCTGATGAACATCGGCGTTACTGAGAATGCAAACTCTCTCGCCAACTTCCAACCTACCATCCTCAAGGGCCTCGGCTACACCGCCACGCAAGCGCAGGTCCACACAATCCCTGTGTATCTTGTCGGCGCCGCCTTCTCCGTTATCTTCGCGTACATGAGCGAGTGGCTACAGCGCCGGTATCTGTTTTACGTCCTGGGCTGGGCAGTTCTCGCGACAGGTCTCATCGTGGAAATTGTGCACCCGTCCAACCCGGCCGTGCGGTATATGGGCATGTTTTTTATTGCCTCTGGATGCTATCTCGCGATGCCGATCTCGATCATCTGGGTCTCGATGAACTGCGATTCTGGGTACAAGCGTGCCGTGGCTATTGCTGCGATCATCAACTTCGGTACGGCAGGTGCTTTCATTAGCTCGAATGTCTTCCTGGTAAGTTCTGACTGTACGAAGTGCATGTGAGACATATACTGACTTCGTACCCCTAAATGTGCAGTTCAAAGAGGCGCCCGTGTTTCGCACAGGGTTCAGTACCGGTCTCGGTCTGGCTTGTATCGGTGTTGTAGCTGCGACGGTGACGTTCTTTGGTTGTAAGAGGGAGAACAAGAAGCGCGACGAGGCGAGGTTGCAGATGCCGGAGGTCCTTGACCAGAGTACGAAGGCGCTGGGCGATGATCATCCCGACTTCCGCTTCGCGTTGTAGGCCGGACACGATGGTTTGGGAAGGTACCGTTGGCATGTAGAATCGGAATGAGACGACAATGGAAAGGCGCCGTTCGGTAAGCCGTAGAGCAGGCGACTCTTCGTGAATGAAGACGTCCCCATGTCCTTCCCAATCAGTGCCTAGTGTTTCACCGAGAGGGTGCGAGCTGACGTTAGTTGACTTGAGATTAGCAAGAGATTCTATGACGCGGTCGCGTTACGTGAGGCACTACGACGCGCGCTGCGTACGTCGGTGATGATAGCATCACTACGTACTCACGACGATGAGCTTGCAATATAGATGGCCGCACTTGTCGTACAGTCGCTGGCTGCCGAGATGATGGCGTTGAAGTGTTAATGGCGGTCGGATGGTGTGGTGTGTACCTGAGAGATGGTGGCCAATCGGCGGTCCGACGCCAAGCAATTGCGGCGCGTCATCGCGGTGTTCAACACCACGGCTTCTCCACCACAACGACATCTGCAGCCTCATGAGTATCGACGTTGAGCCGTCATTAGTGCTGTAATACGCAGGCGCTTCTGCGTCACCACAATGGCTGCAATCTGGTTCCTTCCTTCGCCTGGGCCTACGCGATATGACAATTTTTTGCTAGCTGCTAAGAGTCGGCATAAAAGCCGCGACACGATAGGCGCTTGCTTCGAGTTATTAACTAAGTGCATGATAGGCGCACGCGCTGGGTAGCTTGTGAGTCGCGAAGGCGTCCGGACTCGGGACCTTGTGCATCCGAAGCTACAGAAGGCGTCCGGACCCGGCCTCTGTGCATCCGACTTTCGACGTAAGCGCTAATGGATTCTCTGCACAATAATATCAGGGCTACAAGGCTGGAAACTTCTATGTAACACCAAATCATTGGTGGATATACGTACCTGTGCGCAAGCATCTTCCAAGATGCAGACTATTGCACCGAGGAGGGCCGTGTACGTTTTTGGTACGCTTGACGCTACAAGAACTTTGCTGACCCCGTGTTAGAAAGTTAAGCCCCTACCTTTAATTTTCATGCCCTTGGTTCAACTTCCAGTGCATAGCAGATGCAAAAAATGGCCGAAGTAGCGACACTTTTCGACGAAGATTGGGAGTTCCAACGCTCTGGACAAACTGGCTGGAGCAAAGTACACCTTCCTCACGATGCTATGCAGGTAGAAGGGCGGCGGGAGGACGCCCTCGCTGGAACTCATGGCGGATTTTATCTTGGCGGAATGTACAAGTATCGCAAAACATGGCAAGCGCCTACTACTCTGGAGTCCAAAGTGGTCGCTTTGAGTTTTGATGGTGTTTACCGGCACAGTCGCGTGCTGGTGAACGGCACAGAAGTCGGTGGTTGTCTGGCGGGCTGGACCAAGTTTGAGGTTCGCGTAGACTCTTACCTGAAGCTCGGCGAGAGGAACACCATCGAAGTACATGCCGACAACAGTGAACAACCTAACGCGCGCTGGTACACTGGAGCCGGAATTCATCGCAGCGTTCATCTCATGGTTCGAAACCACAATCTGCTTTGCAAGGACGGGATCAGGCTGGCAACGCTCTCCGCCAGTGGAGTTGCTCTTCTCACATTCGAGGTCTTACTCAACAACGAAAAGAAGGATGACGTTGAAGTATCTTTCGAGCTTTCGAGAGGAGGAAGGAACGCGATCCAGTGGACAACAAAAACGACAACGTCTGAGCTGAGACAAAACTTCGAGTTATCGAACCCAGATCTATGGTCCGCTGAGACTCCGAATCTCTACGACTGCACTGTCGTCATCAACGGCGATCTCTATAAGTTCAAGTACGGTCTGCGCACTCTGCAGTTGAAGCCTGGTCATGGATTCCTGGTCAATGGCCAGACTGTGAAGTTGCGTGGTGGTTGCATACACGCAGACAACGGTATCCTCGGCGCAGCATCGTTCAAAGCTGCGGAACTGCGGCGCGTGTCGATCATGAAGAAGAATGGCTTCAACGCTATTCGTATGTCGCACCATCCATGCTCAGAAGTCCTTCTACAAGCATGTGATGAGGTAGGCATGTACGTCATGGATGAGTTTGCCGACTACTGGTACCAGGCAAAGTCTAAATATGACGATTCCAACACCTTCAACGAACGCTGGGAGTACGAAGTTGCTTCTCTTGTGGAACGAGCTCGCAACCACCCTTCAGTTGTTATGTACTCATTGGGTAACGAGATCACTGAGCCAAAATCCGCCTACGGACACACGATCGCGAAGAAGCTCCTGGACCTCACGCACAAGCTGGATCCATCCCGACCTAACACTATCGCGCTCAATCTTACGCTGGCCCTGATGATGTTTTCAAAAATCCCGCCGGGGGATCCAAATACTCCTCCTGCAGATAACAAAGGCGGTCTGGGGGATTTGGCCTCTAGCACTTTCTTCAACATCATCGCCAGCATGTTCCTTTCATTCATGCGGTACTTCCCAAAGTTCAATCACACCAATGTTGTGACCAGCAGACTCTATTCGTACATGGATGTTGCGGGCTACAATTATGGAGATATCCGGTACCAATCAGATGCCAAATTACACCCTTCAAGGATGATGCTCGGTACCGAAACCTGTCCACCTGATCTTCCTAGGAACTGGTCCAACGTTGAAAAGATTCCGAACCTAATAGGAGACTTCATGTGGACTGGATGGGACTACCTTGGTGAGGTAGGCATTGGTGTGCACGACTACGAGGCAAGCAGGTTTACCCCTATAAAATTGTACAAGCCATGGCCACATCTAGTAGGGGGTTGCGGCGCTTTAGACATCACTGGCGTGCCCAATGCTTCGGCTTTCGTAGCCCAAGCGTGCTGGAAACTCCTGTCTCAACCCGTAATTGCGGTACGTCCATTGGACGTCTCTGACTTGTATTACAAGGCGACGCCCTGGCGAGATTCCGATGCGATCGAGGGCTGGGGCTGGAAGGGTTGTGAGGGTCAGAAGGCTTACATTGAGGTCATCACTCAGGAAGAAGAAACAGAACTTTTCCTGAATGGCCGCTCGCTTGGGCGCGCAAGTAGCAACCAAGCCAACAGATACACCGCTAGATTTTCGACAGCTTACGAGCCTGGCGAACTTCTTGCCGTTGCATACTCTGGTGGACAGGAGCGTTCGCGCGCCACGCTCCGCTCCGCTGACGTTGCTTCAGTTAGGATTGTCAACGAGAAGTCCGGTGAACTTGTCGCAGACAGACAAGACCTAGCGTACCTTGAACTTCAACTCGCTGATCAGGAGGGAAACATCGAGATGAACGACGACGATACCCTTACCGTCGAGGTACATGGAGATGCCACTCTGGCAGCGCTTGGGTCTGCGTACTATAAGAATCTGGATTCCTTCAACGGCAATGTTCATAGAACATGGCGAGGGCGAGCCTTAGCAGTGATACGTTCCGGCAGTAGGTCTGGAGACGTTGTCGTTATTGTCAGCAGCGTAAGGCATGGATCTTCGTCGATTACAATAAAGCAGAGAGCTTAAGAGTAGCGTATCGTGCCGGTGCTTAAGGTTCCCTAGTGTAAATCGGATGTTCAACCATCCGAAGAATACCCAGAACAAGGACGTATTCTAACAAGAGTCCTTTCCGTCGTTCATGTTCGTATATATGTCAACTAGCTGTTAGCGACCTTACAACAATGTATGTGGTTTCGAGAGTGAAGATGCTGCTTGTCGTCGTTTGTGAGTGATTCCACGACACCAATACACATTCGCGTTGCGGAGAAGACACACTGGCAGAGCATAGAGAATTTACACGGTGCAAACATGAGGAAACGGTAGAGGTGCGTCAAATTTGATCTTCATGTCATTGCACGACTAGATGAATGCTTCAGCCATCACTAGCTGATCGCCCTCGAAACAGAGCCGAATAGAGCCTGCAATACTGTCGTTGCCCCAAAGTCAACCCTTACTCCCCGTCCGCCACTCTTTTACCATTCATCTCAGCCCATCTCCTCATCTCATTCCTCTTCCTTAGCATCTTCGTCGCCCCCGGCAGCAAGGTCCTTGAGCGTCTGCTTGCACATCTTGATGTATTTCTCGATGTTCTTGGTCGTGACATCGTACTTTGCGATCATCTCCTTGGCGAAGAACCGGCTGGCCTGCAAGGCGAAGAACTTGGCTCCGTCGGTATCAGGCGAGTTTCCGGCGTTCTTCCAGAGGTCATTTAGGTTGTCGGGGCATGCGGCTGTGCCGTGGTAGTCGACAATACCTGTGAGAGAGTCGGCATGCGCGTCCACGATGCGTTGCATCATCCTGACGTGGTCGCTGAGCCAGTGCTCTAGGTTGGTGTTCACCTTGGTGCACTTTGGAGGCGGTCCCTGGACTTCCTCATTCATATAAAGGCGCATCAGCGCAATCTCTTTGGCGATCGCAGAGTCGGTGGCTGTAGCAATCGTCTTGTCATCTAGCAGACAGAGGTACGCCCCCAAGCCTGTGCGGATGTCGCCGTAAGTGACGCGGGTCTCGGTGTCGCGGAGGTATGCTGCGTATTTGGAGACGTTCTCGGGTGTCAATGTGCCGGTCTTCACTAGGCCAGGAAACATGTCCTGTGAATGTTAGCAATGTTTACACCGTGCATTACGGTTGAAACATACCGTGAGCCAGCGGTGAGCCTCTTTCGCGTCGCCGTCTTCGAACTCGTGGTGCAGATCTATGAGACGGTAGATGGCGATAAGTTGAGGAATCTCTGCATCCTTGAAGTCTTCTTCTGACCTCAGAACGGCTCGCTCCATCGCGTCCAGCAGCCAAGGGGCGCCCGTCACGGCGTACTCATTGGCCATCGATTGCAGGTCGACGCCCACGCTGATCTCGAGCGGGAACTCAACACGCGCATGTGACCTTGCAGGGCGGAAGCCTTCGTTCTTGAGAGGCGTGTTGAAGTGTTCTGCGAGGTGTTCCTTGATCATCTGAGTCCATTTGTTTCGACGGTCAACCCATGTGGATAACTTGTCGACTCGATACCGACGGAAGAAGAAGCAGTCCTGAGCCTCGATGGGGTGTGCTTCGCATAGCTGATGAGAGTAAGCGATTGAACCGTTTAGACCGTCTATTACAGCGTGTATTGAAGCGGAATAAACTTACGTTGGTCAACGGGTCGCGATTGATTAGCTCGTAGAATAGCAGACGATCTGCTTGTATAGAGTTGTACCGGACGACCACCCGTGTCATACCATCCTTCAGTGGCCAGATTGGAAGGCTGTCGAGGCGCATGACTGAATCTACTGATGAAGCCTTTTTGATCGGGATGTTCTTGAGTACGGCGAGAGCTGCCTGTGTCTCGGTGTCGTTACCAACAGGCTTCGCAGCTTGTTGGCGCAACACATCTGCCCTGGCTGGTCGAACCCCGACCCAAAGACCTAGATCCTTCTGGTCGTTGTCCGCCATCGTCTTCTCTTCTGATGAGGCTTCTGCTGTTGTGCCAACCCGTCGATCCTTGATTGCTGCGCCCGAGCTCCAATTCTGCACGCGAAGTAGTGTATGACCCTGGAGAGCTGGTGCCTCGACGCCAATGAGGGCGAAGCTGAATGCATAGCGGTGTGGGGGTTCGATGACGGGCTCCATATTGTGCTGAGTGCTCTGCGACGTTAGTATTGGAAGAGGATGGAGAGCAGTCGAGTGTTGAGGTGAGTGCTTATATGCACCCTAGCGTCACCACTAGTGTCTGCCACAACAAGGTCGAAGTCACCTTGGCCTTCACCTTCACCTGGCTGTTTTGGTTAACGTAATTAGACTACCAAAAGGATTAGGTGTGGTTGCAAGCAAGGGTATATGTATATGTAACAAGTGTGGGTGAAGGGGCGCCTTCGGTCTTGCTAAGTGAGTTCCAGGGCTGTTCCAAATAGACGGTGCATTGGAAGGGTTGGCGTAGAAGCGCAAGTATGCTGTATGACGCCTGGGCATGCTATGATCATTAGCATCAACTCATACAATTAGGCCATTGCAGTTTGATGTTACCGTAACAATCGCTTGTGTTATCTTATTAGCCAATTGGTAGCATGGAGGGTGTGAATATATTAGTGACTTGTTTATTGCCTCGCCAGCTAGGGCAACGGTCCTGGCGTTGAACTCATACCAATGAAAACCACTCCAGCTTCGCACCCCTCTTCTCCAGCTTCTCCGGTTCAAGCCGCGGGTCATAGTTGAGGAGCTCACCCGTTTCCTTGTTCCGAAAGAAGTCATAGTTTATCGGATCATCGCCATCCAACAACTTGGTTCAGCACGTCACGCAGGTACGTGGCCAGGGCTTATACCGCGCCCGATAATGAGTCAATGATTGTAGTGTTCCCGCTTGGACGCGACAGGTTCGCACGGCCTGGGCATGACGCGAGCGCGGCCTCATCGGACTTATGGGCCATGGTTGTACTGGCAGGAGCGTGTCGTTCGGTCGAGGCGCGTGTCATCGAGCGCAACAGTGAGAGGCATACTACAGTCATTCCGGTGGGGAGATCGAGAATGGGCGTGAGCGGGCACGGCGTGTAGTCGCAAGTCAGAAGGATGTTGCGAGTGTTGATGTGCAGAGGTCGGCCCTGCCGTTGGCGTTGCGGCGCTAACGCCAAGCATTGGAAAGCGCGAGCCCCTATGACGTCGGGCAGCCACGTCTCTGGTCTTCCAGAACCTCGGGAACCACATGAAGACAACACGCGTACCATCAACACCATCTCCTGCGACACTTTGTTCCTACGTTCACGATCATGTATACGACTATCAATTATCCCGACACCATGACCTTCGTGCCAGTACCTTCGACCCGCTGCGACTCCATCTAGAACGGATCTGGATTGCTCCACTGACGACTGGACACGAGATCAATCGTCGCAGGACAATTCGGCACACCGAAAGGAACATAGCCACCCACCGTCCCATACTCGCCATGGCACCCCTCAAAGACATCCTTAGCGTGAGCCCATACATCCGACAGCGAAGCCTCGCACTTTGACCAGTCGCCCTTGTAGTGGACTTGAACCGCACACGTCGTGACCACATTCGCCCACCACCTCTCGCCGGGCCTCTTGTGAACCAGCTGAACCTTGTTCCGATCGAGACCCTCCAGCGTCGCAAAGGCGGCTACACAATCATCGTACTGCGCAGACTCGCTCGTGGTCTGGCAAACAACGTCGTCTATATTGGGGTGGGAGAAGGCGAGCCTACCAAAGTCGGGTTCGGTGATGGCTTGCCGAACAATAGGCTGGTACCACTCTGGGTAGATTGCCATCTCGTAGAGCCTGTCTGAGACTG
Source organism: Alternaria hordeiaustralica (assembly GCF_023758085.1). Taxonomy (NCBI): domain Eukaryota; kingdom Fungi; phylum Ascomycota; class Dothideomycetes; order Pleosporales; family Pleosporaceae; genus Alternaria; species Alternaria hordeiaustralica. Next base: position 1,106,305 of record NW_026056780.1, on the reverse strand, counting down.
CTTCTCCGGTACCGCGGCTGGGGTCGGCATCCTCCAAGTCCAACGCTGTGTTGTGACGACTTGGGGCGCCTGGTTCAAAGTCCTCGAGCGCCTCGTTCTCTGCTGTCGTCTTCGTGACGCTCCACATACGTGGATACGGGGGGTAGGTGCCGAACGTCTTTTGCATGTACCGTGCGACGGCGAAGTAAACGTAGTTCTCGTTGGTATATGCGGCACTTTGCACGTCCCTCGCTGCCAGAAGTTTGGCGCGGCCGGACTTGTACGTCGCGACTGGCTTTTCGTCACCAATCATCTGTTCAGTATCGTGGCCTTAATTGTGTTAGTCGCACGTAGAAAGTGATGACTATACGCGGTAATACTTACATCCGCCTTGACAAATTTCCGTCTTCGTGTCATTCACATGTAGCAACTCATGGAAAGCGGTGCAGGCTATATCTCGTAAGCACCGAGCGGGAACTGGTGGGGATTTGAGGTCATAGCTTACCCCGGCTTCGCATGTTCCTCGTATTGAGCTTCTTTTGGCCAGTCGCGTCCGCGAAGATATCCTTCTCCAATTCTGAGTGGTCTTTGAGGATGGTGAAGAACGCGGGACAAAAGTTGAGCCCATCGTACGTCCATGAACCTCTTGTCGTAGGCATGTAGTAAGCAGCAGTGGTTTCATCGCATTGTTTCGGCTCACTAGGATCATCGCAGTGCATTTCGATATAGCGTTCAAACCACCAGTCGGCCCAACCCCGTCCCCTTGTCGCTTGCGTACCGCGATAGAAGGTATCGTAGATGCGCTGTCGGTATCCAAGGTTCTTGCTCGGTGGACCCCAATATTCGATTGCCGCTTGGGTGTCGAAGTTTATAATTTTGTTGTTACTACCCGTGACTGAAAGCAGTTCATCGCTATTGTCAAACGCCGCATTGGCAAGAAGTACCTAAAGATGGAAGGACAACATTAGTGCATAGCCGACATGTAACTGGATCAAAACCTTGCTTACAGCGTCTGAAAGTGCTTGGCGAATGATGCGCTCTTGACCAGCATCGCAGTTCGAGCCCTTGAAGATCGGAGAAGTCTGGATACCCACATTCTGACCACTACATGGCTGAATAAGCGATGTCAGGAGGCAGAGAAGGAAGAAAATCGCCACCCTGGCGGAATACATATTCGCGAGCGACTATCGGAGTGTGTTGCGACTGGCTTTTCGAGGGGTCTAAGATCGGGGAGGGTAGAGGGGAAGTTGTGTATATACATTGAAGGCATAGGCCGTGCGTTGTGTCCCTCTTGGAATCCCTCCTACTCTTTCACTTCCCAATCTCACTGCGCTACTCCCGGGGTGGGGGAAAAGGAGCGCCCGTGACGCCCTAGTTTATGTATTTGTGAGGACTATATCGCCTCTCGTAATGAGCTCTAGGCCTTGAAAAAGTCAACGTAGCCGGTAAAGCATCACATGGATACACCAGCGCAATGCCTGTGACTCGATGTGTTCGTGATACCCACTCGCGTTTTGACCTATCGCAACTACAATTCGCCATGTGCGCGCCTAGAGGTTTCTCGGTCCTGCGCGTGTATGATTTTCGAGGCCACATTCCTCCCCATTTTACAACTCATCTCGAGTGAAGACATGACCTCATCCGAACCACCAAGCCAGAAAAGACCCTCCATCACCTCAATATCTTCCAATATATCCCTCTCATCACCGAATTTCGGGAACGATTTGTTCCATTCTTGTCGATGCACCCAGCTGAAGCCGACATCGGTAGCATTTTGACCACCCTCCCAGCTCTTCCCAATCATGGCAGCAAGCTCGCGATCGGAGACGTGTCGACGGGTCATAACACGATACAAGTTTTCGTAATGGAATCTGCCGTTCGCACACTCATAGTCTTCCGGCTTGCTTGGTGTCATCCAGGGCCTCTTGCGCCAAAACCGGTCTTCCCAGTAGAAACCCATTCCGTCCCACTTGGTGAGCGACATCAGGTTGGACTCCGCGGATGTCTTCAGAAGACGGTCAGGGATGTCAGCGTCAACGGCCAAGTTGAGATATTTCGATTTGAAGGCATGCTCGGTAGCGAAGTAGGTAACGTGTGTTGAGGTATAACTTGGTGATGATAAGAGGTTCTTCGGCAGCGAGCCCAGCTGTTGGAGGCTGTCAAGTAGCGGACTGCGATGAACGGGGGCCGCCAGCACGACTACATCAAACTCTCGGTCTTCATCTAATGCGAGATCTGATGCATCCGCAATTGAGACTTTGTAGCGCCGATCTTGGCCATGTTCAACGCCAATTACCTCGCTTCGCAGTTGCAAGTCCGCTAACGAGGCGTTCAGCATTGCGCCTACAAGCCGGATGTTGCCGCCCACTAAAGATGTTTCCTTTGACTCTCTGCAAGCCATCATCGCATCCATAGCACTAACCTGCGTTAGATCAAGAGAGGAGCGCGCGCGTACACATGGCTCGATGACCTCCGACTGGTACCGCTCGCTGATACCAAGACCTGTCAGATATTTTGCAGCGGAGAGTGTCGAAGTACCGTCGTCTAACCCCACCCTCTGTAATTCGTTGGCAAGATTATCGAAGCGACCCCGACGTCCAAAATGCTGAAACTTCTCAGTCGTGGTGTGGACTGCTCGTCGGAAGAGCCCAGGCGAGCTGCCGTAATCGTAACGCATGTAGATACGTCTCCAAATTGATGGCGACGCGAACTCACACGAGGCCTGCAGCTCAGGGTCTAGCTTCAAATCGTTCCAGTGGAGGAGACGCAAGGTATCCCATATGGACATGTTGTTGGACCAAATGACTGGTTTCACAAGCCAGAGCAGACCGTGCTTATTTAACCATTCGCTTAGCCGCAAAGCAAGTAATGGCCTACCGGCGATCGTCTTGCCGTTCCAAATGCCTGTTCTTCTTAATGGGCTGTGAAGACATCCCAGGAGCGACCAGCATGTTGTCTTGTCTACAAGAGTCAAATTGAGCTTCTCAACGCTTTGCGTGATACATATATCGTCCGTAAAGAAACTGAGGGCACCGGTTTCGAGAATGGTCCTGTTCTGGGTATCCGGTACCATGAATGAAGCCACTCGTCCGCCGATACGTTCGCTAGATTCGAAGATCGTGATCGAGAGTGGTTGGTCCGGAGGAGCATTCTCGCGTAAATGGTACGCTGTGCTAGCGCCGCTGAATCCTGCACCGATGATGGCTATCCGCGTCTCCTTATCGGGTGCATGTTGGAGTCCCGCTTGACGGTCGTCGGTAAACGCGCAGGTCAGTGTAGCGAGAAGCGAAAGGACAGCGCAAAGGATCGCAAGCGCCATGGTGGAGGTGCAGTAGGAAAGGACAAAAAGGCGAAAATTAGTGTTGGTGGGCGCGCGACGATTCACAGGGCTGACACATGGTAGTACCATGACGTAAGCGCACGTGCTGCACAACCTGAAGGCAGGCGCACACATCGCAACCTTTCATTTAAACCTGCAAAGATGATACAGTGCATATATCGACCAGAACCGAGATAGAGTGAAGAGTAGAGGGGTGCGCGCGTTTCTCGAAGCTCTTGAGATCTTCTGCACCGTGTTATGGGCTCTTCTTCGAGTCCTCAAGACACGTCTCCGCCACTTTCTTTGTGCCTTCTTCATTTTGCAGCTTCAGACTCAATCGCTCTAACCGCTCCAGCAACACCTTCTCAGTCTCTCTGAACCTCTGTTCCTCGGCCTCATCATCCTCATCGCCCCCAACATCTCCTGCTGTTGGCGTCTTGTCGCCCTCTCCACTTCCCTCCACTGCCACGACACCATCCGCAGTCTCCACATCTTCGCGCGTTCCATGGGTACCCTCCTTCATCGCAGAAGCCCTCCGTCTTTTCACCTCTTCCGCTCTCTTCAGGCAAATATCCAGCCTCTTCAGACTGCTCTTGGGCCACGACGTCTTGTAATCATGGCCTCTTTGCGCCGTCTTCGCGCCTTCCGGCAAAGTCACCCAGTCCAGCTTACTCTCCACGTGAATGTGTATATCAGGCTCCATGAGCGACGGGAAGTCCAGGGTACCAACTCTCAGCTCAACGACTGCTTCACCCAGGTGGTTACTAGCCCAAAGCTGGACATGACATTGCGGACACTCGGCATAGCGATCGACCAGGCCCGGTTTGACCTCTCGACTCAGAAATGAAGGCTTCGTTGGAGATAGGATCTCGATGTTGTATAGTTCGATGTTCAGGCTAAGGTAGAAGGCGCTACCCGTCTGTTTTTGGCAGTCCATACAATGGCAGGCATAGCAGTAGAGCGGGGCTGTAAGGAGCCTGTAGCGGATGGTATTGCAGACGCAGCCGCCATTTAGCGCTGGGAACGGTTTTGATGTGGACATAGTGGTGCTCGTGGTGCGGAGTCGGTCCGGCTGGAATTGCAGTGATTGATAAGCTGGAGGCGGGATGACACGTGGGAGGTCAAGGCTGTGACGTAGTAAGCGACCAAGCCGCTAGTGGGCATTTCGAGATTAGCGTTGATCTTCGCGCGGAGGATTCGCGACTCCGCGACACTGCTGGATGAGTCCACCGGTAACATTCGACGGTGATTTGACGACCATCACGATGAGCGACGATCACCTTCCAACCTAGCTCGCTGGGAAGCATGATGACACGGAGATTGACGATCGCATGAGGGCTATCCAATCCCACAGGATATTTGACGACTTGACGCTTGCATGCGGCAGAGCACAGCGATTCATGCCGTCAGTTCTCTACAATACTACCAAAAAACACATGGTATACCCATATGGCCTTGAGCGAAGTGTGCACGTGAAAATTTCGCGCGACTGCTGGAAACCGCATCTCGCAAGGAACCATACTTCATACTAACGGCTACAATCTCACGCACGTTGATGAAACTACCGATATCAGGCCTTTGGAAGTCGACAATGTGGTCAGCGTCCTTATAAAAGTGTTATTAAGGTAGCTATTGCGGCATACGCGGTCTTTGGTCCTTGACTAAAGGAGAGTATACGTAGCAATGTCTTCTTTGAACAGGAACACGGGATGCATATCTACGCGCAGTGGCGTGCATACAGGCGGTAATCAAAGTATCTTGTCATTCTCTGGTGGAGTAATAGATGATGTCGCTGAGTTCTGTTAATAGCAGGAAGAAGAAGAAGAAGAGTGAAAACATGAACAAAAGGTAGGTACGACACCATCAAAACAGAAAAAGAGGAGAAGGGAGAAGGTCAAGAACAAGAAAGTCACCAAGTACCGACGGTTTCTCAATCCAGTGGCCAAGATGAGCGGCAAGGCCATCTTCGCGCCCCGGTGCAACAAGCTGCTTGAGTTATGTTCGACTTGAAGGGCGTACAACACGAGGAGCCGACGACCTTCAGGATATCAGAGGCAAGGTTGCAGCGGACTCTCTGGCTCATCGAGGCTTCGTTAGGCTTGCCAGGATAAGCAAGGAAGAGCTCGCGGTCGACGAGAAGGATCTGCAGTCCGCCATGGGCTTTTGTACGAGGATGGAGCAGGAATCAGGCTTCCCTGTTCTCGCGGAATATACCGAGAAGCAAAAGGCAGCAACGCACAAAAGACCTATCGATCTGAAGAACGCCCGCAACATGTTTGTCGAAGCGGTAGTCGCCACCAAGATCAAAGCCATGGAGCTCGGAGAAGAAGACAGCAATGAGGCTAAATGTCTCCCGGGTTGGGCCGACATTGACGAGACAGACACACAAAGCGCAAGGTTCTCTCAGCAAATGATGATCTGGCTCATGGAGACGGAACCAGAGAAGCTGGCCCTGTTGGCGATGACAGGGTCCGGTTCAGCCCACAGCGAAGCCCACGACCAAGTGAACATGGCCGATGTAGCCGACGACGATGCAGCCGAATTCATCGAGGAAAAAGAAGAAGAGCAGGAGCGGAAGGATGAGCAGGCCGCAATTGCATCATTCATTCAGGAAAAGGAGACCGGCAAGACCAAGAAGAGGACAAAGCACCAGATTTTTCTCGATCGCGTGGCCAGGATGAGCAACCATGACGTTTTCACGTCCCGATACAACAAGCCCCTGGAGCTTCATGACAATATCTTGGTAAAGCACCCGAGGAGAAGATAATCATCTAGAGTTGATTCTACAAGGCACTCATCATCATCGCCAAAGCCTTTTGCCGACGTTACTCTGTTGAAATCCCAGTCTCCTCTGGTGTCTTGAGCACAAAGGAGAGGGATGACCTCTTGCACAAGTGGCAGACGGTGTCGCATGGGACGACGCCCATCGGCTTCCAAGCCAAGGCTGGTGGAACTGGGCTGACCATCAACGGGGCATCACAGGTTATCTTTCTCCAAGTAAGTGGGTTTCATACAATATTGATACTACGAATATACTGACCTTGACTTTACAGCCCGGGTGGAACTCGCTCGATAGGCTGTAAGCTGAGCGAAGAGCCGTCAGAATCGGCCGAAAAAAGCTTGTTCACGTCTGGGTGCTGACCTGTGCTAACAGCTTCTCGGACGCCATTATCAACACTGATGCACTGCGGAAGCTGAGGGTCATAGACAAGATCATGGCCGCGTTACGAACCGGCAAGGGAGCCGAGGTGGAGATCCCATCGCACGTTCCGCAGTTTGGCATGGTACCGTATATTCCCTACACGCGATTCAGAGAAATGGATGCAGAAGCGATGCGACACGAAGAGGAGAAACAGGCGAGAGGAGCGACAGAAGAAGACAAGGCTGAAGAGGGTGACGAGAGGCCTAGCAAGAGGCCCAGGCCCTCAGAGGGCGCGTACACCGAAGATTATGGTGCGGTTGAACGTCTCGTAGGGCTTGTGGACATTACATCTTGCAACCAGCTCGCACCCCATATCAGGCGGTCACAACTAAGCAGTCGTCCCCAGAAGACCTTTCTCGAGATGTGGTGGGGAATACATAACGGAAGCCACGGAGCTCGCAGCAGTGACTACATCAATCGCACGTATTTGAACGTCGGCATCTCACAGACAAGCTGGCATGTGTGAGCATCGAAAGGTACATGTACAAGATACTTTGTTACATACTATACACCCCATCCTACACCGTCGCGCTCTTAAAAGCATCCCGCGGTATCGACATGGCAATCCCACTCTTGAGTGCCGGGCTATCCAACGAGCTCTTCAGCCCATCCTTCTCTTCCAGATACTCGCCCTCCCTCAGATTCAGCGTATCCATAATCCTCCCAACCTCATTCTGCTTCTCAACCTCGTACTCCTCGGCAGAAAGCATCAAGGTCTCGCCACGCGCCTTGTTGATCTCCAGAGGCTCGTGTTCGATGGCTGCGGGCCATTTACCGGCTGCATAGAGGGCGTCTTGAATGTCGGCCCATCTCACGCTCACACCTTCGAGTGTGTAGGGCTTGACTGGGGGTGTCTTGAGGGCTTTGGGCAGGACGGAGCGGGCGATGTAGTGGTTGCCGTTTTTAAGCTGGGCCTTTGCTTCGAAAGCCTGCTCGAGGGTGGTAATTTCAGCGCGATGACCTGCGAGAATCTCACGATCCAGCTCAAGGTCTGCTTCGGCACGTGTAGGATCGGGGTTGTCGAGCGCCTCCTGCAGGGTGCGGGCTTGGAGTTTCAGTTCATACAACTTCGTCTCAGCGCCGAGTTCGTTGGCGGGCGCTGCTCTCTTGGTGAGGTCTTCTTGCAGGTTCTTGAATTGCTCCGCTTTTCGCAGAGCGTACTGCAGCTTCCCCAGGCGGGTCTCGAGGCTCTCCTTGGCAGCCTTTATGCTCTTCTGATCGGCCTCGTTCTGGTGGTGCTTCATCTTCAGCTTGTGGTCCATGGACCGTATTTGGCCCTGCAGCCACTTGACGTTATCCGTGGGCTTCGCCTTGGCCAGCCCCGCATTCGCCAGGGCGTCAATCTGCTCCCATCGCTTGTCGAGGAAAGTCGATACCTTCTTCTCCTGCTCTGCCTGCTCTTCCGCCGTCTTGGCTCCATGCGCCTCTTGTATCCGCAACACTTCCGCCAAGTCGGCGCTGGTGTTGGCGCGCTGGTCCATGATCTTCCTGACCCTCGTCTTCTTGTCCATGCGCTTGAACTCGGGGTTCGTCTTGTCCCAGGCAGTCTCGTGCAGTCTGCGGAACTCGCGTAGCTTGCGGAAAGCATTCTGGCCTTGGCTGGGGGTAGGGAAGGTGAGGACGCAGTGGGGAACCCATTCGTCTGGACGTAGGGCGGGCGGCTTCGAGTGCTTGCCAATGAAGGGAAGTTGTTCGAGGTGGTGGTTCTAAAACATTAGCAAATACAAAGCAATTGGCACGTGTTCATACATCTAGGAGTTCCTGCAGCGAGTAGATGATCTGATTCGACTTGGTGTTGCGGAAAATGTAGATAATCTCGCCGTGCTTGGCGGTGCCTTCCGGGTCCACCACGTCACGAAGAGTGTAGGGCTTGACCGGCGAAACTACGTGCTGGGCAGTCGCTTGTCGTCTCGCCTTTTCGTTTACGACCGTCTGCAGGCGGAGGTGCTGCGGATTTGACTGCCTTTCAACATATGCAGCGATCTGCTTTTGCATATGCGCGACATGCTGAGGGGTGACACGGCTGGCGGCGGTGGGACTGGCGAGAGAGATGGGCTGTAGTGGCGGCTTGTACCGCAGCCGGGCAAGAGATCGAGGCATGGCGGCGGGGTGGTGATGCCAATGGCCGCCGGCGACGTTGGTGGATGAAAGTTGCGAGTCTCAAAAAGCACGGGCCAGGCCGCGGAGGTCCGCTTGGTCCAATACGACAACTGGGAACTCCAAACACGCGTTCACCCAGCAAGCTTTACAAGCTTTACTATGCGCTGCGTCATTGCGATTGCTCGAGCGCTTGATACTACTCCTCATAATGACCCAATGAAACTTCATCTGAAGACACCCTGCTCCTGCCCCTGCCTACCCACCAGATCAGCGACGTAATGGCTGGAGAGGCATCCCAGGCAGCCGAGCCCAAGTCTCCACCACGTGAGCGCCCGTGGCTGCTTGCATATGTATGCGCGTCGAGAATACAAGGGTTTTAGTCGCTGATGGTCTGCCAGAATCGCAAGCTCAGACACCTCCAAGGTATCACCATCCGCAACCTCACGCTCAGTCTATCACCCCCAAAGTCGCGCGGGCGGACCATCGACGATGAAGCTATACCGAGTACGCTCAAGTCGCCCACCAAGGCGCTGGCGATGCGAGAGAGCAGGGGCCTGGCGCATTCGCGATCTTCGAGCGACCTCACCTCTCCCGAGGACACGCGGCGCAGCAATGGCGGCTTGCGCGAGCCTACCCCGAACACGGCAACCAGACCCGGATATGGAAGGGGACTGCGACGGCGCTCGACTATGGAGTGGACCAATGCGACTCCGCTGTTCCGCCAGAAGAAGCTGGAAGACATTACCGCAGGGCGCATGGCGGATACCTTCTTCAGCTTACATGTGGAGGACCAGGACGACCCGGTATACATCTCCGAGGTCGCGGAAAAGGCGATGAACCCAAACTTCAAGTTTTTCGATCTCGGACCCTGTGGCCCTGGTGTCACGCGACTCGACAAACTTACTGTGAGGGTGTGGGCGAAGAGCGAGGCGATGCAGGATTGGCAGTACCTCATGGACTACACAGTACAGTTCAGGTCGCTGCAGTTCATAGGCAGGACGCTTGGAAGCTTCAGACACCCACTGCCGCAGAACTGCATCCTCTTCCACATGACGGACGGAATCTACACCAGCTTTACGGATCTGCCGGTAGAGGAGCGAATGCGCCCTGAACTTCTCGCGCCGCCGAAGAACAATGCAGACGGGAAGGCCCTTACCTCTTCGTCGTACGATGCGCTGATGCGACTATCAACACTAGATGACTGCATCCAGGATGCGCTGACTACGCGGGATCGGATCGCCGACGAGATTGAGGGCATACTCGCGGCGAACAAGGAGGATATCTGCACGGTCGAGGCAGTCCCCGAGACGGAGGAAAGTCTGCGCACCGTCCAGGCTGCGGTGACTGCTGAGAAGCGAAGGGTGGTGGCAGCGCGACGGAGACGGGACGAGCTTCAAGCCAACATCAAATATCGACGAGAGAAGATGCAGGCCGGGCGGGAGTTGCAAGTGAAAGCCGAGGCCGCGCTTGATGAAGAACGAGCAAAGTGTTCCGAGAGTAAGGAACTCATTGAGAAAGCTGCTGAGGATATCACTGGCCAACGGCGAAGGGTGTGCGAAGATCTCCTCAGGATCTTCCCGATCGAGCCTGTTCAGGGCAAAGCGCTTGCCTTCACGATACGCGGCCTTCTCTTACCCAATTCCAAATTCGACGAGGTAAATCCAGACGTTACTTCGGCAGCTTTGGGCTACGTGGCGCAAGTCGTTAATTCACTATCGCCCTATCTCTCCGTCATACTACCGTATCCAATATCGCCCCACGGCTCGACATCGACCATTGACGACCCACTCGCCGTCACGCAGGCCAATCAGAACCCCCAGCGCACTTACCCCCTCTACATGAAGAATGTTGTCAGGTATCGCTTCGAGTACGGCGTCTTCCTCCTCAACAAGAACATCGAAATCCTGTCCAACTCTCTCGGTCTGCGCCCGGTCGACATCCGCCACACACTACCGAATCTGAAGTACCTACTTTACGTCGCTACCGCTGGAAAGGGCGAGCTTCCAGCGCGGAAGGCGGGTGGCATCAAAGGCTTGCTACGACAGGATGGTGTACTTTCCAGAAAAGGAAGCATGGACAGCACAGTGACCGCGAGCAGTGTTGGCACACCCACTACTGAACTGAAGAAGAACCTTGAGATTGCGGGGAAGAGATTGGAGATAAAAGCAAACGGTGCGCCGACTCATACACATGGTCATGCAGGGAGCAGACTAAGACCTGCAGCATAGCGGCAGCGGCATTAGTGGAAATGTATTTTTATCGGTATAGGGCATGTAGTCTAGCTGTGTTGGTAGGTGACAGCAGCCATATAAAATCGAGACACTAATAATCGCAACATAAGCGTCCATATCACCGTTGCTTTTGGTCCGGGTAGCTACCCGTGGACCCCCGTACTCGATTGCTTGTTCCGACACCTGTGACGCACGCTCCTGCTGTCTTTCTGTCAGACTGCGGCAGGGGCCCGGGCCTCACCCCCATCAGGGTCTAAAAAGCATTCCGCATCATTCACATCGCATTCGGCTCTCCAGCATTTCTAAACAGTAGCTTTAAGCGAGTACGCCGCTGACATAAGACATACCCCTGGCATTCGCTCACAGCAGATCGACGCGCTACGGAAAGCCAAGGGCTCCACTCCACCGGTCGGAAATTGCTTGGGACGTCGAGCCAGCGAGACCTGACTTGCGGCGAGCCTCGGGAAAGCCAGAGAAAGGAGAAGCAACGCATCCGCTTTTATATCTCAGCCGCTTTATATCTTCTGCTGCAGGCTCTTCTTCGGAGCTTCTTCTACGTCGTCTACGTCGTAATACTGGGAGGTGTTTTGTCTCCCCTTGACAACAGACAAGGTATTGCACCTACCGACCCGTCTTCCGCGTTCCGCTTCTCCTCAACCTCACAATGACGGAACCGTTTCCTCCCCTCAACGGCGCACTGCCACACAATACAGCAACGCACGGCGCAGCAAGGCGGAGAAGAAAGTCTAGTGCGCTGGGTTCTGATGTACCTGGCGATGTCGACGTCCCAGCGTTGGCAACACACCGCACGAGCACCCCGCCGCTGAACAGCCCGACGAGCATGGACTCGGTGAGTGCTTTTTTGACACTCATCCAGGGTATGCAGGGCACGCACTGACAAGACCCTGTAGAAACCAGAGAAATCCGCCCGCCGCTCCAAACGACGAACAACACGCCGCTACCTCTCCAAATTCAAGCGCCAATGCATCCGCCATACCTGGCTGCTGCCGCTCATCCTCGGCCTCACAATCGTGTTCCTCTACCTCGTCTACCCCTACGAGTCAAACCCGCTGTCCGCCTGCCTCTTCCTGTCCTACCCGCTCGCACGCGACGACCCGCTCATCCCCGCCCACGTCCGCGCGGATCCCAATGGCCCAGTTCACTACGGCAAGGGCGGGCGTGACTTTGCTTTCGTCGGTTTTTACATCATCGTGCTGAGCTTCACGCGCGAGTTCTGCATGCAGCGACTCATTCGCCCGATTGCGGTAAAGCTTGGGATCAAGAACAGGGATAAACAGAGCAGGTTCATGGAGCAGGCGTACACGGCGCTGTACTTTGCGCTGTACGGGCCGTTTGGCATCTGGATCATGAGTCGCACGCCGGTGTGGTACTTCAATCCTATTGGGATGTATGAGGGCTTTCCGCACCGCACGCACGAGGCCGTTGTCAAGGCGTACTATCTCCTTCAAGCGAGTTACTGGGCGCAGCAGGCAATTGTGCTGTTGCTCATGCTGGAGAAGCCGAGGAAGGACTTTAAGGAGTTGGTTGCGCATCATGTTATTACTGTCAGCTTGATCTGGTTGAGCTACAGGTTTCATTTTACGTACATGGGGATTGCCGTGTACATCACGCATGATGTGTCGGATTTCTTCTTGGCTGTAAGTCGGAATTCCCCCCAACTCCAAGATTGGTTTACTGACGCGTTTAGACATCCAAATGCCTCAACTACATCGACTCCCCCATCGTCGGCCCCTACTTCTTCGTCTTCATGGTCATCTGGGGCTACACGCGCCACTACATCAACCTCAAAATCATCTACTCCATCCTCACCACCTTCAAAACCGTCGGTCCGTTTGAGCTAAACTGGGAAACGCAACAATACAAGTGCTGGATCAGTCAATACATCACCTTCGCCCTCCTCGCATCGCTGCAGGCCGTCAACCTCTTCTGGTGGTTCTTCATCTGCAGGATCGCGTACCGCTTTGTCGTGTACAAGGATGCGGATGATGACCGCAGCGAGTATGCGCCGACGGATGAGGAGACGGAGGAGAAGGAGAAGTTGATCAAGGAGGATGTGGAGGTTGAGAAGGATATGGATAGGATCGAGGAGGCGCCGAGCACGCCGGCAAGTGGTGCGGGACTGCAAGCGAGTGGAAGTGATAGTATTGGGTCGAGGGTTAAGCAACGGAAGGGCGGGAAGTCATGATGAGGGATGAGGGGATGTTGTAATGAGAAGGAATGTGGGGTTTGGGTCGGGATAGGGAATAGGGTTTTGAGAGGGACTGGGACCTCTGGGTTGTTGAGTGCTGGAGATGGTATTTCGATTGCCTAAGCATTGGGCGGAGTTTGTGTATAGGTTTGCTTTCTCTGATAAGCATGCCAGAAAGCAGCTAATGAGTATGTCAGATGTTAATTCACTCCATTAAACATGAGCCCACAGGCGCGCTTTCCTCCATAGTGTCCGTGCTTCCCTCGATGACGTCTGCCGGAGCGAAGACCCCGAGTTGCATCCTCGCACAGCACCCTCAGAATCCATCCTTCGCTGTTATCACATTCAGATCAGCGACAGGATGGGATTTGCGCGATACGCTGACATCAAATAGTTCTGCTGGCTATGGTTGCGCTTCACTTCCGTTGATGACTTATTTAGGTGCGCGTGGAATTTGAGTGGCTTCTCCATCCGGACACCCTCGAGAGTCATCTATCGCCCTTGCTGCATTCGTATCTTTCATGGAACATCACAGTCATTTGCTGATAACGAGCAGTTGCGATGGTCATGGCGGTGCTGCCCTCTTATCGATGACGTCTGCAGTTGCGCGCACTTTGAGCCGCTTCTTCGCACAGCACACCCCCAAGAATTACTTCCCGCCAATGGCTATCACGCTCATGCCAGCCACGGTATGTGCGCATTGCTTGCTGGCATCACCTCCGTCCCTGATGGCATTCTACGTGTGGTGGTCCGCATGCAGGCTAGCGCGGCTGGGGAGTCATCTTCGTTCCACGGATAGCCCAATTGTCGCATCCAGTCATCACCTCAGCTTTTGCACTGATGGTATCGCGCCCGCAATGTTCTTGGTCGATGCGCAAAATCGTGGTGCAGTGGGGCGCCTACAATGGTTTGTTGCATCGAGGTTTGCGCGCGACGAGTGAGATGTCGTCGCCTCGCAGCCTCGAGTCGATTTTGGATCCCCGCGACATCACGCTTCAGCGAGGCGTCTACAATAGTATATTGTGTCCAGTTGTGCGCGCATCGCGTGAGATGTCTCCTTCCCGCATCCTCGAGGTGGCACGTTTTTGCTAGCTACGCGCGACATCATCACGCTTCAGTGAGGCGGCTACGATGGCTTATTGTGTCTAGTTTTGCGCGCTTTTAGTGAGATGTCTTCTCCTCGCGACCTCAAGACATCACAGAGGTTCCGCACAGCAATGTGCGCCCTCCGTGATCTGGGCGAGGTAAGGTCGTGCGCTATGTGTCTGGGAGTGACTCATGGAGCGAACCATGGTTGCATCATCCAGCTCGACCGATCGCGGTAGAAACGACCATAGTTGAACGAAAATTGGTCTTTCATGCTTTGTGGCTACAATATAAGGAACGTAATCCCCTGTACGCTGATAAACGATCAAGATGGCTACATCAACTCCCACCAGCAACGATCGGCTGCCGTCAACCCTGTTTACCGTATACCAGACGTACAAGCGCGGAACCTGTTTGGTACTGGAATGGCTTACATCATTCGACAGGAGCCCCACGCCAGTATCAGCAGCTAATGCCATTACCATCAAGCAACTGCTGGAGAAAGCGAAGAAAGCCTCGAAAAGCAAACGTAACCCCCCACAAACGATTCATGACGCGTTCAAGGTCGTTCTCGTCAACCGTAACAAGCTCACCAAGTATTATGATCGTCTCCCTACAACGTCGGCTGATACCATCGCGGCGACAACGCGTCACAAGGTCTTCAATGAGACTCTCGCCCAGGCGTATTCGATTCTCTTCCCGACAGAGTCACCAAAGGGCAAACCGAAGAGGCCAATCACGAATGTTTCGCAAGCGACACCCACCGTTAACTCATTCGAAACTCTAGCTCATATTGTTGAGGAGGAGCCCGATTTCGACGCCTGCGCATCAGACTTTTGGCAAGCTGAAGCCCCCAGTAACTCCGCCAACTCTTCCATCACCGACGACTCCGTTGGCGAAGCTGTTGCGCTGCATACCTACGTTACAGAGCTTCAAACTACCATCGAGACGATCAAGAATTTATGGAAGTCCGTTTCTGCTGGTGAAATATCTCTGGCTGCGGCAGGATCGCTCACGAACATGGTGCAAAATTACTTGATCCAATGGATTCGTTCACAATCACCCGTTACGGATCATCATGACGCACTGTTGAGGTCGTTTTTCCATGAAAAAGACAACCCGGCAGAAGCAAGAGGCAGCTTTGTGCCCAGGTGGTTGCAAGATCCTGAAGGATTTAGATCAGGCCATGAGCAAGATTTCTTCCAGGATCTAACTAACGGTTACGGTCTCATCTGGCCATACAACGAAATTTGTCAATTCGAGGCGCTAATCGGAGCAAAAGATGAGTCTTTGAACCTCGTGGAGCGCCGCAAGTTCGAAGATTATTTCAAGGCGCACTCGCAACAGAAGGCCCTTAAGCAAGACTTCGTTGATTCGATCCTGGCCTACCTTCCAACAAAGGAGGCCAATACTGTCGCTGAGCATGTCCAAAAGCTCACGAACATTGCAACCAAGCGATACCAACACGATCAAGACATTGTGCGGTCTATGTTCCGAAGCATCTATCAACATCCGTTGTGGGCCTCACCTTTCGAAGAAATGATGGATTCGTTGAGTTGTAGAAGCGATTGGATGAAGGATTCGTATGGCGAGGACAATCTACAGTTCCCGCTAAGCGTCCCTCTCTTATGGCTACTTAAAGAAGCCCAAAAGCCCAAGATGATAATGCGAACGAGTCTCATCATGGGGGTACACTTATTCGTAGAGAGCTGCCGCAGCAGCTTGAACCCACCGAAGCCTACCGAGTATCTGCGTATTACGAACAGCCGCATTAAAGTCTTATCATTCGCAAACGACAGCCGGAATGCGATCTTAAAGCTACTTGAAGCCGGCAAAGATCCGGCCAAGGCCAAGTCGTTAGACCGTTGGACCCCCAGGGCGAAGGACTACGTCAAACAACTGGACAAATTCAGTTCCCTGAAGGTGTTTGACTTATACTCACAATCACCGTGGGTCGCTGGGAGCTACATGGCGACCATCGCGGCGCGCAACATGTTGGTTGGTAGCTGGCCGCTTAACAAGGACGGATGTCTCTCCAACATGCTGCATATGTACAATATGCTCCAACAGATTGGGTTTTCTTGCCCCCGTATTCCCATCTTGGAGCATCTTTGTGACCTTCTCAGCCCGGCGATCTTTCCACATTCTCAAGGACGGCCCACATCCAACTTCGATAACACGGCTCGGGTCACCAATGGCCAGGAGCTGTGGTATATGAGAAATGGAATGCCGGAATTCGCCGGGTTGAAACGAATGGTAGAAAGAACTAATAACGTTCGAACTGCCCCTCCAATCAGTATATGGACCATGTCAGAATTCGCAACCCAGACCATACTTCAATGCCGTTTGGACACTAACTTCTTAGTCAAGATCACGGACAAGCTGCTCTCGAACAGAAAGCACGATGTTAGGCCCAACGTCCTAGCTCACTTCACGCCTTCCGAGATCCTACTTCGCGCGAAGGACCACATACTACCGGAATTCGAAGGGCCGTTTCCAGTAGCAAAGGTCAACTTCTTCGCTGTTATGGACCTGATGCTCGACTTCTTCAAGGATGTTGCCGGCCGCATCTCGAAGCCAGGGGGTCTACCGGAAGATATGCAACTATGGAGCAGGACCATCGTGGAGAACTCCGGGGTTGATAGCTTTCCCGACATTTCATCAAACACTGTGAAAGCTGCCAACGACTTCTTGGAGCAGGCCAGGCTCTTCATCGATAAAAAAGATTTGAAGTCTGGGGCTGCGGGGCTGAAACGGGCCAGGCAAAATGAGTGTTTGGCTCTCCTGCGTGACGCTATGGTCAAGGTTTGCGGGGACGTCAAGCCAGAGGACTACCTATGGAAGGATATGTGAGGCGGATGTAGTGGCTTCAGCAAATAGTGTAATAATAGTGTCGCGTTAGATGAACCGGCCAGCCGTAATGAACACGTCTAAGCTGAGTATATGTGCACTCATCGTCGCTGTTGAAAGTGGCCGAAATGGGACGCTCCATGTTAATGAGTAGTCCGAGAAATCGTTCCTTCCGGTTCGTTCCCGAGAGTCAGACTAGCCTCATTGATCAAAAGCTTGGCGCGTCAGTCCGCTGAACAATCTCCCCGCCCGTGTCCCGCAGCAGCCTTTCATCCCAGGCACTGTCAATATCATTGGTGAAGCGAATCTTGCCATCTTTTACGCGCATCTGTAGCTTCCACTGTGTAGGTCGCACGGCTGTAATGGTGTCCACTCGCATGTGCAACGCTTGCGCTTTCCCTTTTCTCGAAGGTGCCATGCCTCGCGATGCCGGACGCGTCGAGCGATGAACGATCGCTGCTACACAACCGCAGCACCTTATCCAAGCCGAAACACTGTAATTAGATCCACGGCGCAGGTTCTCGTCAATCTTGCGACACCAGCCTCCCACCAAGGCCCCGATGGAAGAAGCGCGCATCTGGTGGTCAGCTTGATGGCGACGCATGGGTCATGCGACTGCGTTCTGCGATGGGGGCACTTGCAGGCTTCCCAACCTACACAATTTACATGCACGATCTCACTTTCGAGCTCGATCCCGCTGAACCATGGGATGATGCTGCGCTAAACTCTCACAGCCAGTCACGTGTGGGATGTTGCATGCGTTGCAGCCTAGAACATGATTTTTCTGCTTCCGCAGAACTACAAGACTGCGAGCTCCCCCACCATTAAGCATAGCGACACGCCCCCAGCTTCCCCTTTCTCACACAGCACCGAATCGACTTGAAACGACATTTCCGATCACAAGCCCAGTCGCTTCACGATGTCTGCGCAACCCCCCACCAAAGCACCGGAGCGGCTCCCGCCGACCCTATCCGAGATTTATCGCACGTACAAGCAAGGAACTTCCATTGTCATCAGTTGGCTCGTGTCTTTCGATTCGTCAGCTACAACTAAAACACGATCAAGCCAGGAGCAACAAGATCAGTCACACGCAGCCGGGTTGACGGTGCGCGAGATCGCTGAACGCGCTCGCCAGGCCGCAAGCATGGGTAAGAAGCCACCCGTGGACATTCAAGCGGCTTTCAAGAACGTCATATTAAATCGCAGCAAGTTGACCAGGTACTACGAGGCGCTGCCATCTTCCACGCAAGAAGTTCAAGAGTCGACTGAACGTCATAAGATCTTCAACGAGACCTTGGCTGAAGCATGTGCGTTGCTCATGCCAAAAGTCAGGCAGAAGAAGAAGGCCACAAAGGGCGCGCTGAGCGCGTCATCCGACGCATTCCCTCCCGCTTCTACGAACAGCTTCGAGGCGCTGATTGGACTGATAGAAGCCGAGAAAGATCATGACGGATCCGCATCTCAATACTGGCAAGACAGCCTGCCAAGAACTAGTCCCAAACGATCCGCGATTGTAGAAGACCCCATCGAGGATGCGATTGCTATCCAAACCCACCTCACAGAATACCAGGCCATTGTGGACACTACGAATGCCATTTGGAGGTCGTTTGCTCGCGGCGACACATCTCTCGCAGCCGCCGGATGGTTGACGAACATGGCTCAGCACTTCATGAGACGGTTGAAATGTCACGCGAGCAAGGACGTCACTATTCAGCAGGGCGTGTTTAGTGAGATTGGGGACTGTGGTAGTCTACGGCTAGACATCACTGCGGACGAATTGACATCGACAAAATTTAGCGAATCTGTAACGTCTTCATCCTTTGTCGAGCTAACTCATGGCACTGGTCTAATCTGGCCCTTCAGACTTCTGAACACTTTTGCAGAAACAAAACAAGTCCCGCGGTCTTTCGAGAACGAGCGGCGTCGTTTCCAAGACTTCTTTCGCAACCCGTCTGAGGAGCGCAGTGTCAAAGAGGATTTCGTCGGGGCAGTCACCGAGTTCGCATCGCGCGATGGATCTCAGCTCTCCCAAGAGGATCGCCAAGTAGCAGGCGAAAGGATTTGCGCCGACCGTTACGACTATGAGCGCATGCTGCTCGGATCTATAGTCAAGAGTATTTCTCTACACCCCGCCTATCAAGCGTACCAACTCGATCCGGATTCAAACAAAGCGCAAAATGCCTCGCCCCGATGGGCGTATATCAGGCAAGGACATCTACAACACCCCTCAGCGCTTCCTCTTGTCGCTGAATCTTCGAAGAAGGTGACTTGGTTCTCGGAATTGGTAGCAACGCACATGCTACTGGAAAGCGGGCGTAGCTTTCTGCACGAATGCGAGAGATTAGGAAAGACGCCGTCGAACTGCCGCATCATTGTACTAAGCCGAGCGAACGAAGTGCTTCGCGCGATAGCAGAGCTGCAGCAACATCAAAATCTGACAGGGGACACCATCGAGCTACTCAAGATGAACCTGGAGAAGTTCCTTGCTGTCAAGACGTTCGACCTTTATTCTCAATCACCTTGGGTCACGGGAAGTTACATGTCCGCTATATCTGACTTTACGCTCTACTGTGGCCTTGCGGTTCTCAACGAGCAGAAAATGTTCGGCGCTATAATGCATCTTTACAACATGCTACGGCAAATCGATGCTGGATGCCCCCAGATACCAGTATTGGAACATCTCCAAAGTTTGTTCAAGACAGTGGTTTTCCCGGGAAAGCAAGAACCTCGAGAGAAGTTTCTGAACACCTTTGAGATCCATTGTGGTGCGAGGTTCGTGAAGAAGTTAACGAAGGACTTCACAGAGTTGACCACAACCCCAAAGAAAGTACCCCAGCAAGTCGCTGGCGAACGAAACAAGATCCGATTTAGTACCATGGAACTCTCCGCGCAAGACAGCTTTCACAATGTTTACATACCCACTCCCGAGCTTTGGGTCAAACTCACGGGCGACCCTAATGTAATTCGACGGCTTGATAGGGACAAACGCAAGACCGATATCCAGACTTCGTATCCGCCATCGGAACTCATCCGTCGCGCGCAAGACGTCATCGAACCGGAATACGAGGGAGCCTTCCCAATAGCTCGGCTGAATTGTTTTGCGGTTTACGGTCTTTGCAGGGCCATACTGTTCGAGGTCGCCACTCGCTTCGGGGAGTGTGGGCCTACGTTATTCGACCCGTTAACTCATGCGTTAGACTCGTGTGGATATCTCGAGATACACAGTGATAGCATCGACTCGGCGTTACTTTGCGTTCGTCTAACGATGTCCGATGTCGACTTGAAGTTACGTGGTCGCAATGACCGGATGGCAGACAAGAGGTTCCGTGAAATACGCTCGGTGGCCATGACGCGAGACGCAATCGTGAAGGTGTGCGAGGGGAGGAAGCTTGAGGACTTCCTGTGGCAGAACTACTGAGTGGAGGCTTGAGTTTGAAATTGGCGCAACCTTCAGCTGGTACTATTTTCTCAGCACGTGAGCACGAGGATTTATATGAAGGGCTGTGCCCTCCCTTCAGTTCGCAGGTAGTGTTTGGATGCAAATGAATGCCTCCAAGGCGAGTTCGTCAGGCACGGCACATGCCACGAGCTTGTTGATTCATCGGAGCCGAGGTTTTGATGACTGCTATAGTGAATGCCGATGAACCGTGTAAGAACAAGTGCTCACGACCTAGATTTGTTGTTGAGTCGTTGTTAAGTTATTGTTGAGACTGGGGGTGGCGAGGGCAGGTTAATTCTCGGTAGATTCGTCTAGAAGGCCGGGGATGCGCCGCAGTGCCGATCTCAAAGCAGGGTCTCTGCGGCTCTTTGCGAGATAGAGCCGGGGGGAACTCGGAGAGCCTCATTGTCAGTCGCCATTCGATCGCGATACGTATAATGCATCATCTTCAAGACTTCTCAGCATGAGTGCAGGCCGCGTGATGCAAGGGCCATGCCTTCCTCAAAAAGTGACATTACCCCAGACTTCACATTTGCTATTTCCGCACCCGACCCACTCACGTGCTGGCGGCCAAGCCTATCTCGACCTGGCACATCCCTGCACGGATCGCTCACCGCCCCTAAATTTTCTGCTCGCGCCATCTCCGGCCTCGCCTCCTTTCCCTTCAGCCCTGTCAACTCCTTCCCTAGGCCCACTTTCTTTATATAAACCGTGTTCCGTGTCTGTGTCCTCTTTCCCCGGATTCACTCGAAACCACGCACGTTCACTTTCTACGTTTTCAAGAGGGCTTTCTGCGACGACGACTGCAATCGTTTGTTTATACGTGTCAGTACTGAGATTACTCACGTCGCCACTTGTCGCTACATAAACTCGGTTTCCTCGATAACATATCCTCAAACCTCAACTACATCAACAACATGTTCGCACGTATCGCCACCCGCGTCCCCATAACCGCTGCCTTCGCCGGCAAGCGCATCGCACCCGCCACCATCCGCGCCAACTCCTCCAGCTCAACCAGCAGCGCAGCCCGCGTCATGGAGATGGCTGCGCAGGCCGAGCGCCCAAGTACGTCATGCAAAGGAAGCATCAAAAATGAAATAATCATACTAAAGTTTGTGACAGCTGGCGCCGAAGCCGCCGTCCCCGTCATGTGGGCCGCCTGCGGTGTCCTCACCTACGCCGCGTGGAACCGCATGAGCGAGCGCAGCGCGGGCGAGAACGTTGAGAAGCTGCTCATTGTTTAAGCGATGTTCGACGAATTACACACTTCTGCGATACCCCGACACCTTCTTCCTCTTCTTCGTCGACGAGCGATCGGTCCGACGATGACGGTCATTACCTATACATGCGACTGCTGTTTGGCATAGACGTATAGACCGCGTGTAACATAGCATGGCATTTGCGTGCGCGTGTTTGGTTTGCGGCACATAGATCGTGTCATTTTTTCTTTTGATGGACTGAATACTGGCACGGCATGGATATGTCTGGTTTGAACTTGGGGGCTGCGGCCAAGGACTTGGATAATGGTCGACGGCGTTCGACTTTGCGCATCAATGCAACTTGGGCTCCAGAGCTCTTTCTTCACATCATTCTCCGCCAGGTGATTTTTGGAATCGCGTATCTTCACCCATGACCATTCAACCTTTGGCACACTCGAACATGACGTTCTTAAACCTTTCTTTTGAAAATCAATCTCAAAAGGCGCACCGCGCTTGTCTGCACCGGGTCGCCTTTTTGTTCGCACCCCCACATCATCGCATTGGCGAAATATTGTTTTGGTCGCTCGCCATTGCCGTTTTGCTGCCACACTGCACTGGACATGTCCTTTTGGACAAGACTTTTGCGCATCATTTGCTTGCACTTCGCTTTGGAGGCGAATGAAATCAAGAAGTTTCTTCCACCATCTCCGATTATGAGATGTGCCGCGGAGAAAGAGACGGACATCCATAGCTCAGTCAAGCATTTTGGTTTTCCGATAACACAATGCGGCATAGAGTGCAGCGGTCGATCATGCCCTCTGAGTGTGACATTTTGAAAAGCGAGCAGCGCCATCAGGCTTTTCCCTTCTATCTTGGATCGCGTTTCAAAGAGACAGGAGGCCGACGCAGGACATGAACCCGAAGGACTAATCGTTTTGGAGAATGCACTCTGGGAGTGGTGTGATGAAGACGAGAAGGACAGGCTGGAAAAGAGGTTTATATACCCGCATTCCCGAGCAACACTGACATGAGTTGAGATCCTGCATAATTTGATACCAAGGTGGAGTAAGCGTTCCCAAACGCCATGGGTATCCACGTGTGTACTTTGAACAAAAGCCGAGCTTCGACTCGGCCACATATAGCTGATGATCTGATTTTTTTTGTAGAGTCAGGTTTGCGACAAAGCCCCAGAAAACAAAGACATCGAACCTCGTCTCCATGTATTTTGGTGAAAAGTAGAGTTCGTGTGTGTATAAGCAGAAAGCGAGGTGAAGATGGTGTTGAGTTTATATACACGCACTCCGAAGCAGTGCTCTCATACACGTGCCTGTTGCGTTTTTGATAAAGCAATCACGAGACAGCGCAATGAAGGCATGAAGCACTGGGCGTCGACTTTGAACAAAACCTCAAGGCCTGCGTTGCTACATCATATGTGAGTTTAGTGCTTTTGGGTGAATCTAGATTTGCGACGAAGGCGCGGAGAACGCAGACATAGGTTCACTGGCTTCTCTTTTTGGTAAACAACCTGGGTATTGTGTGGATAAGAGGGAAGCCTGTGAGAACCGCGTGCGCTTAATATATCCGCACACTTGGGCAGTACTGCTATGACTTTATCAGGATGCAAATCTAGATAACAGTATCTGAGCTCGCGCTGTACAGACTCCGCTTCGTGCTTCGCACATTTAGTACACGTTGGGACTTTTTAGTCGGATCAAACTTGGAGTTGAGACACGGAAGGCAGAGACATGTCGAGTTCCTCCGGCGCTTTTCGCAAAAAGGAGTTTTGCTATGGAAGTGAAGAGAGAACGTTGCACGGAGAACGAAGGTTTTATACTCGCGCAGGCCATCCACTGAACTACATCAGCCCTTTCTTGTCGTTATTTCGGACAAAGAAAGATATATTGACGGTAAGATTCGTGACACAAAGGTTTCATGATGCAACGAACGTTGATGTCGTCGTCGCCATCTGCAGCTGATGTTTGAGTCCCTTCTAACATACCTGTATTTCCAGAGAGGATATGACGTCACAACACAGCACAGCAACCGCGTCGATTTACCGCTACTCTTATTCCGTGGGAGGTGTTTCGAAACGTCAGATGCGTATAACAACAGTCTCGCTGTCTCTGAGATCACAATGTTAGTTTTCCGTTCATCACGCATCCCTCATATCTGTGCTTGACCCTTGATTGTTGCTACGAACTCCAAAGTCCAGGCCTTTTGTATACCATGAACTACCTCCTTCCCATCGTGAGTGGGTCATCTTGCATTGCTGCGTGAAATACCCTTTGCCTCCATGTGCGAACTACCGACGCACCCCTCGCACAAGAAGGAAACTGAACAGATCTGCAGACTGCATCGAGGCAAAAGCTTGAAGAGTAGGTGTCCCAACGCCAACGTAGACTCCTGGGTGGTCACTATTTTCTTCTTATATGAGGTGGAGGTGTGTTCCTGCGTGAGCGAACCTATCCCGGAGGAGCCTGGAGCTGCTTGAGCTTGGCGATTTCCTCCTCTCTCGCGAGGACCACGACGTACGACGCGTCGATAGCCTTCTCCAGGGTAGTGTAATAGTCACGCGCGTCTCCAAGAACACCACGGAGATGCAAAACCTGCTGCTGGGCTTCCATCGCATCGGACGATCGCTCTTTGATGACGTTCTCGAGGTTCTTGCCTTTGTCGATGAGCCAGTATGCCAAGGTCGTGGCGTTCTTCTTGTTCACGTCGTACGACAAGTATGTCGCGTCAAAGAGAAACATCTGCAGGTCTTCCTCTTTGTGGAGTAGCGACTGGAAGCGGTGCAGGCGGCCGAACACCCTGCCTGCCACCCATCGGAGGAGCTGGCCGTAGCTGAAGTGAAGATCGTACTCGGTAGACTCTTTGATCGCAAGCTGGTGCTCTGCGAACTCCTCTTTGAACCAATAATCGAAATCTCTACGCCGCTGTAACAGTGCTTCCTCGGAGCTCCAGGGATCGACGGCTGGGAACTTGTACATCGGATCTTGCACAGTGGTACAACGGCAGGCGAGACAAGTGATGTGGTCGATCTCGGCAGCCAGCAGCTGTAGTTGAGCAGCGGTGCTCTTCTTGGCAGTTTCGCGCTGCGCGTCGAGCGCTTTCTGCAGAACGTCCAGACGCTCGGCGACAAAATGCTCGGCATCCACGGCAATGACGGGATCGTCTTCCTCGTAAGTGAGAGGCCAGTCTTCATCAGCCGTAGAGAGATCCGCAGCATCAAACGCATCACTCACAAACATGTAAAGGCTGGCCCGTAGCCGGAGCATGACATCCGTTCGCGCGTCTGTAAGGCCCACGTCCGCCTCGATCTGTTCATGAGGTAGGGCCTGGAATAGGTCATGAACCTCGGTCGTCCACTCTTTGAGTTGCTGGATGGTATGTTTCGGAGTGAGCGATGGGAGTGACTTGGCATGTGGATAAAGGTTCTTGTACGATCTCTGGATCATGTCCCGCAATATCTGTTCGCTCTCAATCCTTCTCGTCTGGATATCTGCGTCACGCTTCTCAGCCGCTTGTGTGATTCGCTTCTTCTCTTGCTCACTCCATTGAAGAGTCGAAGCCGCGTCGCCGGAGAGAACTGGAAGAGCAACACTGAGTTCATCGACGGTATAGCCACCAATTGAGTGTTCGACAATCCCGATAGCTTCTGTCAAGAGGCTGTCAAACATATCCTTTTGGTGTTCAGTAGTGTCCTTGAAGCTGGCTTGAGCTTTTTCGCCAAGCTCCTGGACCCGCCCAGCAATGCCGTGAACTGGCAACTGAACCCCTAGTTGGGTGGGTGCAAGATTAACCGCCGGGGTAACCTGACTCTCCCACTGTACGAGTTCCTGCTCTTTCTTCTCTTGAGACCTCTTGACGTGATCGGTAATCTCTTTAACTTGCTCACGTCCAGGTGCCTTGGTCAGTTTGAATCCCAGAGCATCCGCCATGACTTCCACTCTCTTCTCGAATTCTTCGATCTTTGCAAGCGCCGCGGTATGCTTGGTGGACACGTCGGTAAGAACCTCTTTGGCGTATTCGGCAGGCGCGAGGCTCTGGTTGACCTGGACCTGGAAAGGAGCCGCGTTCAAGACCAGAGCGTTCATGACGGCGTCATTTGCCGTGTCGCGAGCTTCGAAAGCAGCGGTAACGCCCTGGACGAGCGTATTCAGTTGTTCGGTGGCGGGGGTGTCTGTATTGATCGGGATGTGAAGCGCCTTCGAAGCGTGTATCAGGCTCTCGCACATACGCTTCTTCTCTTCGTCGACACCGGTTTGCCTGGCAGTGACCGCCTCAAGGTACGTCGAGAGCATCGTCTTCACGTCAGAGCCCGTAATCGGCTTGATGTCGTCGAACACCTTGAGGGCGTCCTCCAGTAAATGGCACAGCTCGCCGTCATTGGGGTCCGTCATTGTCGATCCTGCGCTTCGGTAAGTGATGGGGTGTGCGACAGGAGCGAGGACTTGAGGGGTGATGAGAGATGTGAGAAGCGTGCGAGGAAGCGGCGAAGGGAGAACACTCGTGGCAGTCACGCTAGTGACTCCGGGCAAGCACGCGAAGAACGTTTCAGAACCCGTTCAATCCAATCATAGTTGCAGTGTTGTCGCGTCGGGGTAATACGACACTCAATTATATCTCTTCAAACTGCTAGTGTAGATATGTATTCTTAGATGGCGATGAGGTATCTTCATTTTCGCGATCGCTAGAAGTCTTGATATATGAGCAGAAGAATATCGGCTCGGGAGCAATGCGCTTCATAAGAGAAATATAGGCTACAGGACGTGTGAGAATCTTCGAATGGCTATCGTAGTTGTTGAAAGGGAAGGTCATAAAGGAAAGGTCGATTCGTTTTACTATAGTTTCGAGTGGCAGGGCATCACAAGAACTTTATACCTAGAAGTGTCATTCATCTATCTTCATAAGTGGCCGTGAAATGCTCGTAACACCATCAAGCGTGTAAGTACACCCGTCAGCTCCCGCACCGACATCATGGACAACGCAAAACAGTGATCACACCAGCCCCGCGGCTTCCTTCGTCTTGTCCTCCACACATTTCTCAAACTGCCTGAGTCGCCCAAGGTGCTCGGGAGGATGCTACTCTCACTGCTCGACATCAATGCGGTCTTTGCTTAATTGAAGTCGAATGTATTCGAACATCTCTTGACGCTCGACTTCAGATCGGTAAAGCAATTCCAGGATTGACATACTGGTACCGGCTTGGCTGATCGTAAAGCCGCCAGCGAAGTAGTACGCGCGGGCGAGGCGACTAAGTAGCATCTGGCCAACAGGACCTAAAGAAACGTCGACGATGAGAGCGATAGTGAAGTGGTGCATCTTCACAGTAGAGATGTCTTTCCAGCTCTCAAGAATGTATTTGGTGAACAAGAACAGCCAACTTGTACCTGATCGACCGTTCCCATATTTCCGCTCATCCTTTAAGCCTTTGGTTGCGTAGCCGACGTCCTGGAGGAAGGGGATGTGTGTCTTGTTCTCCTTTTCAGCCTGGTCTGCAAGACGAGTGAGAGTGCGGGAAAAGCGTTGTAGCACACGCTTCTTTTCAGGGTCGACGTCGCCATTGCTGCCCTCGATGAAATGACGCCGTCCACTGATGGTGTAACGGATATGCCAGGCGGCCTCGCACGCCACCCTGTCGATCGCATAGGCCTCGTCCGCGGCGGTGTCAGAGCTATCTTGATTCGCGTACTGCATGGCGATCGAAGCAAGACGGCGCGCCTCATCGATGAGAAGTGCCTCTTCGTTGATACCGACTGTCATCTGTCGCAGGTAGATGGCGTGCATGCCGTCGGGACGTTCCTCGTACTTTTGCAGCATCTTGCGTAGGTCGGCATCGCCCTTGACCGCGGCGTTCACGTCTCCACGACAAATGGCTTTGAGTATCGCCGGCTCGACAGTAGGCAAGATCTCGTCGCAGTACATGATCCAGTGCTCGAGGGAGCATTTCTTGATGTACCAGTTGTTGGTGAGGTTCTCGTCATGGTACGTGGCTCGGATCAGAGGCAGCCATCCATATTCGTCGAGACTCAAGGCGAGCTTGGAGTACTTGGAGTGATCAACCTAGGTGAGCGTACCGTGTCAGTTCCTTTCCCACACAGCTCCATATTGGAGTTCTCACATGTTCTTGGGCCCTCTCTTCCCACTCGCCAAAGGGTATTTCGAATGCGGCGCTCATCTTTATCCTTGCGTCGTGGTCGGCGACCAGATGGGCGATAGAAGTGTGTGACGGGAAGCAGACGGCGCAGGCGAGGGAGTAATAGCCAGGAAGGAGCTAACAACAAACAATCTTGGTAGTCACGCTAGCGACTGCACGCGTCCAGGCAGGCGCGCGAAGAGATTTTCGGAACCCGTGACATCACTGAGTGAAAGGGCAGGAGCGTCCCACCACCCTATTTTTGTCCATCTTGTCTCGTTCGTCAGCCAGCTTGCCGGAATCAGTGCTGTCGTCGTCACCCGCAGCCGCGAAAAGTTAACTGCTTCAAAAGGCTAAGGCTTCGCGCTGCATCAATATTTGCCGTGGCAATTTGAGAGTATACGGTGATACGAGAGAGTCTTGCAACATGGAAAGCTGCTTCGGCATGTTTGGAAGGGCCCACACAAGACACCCAACTCCATGACTTCTTTGGCTTCTAACTTCCGGAGTTCTCCATACGCCGGGAGATGACGTATATAATCGCGCTTTGTATTATGGAAAGAATATATGGCTGAGCGGGAAGACGCTATCGGAGGGTCGAGAAGCTCTTATGATGTTATGAAGACATCAAAAGAGTGGCCAAGAAACATCAGATGGTTTCGTTCGTGTTTTGAGAGAGAGGGAGCGGAGAAACGACACCATAGCACTTGTCTCCATTGTTTTTGGTAACTAACCACGGTGTACGAGGATATCCTGGTCGTCATCTCACTTAGCAACGAGAAGCTAAAGGCCTCAACAAACGAACGCCATGAGATAACTGACAGATGTTTTGATATCGAAAGAATACTGCGGGGAATGCAGAAAGTCGCAATCATAGAAAGTCGAGAACTGATTTTTGGAAGACCGCGCGAAGCCGGCTCATAGTAGTGTCCGATGGCGATTTTGGATATTCGTCAAGTATGGAAAATGTTGTAACAGTCTCGGACCCTTTGCTCAGTGTATGTAGTTGGAAAATCATCGAGGCGGGATGCCATACTGAGCTACTGGCGCTGTTTTTGGAAGACGATACCATAGACGTCGATCAAGCTGACTTTGTAGACGAGGATGACGTCACAGCAAAGTTGCATACGCATAACACGATCGAAGACCACATTTTTTGAAGACCGAGAGAAGGCCGCCAACTTCATGGGTCTTTCGAAAAGTCGTTTTGGTGTTTTTCCAAAGTGAGGAGAGAATTAAGGGCATTCTTCGTGCGCTGTGAGCAATATATAGGGTGTCTCGAAACGAGCTGCTTCAAAAGCAACTCAGGTGATTCCATGTTGCGCTGCGCTTGCCGCGGCGAACAGCGCAAAGAACATGAGAAGCCCGTACGGAAGTTTTGGAAACCGAGGGAAGAACACTCACTCCATGAAAGTGTCGTTGGGAAATTTCGGTAGTTTGTAGAGGAGAAAAGAAGTGTAGAAGTATAATCCACGCATTGTGTGACATTTATAGGGCTCCCAACAAAAACCAGTGCCACATCGCGACGACGACATGGGTCTTGTAGGCAGTAGCCAGGACTCCCACATCGCCTTTTCATGCAACGCGCTTTCACTGGGCATAGGGCGTAGAACATACATGGATAGTAATAATCTTTGAGGCATGCGCATTGCAGGCCGAGGCGCACATATCAAACTCTTGCATTGCAATTTTGGATAACCAAAAACATATGTGTATCTCAAAGGACATCCTGGTTCCAATTTCGAAAGTGTAAGTGAATGCCAGCATACTCCTGGCCGTCCTATGGTTTTCGGAAAGGCGGGCGGTTGAAGTCATGTCGTCGTCAGGCCTAAAGTTTTGGGAGGTTGAGAGCACGCGAGCAGGCGGACACATCACCTCGAAAACGTAGAGTTTTGGGGAAGACCAGAACCAGGAAACATGACATCCTTCATGGTTCTTTTTAGAAGTCGATGTCGAAACCAGAAGGGAAGGCGAGCACATGCTCCATTTCATCTATAATTTTGGAAAAGCCAGACCAGCAGAGTCATGTGAGGTGGCTGTGTGCATTTTAGTAAATAAAGAACGGAAGGTATTGAAGTAGAGAAGAACGACGGCTCGGAAGACGGCCTTTTATACCCCCCTCAGTCACGCGACTGCGAAATGGGGTCGGAATCGGAAGAACGCCAATCCAAATGTGCATTTGTAGAAGGAACGATGCGCCGAACCTATGCAAGTAAACCAGACGTCGCGCCGCCCCTCCGCCCATGATAGCCGTATTACCCAACCCATGCGTGAAGTTTTGCTGTACATACATTTTACAAGAAACATACAAGAAACATATCTCATCTCGCGCATTCACTCCATTTTAAACCCTCGCGCTCCTCACCGAACTCCTCGGATGCTGCCCATAACCATAGCCAGTGTTGGGCCACCACTCGCTTCCAGTGCCAACTTTACCTTTGGCTTTTGTGCTCGCATTCGCGCGCTTGTACACCTCGCGCCAGGGGTCATGAGCGCTCGATTGCTTGGTCATTTTTTCAAACTGCTTGATCTCCTTCTGGATCTCGCGATTCTCTTGCTCTATATCTGAGACTTCGTTGCCAGCCGTACTACCACTCTTGCTCTTACTTGAAGTCTTGCTGGTGCGCGGTGCGGGTGTTGCGCGGAGGGGTCTGAGGATATCGCGGAGTTCCTGGTCGGAGGAGGAGATCTGCGCTTTGAGATACGCCATTGCTGTTGGGTCGCCGACTGCGTCGCCGCGCGAAAGGGTCGTCATAATCGGCGTGCGGGGTGTAAAAGCGTGGGTGTACTTCTCCGGTGTTGGCATGTCGGCTTCCTTTGGAACATGCTGGGGATCGAGACGCGCCTCCTCGCCCTTCTCCAACAACGCCATGATATCCAGACTCTCACCATGCGGAATCTTCTCCTTGTTGCTGGGTGTGATGCAATCCATGTCCACCTCTTTGCGCAAGACGTGATCGATGTCGACAGCGGAGAAGTAGGCGCATGATTGGGGGAGTTCGTTGATGCCCATCTGCTGACTGAACATTGCGCGCGTCCATACGTTGGCCACCTGGAGCGCCATCGCTGCTTTGTATCTGTCTTCTTCTTTGACGAGGTAGCGGATTTCGTCGTGGACTGTGATGGAGAGGCGAGCGTCGAGGCCGTATCGGCGGGTGAGGTAGTCCATGGAGACGATTAGAAGATGGAGGTAGTCGACGCCGGAAGATTGAATTGCCCAGTTGATTCGACTTGTCATGAATCCGCCCTTTGATAGATACCGCCGTTGCAGGGCTTCGGTGATGGCGGCGCCGAGGACGGGCGTGCGAGGTCGTTCCTGCTCAGCAAAGTCTTCCAACTTGTTGAAGACGAAAGACTCAGTACCACCACGCCAAAAGGCTCGTTCATGGAGTTGCTTTCGGTTAGTCTTCTTTCCCTTGGTGTTCTTGTAGAGATCGTCTGCTGTTTTCGAAGTCTGCTCGTCCGACAAGGAAGGGTTGAACTGGCGAAGGAGAGTAGACGCGAACTTCAGTCCGGCGCCATAGATACGTCCGTAGTTGAACACCTTGGCGTCGTTACGCGAAATGCCCAGGATGGCGGCGGTCCGAGAATGCAAATCTGTCCCTGCTGCCTTGGTACCCTCCAACGTCATGAAGCCGACTGCGTTACCGCCGTGGAGTTTGAACGTCGCATCGCCAATCAAGCTGGCGATCCACAGCTCCTGTGAGTCGACATCTGCTCCAACGAAGCAGTACCCCTGAGGAGCTCTTACCATGGACTTCAACTCTGACCCAACGCGGTTCTTCTTCGCGTTACTAGCCGTGAGCCAGGTATTCTCGACCGATCTCCGCGTGACGGTGCCCATTGGTATGATCTGTGGAAGGATGAAGCCGACCTTCTTCCCAGCGCCTTTACCGGATGCAGATACGAGTTTCGGCGGATTAGGTACCTCCTTGTTGTAGACGACCATCTGATTCGTGATTCTCTCCCTCGCGCTGATCCAGTACGAACAAGACGCGTTCATCTCCAGTGCTTCCTTGGCATACGCATACTCTGATCCCAGCTTCCCCTTCTCGAAATACTGCAGATAGCCCTTGGCAAGTGGGTTGGCGCATCTTGCGAGCGGTCCATCTTTGTGTGGAATCTTGTAGTAGACATACTGGCTGTCATCCCGCAGCTTCAGGTTCTCTTCCTCAGACATGTCCAAGACCTTCAAGCCCTTGTCGTCGTAGGCAAAGGCTTCGTCTGCGGGCACCTTGTACGTCCACCCATGTATGTCCGACCACACCAGAGGATTCCCATCCCATGCCAGCTTCAACAAAATCGGCGTGATGCGTGTTCGTACGGTAAGAGCCATCGGGGCGTCGTTCTTCGCAAACAAATCCTTGTACCACTTTGGCATACCAGGCTTCTTCTGGCGGGCTGCTGGTCTCGGCGGATCGCCCTTCTTCTTCCCCTTGACCATCTTGACCTCCTGCCCTGACCAGTCCAACTGACTCAGCCAGGGATCGTTCTCATACACCTCTGGCTGATCTTTGACCTCCAACGCCTTCTCCGTCAACGCCACTAGTCGCTCCTTCACAGCATCGTCGAGCTGTTTGTATGTCGCTTCGGCGTTGTTGATGTACGCATCCCACGTCTCGTTGACAGGTAAAATCTCGGCAGCCAGAAATCGCAATGCGGCAAAACTAACAGGATGCGGACATGTTTCGAGGAACAACGGAAAGACCTTTTGATACACACGATGCGTGATTTCTACATCAGCAGCACAGTAGGAGAGCAGTTCGTCAAGCATATCATTGACGACCGCACGGTCTTTGTCGCCAAAGTACTCCCTCTGCGCCTTGTCGAGTGTGATGTTGCAGTGGAACTTGGCCACATCCCGTAGTGAGTTGATGGCGCTCCTTCCCATCCACAGCTCTTCCTCGGTCGGGCCCGCCAGGACTGTGGAAAGGCCAGCGTTCTCCTCTGACGTGGCTGCTTTGTCTTGTTCCTCCTGATCCTTCCTGTTCTTCATCCACGACGGGCGTTGGCGCGAGCACATGCCGTTGGAGGCCACATGCAGGGACATGGTATCGACGAACGCGTTTTTCGACTGCGCAATATTGTACTCTTCCGCTATCCTAGCTCTGTCGTATCCAATGTTGTGTCCGACGACGACGCGGGGGACTGAGGTGTCGCCCAGTGGGATGAGGTGACGATCTGACTTGGTCTCGCCCAGCAGCCACGGCGATAACCAAGCATACCAGGCGGTAGGACTAGCGGCACATGCCATGCAGGCGAACGACGTCACTTTATACATGACTTCGGTGTCGAATGTGAGCATCGTCTCGTCGGGCGCATCGACTGCCTCGGTGGTGCCGTCGCTGTTGTACTTGGTCCAGCCGCTCCGTCGCACCCACTTCGTTGGTTTTGGTGGAGGGTTCGCCCATGCCAGCTTCTTCGCCATGCTCAGGTAGGGTTCCGCCGTGTCCATGCCCAGCTTGTAGAAGTGCTCATCGAGACTAGTCCCTTGTAGCTCCGGCAGGTCGAAGCCAACCGGCGGCGTCTGGTCCTGGTTCTTGCCGAGCAAGTCATGGCGGCTGAGGTGGTCCTGCGACAGTGCGACGAGTTCGGGAGGTGGTTGGGTGCTTGCGCCGGGGAAGACCTGCGAGTGGATGTGCGAGGAAAGATGCTGAACACCGATGGGACTGAAGCGGGCTTCCGAGGGCACTGACAAAGAGGCATTGGCTGTCGCACCGCTCAGACTGCCCCTTGCATTACTACCGTCCGCATCCGGAGATTGTGTAGACTGCACTGTGGCGAGACATCGTTTGGCGTTGGCGAAATGCGATTGCGCATGGACGGGTCGCGGGCGGGCGGCGTGGGCGGCAAGGGAGCGACATGAGCAGCGCATCGTCAGACTGGAATGCGGCGGTCACTGCATGGCGTCGGAGGGTTGAATCGTTGTAGTTGAGGTTGCCATTCGGTGTCGTCATGTTCAGTGTCTAGTTCACCCGCAGACTCTTGGCGCGGTGCAGTTCCCCTCAGCCCTACGCGATGCATGATATAGCACGCCCGAGCCGAATGGCGGCCGCTGCTTTTGCGTCACCAAGCCCCCGGGACTGCGACACCATGCCCAGACCAGCAGCTGCTCAGATGGTGAAGGAGCACGTTGCCCTTCCTGACCTGCCCGCCCCCTCGGCCTGCGCTCGCCACCATGTCGGCCGACCGCTCTCACAGGGACGACGATGACATAACCCACCCACTCGACGACGCCAACTTGGACACCCCCGATAGCCACCACCACAACCACTACTCCCCCGAAGCCTTCGACTTTGGCGAGCTCTTCGGCCACTACAGCGCCCCCGCCGACGACGCCCAGTTCGACGACGTCTACCGCGCCCCGCCCATGCCCTACTCCACCGGCTTCTTCGATCACATCCTCAATCCAGCCGGGCTCGACCACGGACGCTATTCACCTTTTGCTTGGCGCCCGTACAGCCCATTCACCGGAGACATGCCGCCCGCCACACGCGCACGGCCTGACCGTCTCGCAAATGGCTACGTCGACCTCACAAGCGCCCCCGAGTCACCGCCGCGGAGGAGGAAGCCGCAGTCGCCCACCCCGGGCCCCTCAGCAAAGCGCCAGAAGCGGGACGACGGATCAGCTGCTGAAGTCAAGCAGCAGAGCGCCGAGCCCGAGAAGATCGAAGAGCTCGACTTGACGGAGCAGAAGACGCCGCTGCAAGAGGCCCTGCAAAAACAACGCGAGGATGCTGTCAAGGCGCAGGCAAAGCCAGAGGAGACTGTCACCACCTTCAACTCGTTCAACTGCGTCATCTGCATGGACAACCCTACAGATCTTACGGCTACTGCGTGTGGTGAGTACAATCCTTACCGTCTCAAGTGTTTCACTAATTGTTCAGGCCACCTCTTCTGCCACACCTGCCTCATGGAAGCCCTCATCGCTGGCGAGAACCGCACCGGGCCTCACGAAACGAAGCGCTCCCAGTGTCCCGTCTGCCGAAAGACCATCAGCCGGAATAAAGCGACGGACGTCATACCTCTACTACTGAAGAAGGGTCTGGCCACACAGCCGAGGAAGAAAGTGGTTGCACCCGCTGCAGCACCCGCACCCAAGGTAGCTTGAGCACTTGATTGAGCACTTGGATTTTGCGATGCATTTTTTGCTTCACTTGGCTTTGTTCATGGAATAAGATGCTAAGCCCTCCTAGCCAGTCAAGACAGCCAAGAAACAACCTCAACGCCTCCCTCGAACCACGACGCGTCGTAAGAGACGAGACGACGACGTAGAGTGGGTGTGAGACGGTGGAGTGGATATCACGGGAGGAGGATGATACGGGCTGTGAGAGAATGGGGGCTGTGATGAGGAACTGAAGCTGGTCATGTTCAGGTAACCCACCATCGCGACTTCCTCGCCAGCGTATCGATAGGCCGGCTGTCTACGGACTGAAAACGCACTAGCGCCATCACGATGACGTACTTCAATAGCTTGTACTACCAGATTACAGAAGAAGAAGGAATGGAAACCCACCAGGTACTCCCGTCATTTTTCAACACAGCCCTTCTACTCCTTCCGATTTCATCTCATCTCGCATTTAATTCATACCCGACCCAACATGTCAGACCCCAAAAACACCTCCTCCATCGCCATCCTCGGCGCCGGCGATGTAGGCGCCACAATCGCATACAGCCTCATCATGAACCCCGTCGCCGGTGACATCTTACTCGTCGACCCCAAAGAAGAAGTCAGAGACGCTCAAGTCGCCGACCTGTCTGATGCCACCTTCCACGGCAACACCAGCACCCGCATAAGAGCAGGCACACACAAAGAGGCGGGACAATGCGATATCGTCGTGATCGCCGCTGGTGCAAAGCAGAAGAAGGGCGAGAGCAGGACTGATCTAATCGGCCGCAACAAGTCCATTCTTGAATCCGCAATCTCAGACATGAAGCCGTTCCGCGAGGACACTGTACTTCTGCTAGTTGCAAACCCAGTCGACGTTCTCACCTACTTTGCGCAACAATACTCCGGTCTACCCAAATCGCAAGTTATCGGCAGCGGCACTTTCCTGGACTCTGCGCGCCTTCGCGGTATCCTCGCGTCCAAGGCGGAAGTCGCAGCCTCCAGCATCGAAGCGTACGTCTTGGGGGAGCATGGTGAGAGTCAGTTCGTCGCCTGGAGTCTTGCTTCCATCGGCGGCGTTCCGTTGTCTGCTGCGTTATCGTCAAAGCAATCGAGCGCGTTGGATAAAGACGCCATCGCCGAAGAAACGAAGAACAAAGCCACTTCCATCATCGAGAACAAGGGCGCCACGAACTACGGTATTGGCGGCGTTGCAGCATCGATATGTAAATCCATCATCTTTGATGAGAAGATCGTGCGGCCAGTTAGTACGTATCAGGAGGATCTGGGTGTGTGCTTGAGTATGCCGGTTGTGCTGGGCAGGAAGGGCGTGGTGAGGGCGGTGCAGATGCCATTGGATAAGGAAGAGAGGGAGAAGTTGGAGGGGAGTGCGAAGGCACTGAAGGAAGTCATCGAGGCGTGATGCTTGTAGAATCTGGTGCGAGGTGGGTGATGCATGTAGTGGGATGATGAGATGGCTGTCGAATGTGTCAGCCATCCGATCTTTCTAGCCGGAAAGCATGTATAAAAGGCGGGCTTTCCTCTCCTCTCTTCTTCTTTCTTATCATCCACTTCAAAACGTCTTTCTCCAAAAGTTGTATCTGCTTCCTCTATGTCTGCGTCTTCTGCGCTCCTTCTTTCTACCAAAATGACGAAAGAGGAGTTCCTATGTTCTTTCCGAAAGCTCTTTTTTTTCCAAAACTTCAGTCGAGCAAGCGCATCGCCTCTTCGCCTCTTCGCGCTGATGTTCACCAAAATTTGTACAAGAGCCGAGCATGTTCCTCTCGGAAGACTCCTCTTTCCCAAAACAAACCTCAAGACCGCGCATGTCTACCGAAGCCTACCGCCTACAACACCATGTCTCCGGGCTTTTGGTACGTTTTGCAACCCATGTATCTGCCTGGACCCATTTTGAAATCGGACATATGGCGTATATAAGCCACCTTTTGACTCCTTTCTTCCTCTCTTCATCGAGCCCACGGTGCTTCTTCCAAAAACCATGGGATTTCAGTGCATGGTCGGTGCCTCCTCCGGTCTTCCGCATTCCAAAATACCAGCGACAGAAACGATGTTCGCCGCTTCTCCATCCAGAACGACATACTCGAAATTGGTTCATTCTGGTAGATACCCCTGAAAGACTACCAAGACCTTTGCATGTGCCGCGAACAGATCACAGGATCGAAAACATGACTGTTGTCTTCCGCCTTCTTCGACACGTAACGGCTTCAGCGGCTCGAAAGCTCGATTCGATCTATTCATGTGGTTGTTCTCTCGAAAGATTACGATATCGTGCTCATGGCTTTGGCGTCGAGCGATCGTCCAAAACTCCCGAACATGAATGCATGGTGTCTGCTGGCGCCTTAGCCGCTGTGCCATTTCCGTGTTAGCGCGTCATTGCGGTATAAATCACACCTTCTTCGCCGTACCTCCTCTTCTTCATCACACTCCACTACTCCTTTCTCCAAAAATTGTGACTGCAAGCTCGTATGTGGGCTTCTCCCTGGTCTTTCAAAAAGTGAAATTGCACCGTGCACATGGTCGCTCTTCTTTGGCTGCTCGCTCTCCAATCTCGATCGATTCGGCACACTCCAAAGATGTCTAGCCGCTAGGACACGTGGGCTGCTTCTCCGAAAACCCCATCTACTTTATCAGACACCATTCGTTCCCGAAATCGATAGCA
Source organism: Alternaria hordeiaustralica (assembly GCF_023758085.1). Classification (NCBI taxonomy): domain Eukaryota; kingdom Fungi; phylum Ascomycota; class Dothideomycetes; order Pleosporales; family Pleosporaceae; genus Alternaria; species Alternaria hordeiaustralica. The sequence goes on along the minus strand of NW_026056780.1, from coordinate 1,068,764 downwards.
GAGAATTTGATGAGTGCGGTGCTTCCTCCTCTCTAAAATCCGCGCGAATACAAATGGATACCGTTGTTCGGCGGCGTCAATTGTTCCCTCTCCAAAAGTGTCGAAACTCGAGTTTATGAGAAGAGAAGAGAAGAGTCAAAGCTTGACTTTGGCGCGTCTGGGCAGCTACATGAAGCTTAACATCTCCTGCTTCCCTCTTCTTGATCATACGTCGCTTCCTTGCTACCCCAAAGAAAGAGTGCCGCTGCACATGTGCGCTCCTTCTTTTTCTCAAAAGCTCCGAGTACTATGATATGTGTTCTGCTCTCCTCTGGCTTTTTGAAAGACTGCAGCTTCAAAACAGAAAGTACAAGAAATGATGACTTCGTCTCTGTCACGTTATAGCCTGGAGGTATGCGCAGTCATTTCGAGCGACATTTATAAGATTACGAGTGTACGAATGCCTCAAGGGTTCATGATACGTCGAAGATACATGATTACGTAGGCGCATGTAGGGGATTCAGTATGCTGTAGAAGCGTTCATCAGCGTGAATGAGTGCGCGGAAGCGGGGTAGCGGCCAGATGGCTAATCAGGAAGTTTTACAATCCTCCAAATCCAGCTGCGCTCTCCACGTAGGCATACTCGTCAATGGACTGACAATCGAAGTTGCGATACTGGGTCTGGCAGATGGAGAAGTCGCATGGCGCTCGATAAGCAGTCCTGGTGCGGCCAGTCGATGTACATGATCTTAAATACTCCGCAATCGAAAGCATGTGTGCGGGCGCGTGCTTGGTCGCCTGCATAGCTGGCAGCACCAGGTGCGATGGTCAGTCGCTGTGAACGAAGTGCTTGGTACGGGCCTGCACTCAGTGGTCGGATGCAATAGTGGGTATGGCCGCGAGGAATACTGTGACACCGATAGCACACTAGGCGGACTAGAGGACGTGGGCCGTGCACAAAGTGAAGGTGAGAAAGATCAGATACGGCGAGAATATTCGCTCCCCAGCCCGCGCAGAAATTTTATTGCCAAACAACGACATCCGCGCGCACTGCGTATTCAACTCCAGTGTACCGTTCTCTCCGCCGACATGAAGGATGGTTTTCGACATCGTCTGCGTCGCTGGTACCGCGAGAAGCGCACCACGTTCTCATCAAGCTCCAAGACCACACCCAGGTTAGTCGCTCATCGACCCCGTTTCTATTTCGCAGTTGCTAACACATCGTATAGCTCAAAGATGCCTTCAACATCGCGAAACGATGCGCCCGCCAAGAGCACATCCCCTCTGCTCCTACTGCCTGGCGAGCTACGCAACCGCATATACGAGTACGCACTTCAGACCGACGACGAGTTGAAGTTCGACAGCGGTGTGAGGTCCTATGAGGGTGTGTCTAGCGACGACGGATTTGACGGCCACAACATCCCACGCTTCATCCCCTGCGGAGCCTACCGCTCAGAATGCAAAGACCACCTCAATCAGCTGAAATTGACCTGTCGCCAGTTGTACAAGGAGACCGCGGGGCTGGAGCTCCAAGTTAATCGAGTGCATTTTTTTACCCACTGGAGTGATAAATTCGGGCCCGGACACCTTTTCCTGACTTTCATCCGGAACTGCGCAGCGACTAAACGGGGACGTTTCCGTGACATTTGCCTCTGGTCAAGCAGTCATAGACAGGTGCCAAAGCTCAGCCAGTCGCTGGAACCCAAAGATGTCATGTTCGAGCTGGCCGAATACTGCCGGCAGCATCCTCAAGTCAACATCAGCTATGCCGTCCCGTACTTGGACACGAATGACTTGTGGATAGACGTCGTGGCGCAGGGCTTGTTTCTCAGCTTAGTGATAGGTGGAGAGGATCTACGTTCGGTAGCAACCATCGCCCACAATAGCGCACTCGATGATATGGAGACTGCAGAGTTTTTCAAGGACGCAAGCGGCGCTGCGATACTTCGCGTATCGAACCTGAAATTTCGGTTTGACATAGCGGAAATTAGGAACATCGAATCCTTTCAAAGGGAACTTGCGACCGCGCCCTGGCTTGATGCTAGGGTATGTCTTGAGTTGGCGACGAAGTGGATAAAGGAGGGTATCTGAAAGGAAAAGGCCGAACGGGTCTGCTGGCTACATTGAGACGAAAACATGCAAAGTAGGTATTCCAACATCAACGTAGCCTCTGGGTCTTTCAGGATTCTTTGCTCGAACGAGGAGTTGGCGCTGTTGTTCTGGGGATGCGTGGAAGGACGGCGGTGCGGAGATTGAGATCCCGACAAGCTTGGGATGAGGATCGAAGCTTGGCACGCTAGTGTTGGCGGCAGCGGGTTTCCGAACCTCTACGCGTGTCCACATCCTCACGATCACATAGAAAGAACGTTGAACAACACCTTTGTGCCCTTTCGCCTCATGCAACCCTGAACGCAGTGTCTAATTCACACTCACGGTCTCAAAGCATGCAAAAGATGGGTCGCCACCGGGTCGCAGCGGCCTGACTCACAAGATCAGGCGTTCACATGCTTACGCGACAGTTCCTTCTTTCTCTCACTATTTGCAGTAAACCTCCAGAACCCATGCACTGAGCATCGACATCATGCGCATCGGTCTTTTTCACGTTCTTGCTGCCACTCGCATGCCACCATGAAGTTTCGCAATACGCAGCATCACCAAGCACCCGCTCGCACGCGTCTTCGATTCGCGTCCCCCCTCTCACAGCATAACACCCGGTTCACAATATCCCGGCAGCGGAGCCTTTGAGCATCAAGCTCACATTGAAAACGACGATGGGAGTTCTTTGTGACTCTGCTTAACCTCCTCGGCCGAGCATGTCGATGTTATCCACATGATCGGGTGTACTTCGGTTCCCGAGATCTACTCACAGTGTGCTATGGACATGTCAAGTATTCATCGGCAGTTCCATGACCCACCACCGCCTGCATCGATGTCAATGTCGCATGTACAGATATATAGGGTCTCAAAGCTTATGAGGTGGAGAGCTTCACATTCCTTTCACAATTCACAGCAATGGCAGACCAACCCTTCAAAGTTATTGTGATTGGCGGAGGACCAACCGGACTGACAGCTGCTCATGCACTGCATCTAGCCAACATCGACTTTGTCGTTCTGGAACGAAGGGACGATGTCATCGTTGATGTTGGCGCCAGTCTCATTCTTGGAGCTCATGCGATGCGGATAATGCAACAACTCGGTCTGCTTGACAAGCTGCTTTCAATCGGACAGAGAGTTTTGAATAATAAGTCCTTCACTAAGGATGGCAAGAAGTTCGCAGACGGCACGTCCGTCCAGATCGTCAAAGACAAGTAAATCCTGCCCATTGGTCCAACCCATCTTTGATCATCCACTTACTCAGCACAGCTTCGGCCTCGAGCCAATCGCATTCCATCGCGCCGAACTCGTACAAGCCCTGCTCGAAGGCCTTCCCGAGGAAGCAAGGAAGAAATACCATGTTGGCCAGAAAGTGGTCAACATCGCAACAACCGAAACCGGCGTCGTAGTCACCTGCGCGAACGGCACCACGTTCACCGGATCCATGGTACTTGGCGCCGACGGAGTGCACAGTCAAACGCGCAAGATCATGCACAAGCTCTCAGCAGAAGACCGCTTCTCAGCCTGCCGCAACCCGGAACCGCCGTTCTCCGCCCACTACCGTTGTCTATGGTCCAATACACCACGGCCATGCGCGGCTGGCCTGGGAAACAACACACAGGGCAAGGATCGCTCCCTAATGTGGATCACCGGCCGTGAACGCGCTTGGTTGTTGCTGTATGAAAAGCTGCCAGAACCGACCCAGGAGCCGAAGCGATATACAAAGGAGGAAATGGATGACTTCGCCGCTAGCTTCGCAGACTGGCCTGTCAATGATGACCTGAAGGTCAAAGACATCTACGATAGCTCGACCGCAGGCATGTCAAATTTGGACGAAGGCGTACTTGAGCATTGGAGTTTGGGGCGTATTGTGCTCGCGGGCGACGCATGTCACAAGTTCACACCAAATGCAGGCCTCGGATTTACCAACGGCATTCAAGACGTCGCATTGCTTTGCAATTTACTACACAATGCGACAAAGTCAAGTGCAGGTCCTGATATTGGCTTCGACGAACTCGAACAAATCTTCCAGGAATACCAATCTTCGCGGAAAGAGCCAACTGCGTTCGACTTTGGGGTCTCGGCTGCCGCAACTCGCAGCCACGCCTGGGCTACTCCAATCTACTGGTTCGTGGGCAGGTTCATCTATCCACTTTACGCTTTCCAATGGCTCTTGATGAAGTATGTTGTCGCTCCGCGCATGAAGCAAAGTAGGGTGTTGGACTACGTCTTCGGCGAGGACCGCATCCAAGGCCGTATTCCATGGGCCTATCCTATCCACACAAAAAGTAAGGAGCTGTAAAGGTATTCTATTTGTTGTGGCATTAGTTAATAGTAATGACATTCGATGTTCTTCAGCTTCGATGACAGTGAGTGATCGACGGCCTTGCACAAGCTCTTCGTGGATGACCGGATAAATACGCGTCAGAACCCACCGTCTCACACCACAAAAGCTGAGCAAGCCAGCAAAACCCACCGAATCGAGCCAGGAATTCACGATCTCGAACTAACACGTCATAGATCCACGGGTAAATAAGCATTTGCGCGCCGGCCCTTGCGGTTGGCAAAGCTTGAGTCCATATTGTACGGCGGGGCATACTACATTCTTCCTGTCTAAGCTGAATCTCAAGGTTAGCTCAGTATGTCGCAGGCAGAATGCTCAGACGTCCACCGTCGGTAAGTAAGACATTCCCGTTCACATAACCTCCAGCTCTACTAGTGAGGAAAAGTATTGCGCCCGCCATGTCCTTGATGTTGCCAGCTCTTTGATCGGGTATGAAGTCCCTCGGCCACGTTTCCTGGCTGAGCATGCCCGCGGTCATCTCACTGGGGTATACTGTCGGACTTTAGTAAGCAGAAGGCATGAGGAAGGGGATGCTTCGACTTACGACCAGGCGCAAGCACATTCGAGCGGATATCGTAAGGCACCAACGTCGTCGCCAATGCCTTCATGATATGTACTGCCGCCGACTTAGAACCAGCATACGCATAGCCCGCCATCGGTACGCGGTTGAAAGCACCCGCACTGCTGATACAGATGACTTGACTCTTCTGCTCAATGTTGCCGGCTTTATTGCCTTTGTCGAGTAGCTCAAGAAACGCAACGACCGTGAAGAAAGCCGATGTAGTGTTTACCGCAAAGGTTTGCGTGAATTCGTCCATATCCCAATTCCATAAGTGATCACGGAATTCGGTGATTGATGCGCCCTTTTCCAACCCTTTGAGTGTTGGACCTTGAATGCCGGAGTTTGCGACAACAAGATTGACGTAGCCGGATTTGGCGGCGATGTGGTCGACTGCTGCGGAGAGATCGGATTTGGATGTCACATCGGTCTTGAAGTAGTGGATGTTTCCATGCTTCTAAAATAACGCGTCAGCATAGTCTAAAACGTCGCTTGACGAGCATACCGCTGTGCTGGCTGCCTGCTTCAGCACTTCCTCTCGGCGACCCAGGATGTACACAATCGCACCATTCGCCTCGAGTGCTTGCGCTATCATCAATCCGATACCTATTCATGAATTAATAACCCTGCATGTAGGAAAGACCTCTTCCTTACCTGTTCCTCCGCCCGTGACTACAGCCACTAGCCCCTTCACATTGAACAAGATACTCGGGTCGAGATCAGCCATCATGTAAAGATGGTGTTCTCACAGCTGTTCCAAGCTCTCCCTTATGTATGCGGTACTGTTATAGCGAGAATGCGCGAGGTACGGACGGAGATACCGAAGCTGCGCGAGTTGACAGCGACGCGTTGAAGCTTACGGGTTGAGGCTTACGGGTTGAAGCTGATGCATGACTGCGCCCGCTGTAATGCCGAAAAGTACCCCGCCCTAATGTCACTAGGTTCCTGAAAATCTGATCTCATTCGCTATCGACAGACATTGCTCATCGTGTCGGCCTGGAATAAAGACGCGTCTCTCGAGCTCTTTCGATGCGACTGCTCCTAGGAGCGTATAAAATCAGCGAAGTCACCGGCTTCCAGAGCATTATCTTGGAGACCATGGCCCGGCTGCGTATCAAGACACGCATTACTCTACATGAAATACTGGGAGTTCTGAGCAGGTGAATTCAGGCCGGGGTCGACGCGCACCTAACATCAGTATCATAACGCGCGAACGTGGTGAATGTTCAATTGATGCAGTTCGGTCTCGCGTTGGTCGCGCGTAGCGAAGTGAGACCTGTTTTCGTGAAATCTATATCGCGTAATCCAAGAGAGAAGTATTGGTGCGCCTGGCCCCTAGGTTGGTGTCGAAAAGAAGGTGGTGATGTTGTTGCGATGGAAGGGTGCGTGGGTGAACCTCGGATGACACCCGCGACCGCGCTAGCACTGCGTGGGGTAATTAGCGGCATACCTCAATGGGCAAATGCGGGGGCTGATGCCTAGTCGGCCAATACTACACCGAGTTATCCACGATGCGGCGTCGAGGTCTTTCAGGAACACGTTTCCAACTGCAGTCTCGTAGTATTTGGCCCCTTGCGAATCAGCGACTGCTTCATTCTCACCTTCACCTCACCTATCCTGCTGTTCATCCACAAAATGGGTCTCGCCCCGATCGAGTGTCTACCCGTCGAGCTTCTCCAACCCATTTTCATTGCCGCTGGTCACAACATCGCACTCATTCAAGCTTCGCATCACATTGCAGCACGACTGTCATCCGAATACATCTACAACTCAACATGCGACTACTATCTCACTGAGGTACGAGGCAAGCGCGCCGACCAGACAGCGGCTCAAACCTTTATCTTCGCCAGCAGATGGATGACGTGGGATTTCTTCAAGTCGTGGATCGTGCGACGATTTGAACCCGCAGGATGTCTCTGTGGCCTGACGACTGATGAAGGCTGCTTCGATGCGCAGTGGCCGCCCGACTTCCAAGATGCCACACAGATGATCTTCTCTAGAAGCCATTTTCCTCGGCTCGCTTTTGTGAAGGGACGCCTGCCGAAGAAGCTGTTCACGGGCTCGTGGACCGAAGAAAAAGTCGAGTTCTTACGATTCTTACTCTGGATTACAGCGATGACTGTCGACTGGACGAACCCTGAAGTTGCGCACGCGGCCGTCGCTGCCAGAAAGAATGCCATGCTGGAACGCAATCTTGAGGCAGTAGAGCTGTTCAACCACAATCGACGCCTAGGTCGACCTGCCGACCTGGACACAGTGCGATTTGCTGTTATTGAAGCTGGCTGCGACCGCTCCATCGTCTATGACACAATACTGGCTTCGAACATTTGGCATGGAATCAAACCCGCCCGACACTGCGCCGAACTTTACGAATGGTGTGATTCTCAAGAGGTGGAAGGGAATCTGGGCGGGAAAGGGCTATGGCTGTGGGAGATGCTTGGGTTCTCGTGTATCGAGAGAAGCCAGGTGGACGCAGAAAAGGTGCGCTTTCCGGGTTCGTACCTAGATGCTAGCGGTAGTTACGGGGGTGGGCCAGAAGATACTCTGACAGTGAATGAGCTTCAATGGAACAAGGTATGTCCGAATTGCCAATCCTTTCACTACTTCTTTTTCCTTCCCTAGACCCGTCCGAGGACTGCACGATGCCGTTGGATTATCGAGCGGAAGAGTAAACACAAAGTCTAAGTCACAGCTATGATCGCGCAAAGTTTTGCGCCAACTTTGAGCACAACTTTGGGCCTACCAGCATCAACGAAGAGACACGCGGGACTAAGTATGCACTAGATAAACCCACATCGAGGATGGGTTATATCCAGAATGGCGCATTATGTGTGCCAAACCATCAACCATAACATCAGTTGGCCCGAGGTCGTACGCTCTCCGGGGTATCGCATGTATCGTGGCCACAACTGTCCTCGTCGACTGAAGTGCTGGGTCGAACACAACGGAGCTTCTCAGAGCATTGATATATGGCTCGCACCGCCATCGTCTTCTACTAATACGGCAATGATTATGCGTCGTATTGGAGGGACAGCAAAGTCCTAGATTCCTCTGATTATGGCTCTTGGATCTCATCACCAAAGACGCCTTCCTTCACCGGGATTGCATCAGAGTTTGACGACTGATTTTTAGCCCAGCGATCATCCGATAGCACACACTAACTCCTCTTTCCAGCGTTATCATTCGTTTGGATGGTTCCACACCAGAGCCTGGCGACGAGGCGGCATACACGGCACGTCGAGACGAGATCTAGGCAGCTACTGTAATCATACAATTGGACAACGACACTTGACTCGCGGGGCTAGTCAGCCGGGATTCTCAGTCCACAATCTTCAGCTTGAAATGTGGATCCCGCAGACGACGAGTCGAACTCATGATCACCCTGGATACTATTGACAAGCTCTTGAATCGTTGACATTCTCTACCTGGTCACTCACAACTTGCTCGAACTATCACGCCCAATAAAGCCATTAATTGGCCTGATCTTCACCAACTCCGCCCCATCTCTCCGCCCATCGACCATGAAATCCTGGTATGCAGCAAACGAATCCGGACTCTGCAGTACGCATTCGACACGTGTACTTTTCGCTTCTCGGTCTTCGACTACTGTGAACGAGTTTACGCCTTTGACGCTCTTCATCACGATCTGCGACAGCTCGCTCCACTTTTCGGCTTCTTTGGTGGCGGATGCGTCCGGTTTGGAGGGAATGTTCATGAGAACGATGGCCGGATTTGATGAGATCGGTACTGGTGATGATGTTTTCTTGTTGATAATCGGGCAGTTATGGACTTCTGGTGGCTGAGCGAGGACATCTCCGGTGGTGAAGAGTTGTATGAGATCTTGTACAGGCTTGGTAGTCAGATGCGCATCACTTGCTGCTTGGTTTGCGTATCTAGTACAGTTAGCGACATGACATCCCATTCAACTTATGAACATACTCTTCAATCATATATATCTCAGTCCGCGAACTATCATCCACCGGTAATGCGCAGACATACTGCAAGACCTCCGGCTCATGTGGTGTCGTGAACTCGATGATCTTGTGAAACGCGTCGATGGCCTTTTGCCGGGCGGCCGCATCCTTGAAGACCAGTCTAGCGGTTGTGAGAATGGCTGTCATTTTGACACAAGGGCGCAAACATTAGAAGATTGATCATGATCGTCAAGATAGTTTTATGGTAGTGGATGGAGATACCCCGCAAGCTCGGGATACCAGTTCCGATGCTCGGAATAGCCGACCCGTACCTGCAGCGAGGCGCTCATAATGTCGTGGGGGCCAGTTCTACTGCAACCACCGACTAGATGCATGTCGTATCCCCTAATGTACGAAGACCTAATGTATGCTGGAGGCTTTGACGAGGCGGCAGTGGTAAGTCATAGGATTGCACTTCACGTCGGCACGTGAGTCCGCGTGTCATGACGTCATCATCCGCATTTCACCCACTTCAACCGAACGCGCCTTCCCAGCAAACTTCCAATGCTTCGCCCTCCCTGATATCATCAACCCATGTCCCTCCCTCGCTATCTTCGCAACCTCAAACCAAACTTCGCCACCCCATGGCGCGCATACTCGTCACTTAACCGCTCCATCCCCTTCAACTTCTTCGCCGGCTACACCGTCGCAAACATGTCTTCCGCAACCTTTCCCGCAACCCCGTATGCCCCAACATACGATAACTGGCCGTATACCGACTCCGATTTCGTGCGATACGACGAAAACGATGATGGCGTATTCTATCGACAACCCAGACTAGTTACGCATATCGATGACCCGTCAATTGCGCGGTTGACACAGTACTACGATACCGCATTACCGAAGACTGGCAAAATAATGGATATGTGCACGAGTTGGAAGTCATTCTACCCGTTGTCGGTTAAGGAAGCCATCCAGAAGGGAGAACTGGAAGTTTATGGCATGGGGCTCAATGAGGAGGAAATGGCAGTCAATGGCGTGTTCCAGGGCCCTGCTCGCTGGCGAGTGCTCGACCTGAACAAACCACCACACGACGTACGCACTGCTTGGGAAAACGGCGAGGATTTACAATTCGATGCAACGACGTGCGTCGTCAGCATCGACTACCTTAACAACCCGCTGGAGGTTTGCAAGAAACTTTTGGAGGCCACGAAAGAGGGTGGAAGCGTTCATCTCGTTATCAGCAACCGGTGCTTTCCCAACAAGGTCGTGAGAAGATGGATGATGTTAGATGAGCGCTCACGACTCGAGTTTGTGGGCGATTACCTGCATTTCGCGGGATGGAAGGATGTGCAGATTGTGGATCTTTGCGCGAGGGATGAAGATGGCATGCGCGTCACTGATGATCAAGGCACGGTGCTTGTGAGTTCGCAGCGACTTCCAGATCATTTGGATCCGTTGTGGGTAGTGCGTGGGACGAAGAAGTCGTGAGCCGAGTATCTGGGAAAGAGTAAACCGGTAGAGTCCATAAAACCGCATCGTAGGCATGTCAACATTTCTCCTGTAGCAACGAACGTCTTCTCAAATCTCTTGAAGTCTCCTCGCCTTTTTTTCGTCGACGTTTTTTCGTTTTTCGCACTACGTAGTCCCCAAACATCAAAATGGGCAGCGTCTGGGTCTTCGGAATCGTTGTGGTGCTGTCGCTTCGGCTGGGCGCCTACATGTACTTCCAGCGGCAACGAAACGTGCGCGAAAAGCGCATTTTGGAGATTGCGGAGGAGGCACGCGCCTTCCATGACGGCTGGGTGAGCCGTGAGGACTACGAGGACCTCCTCGCCGCCTACAACGTAAGTAATAAATTATGTAGTTCGATAGGATATGACTCTGACTATTTCAGATCCTCAAGAATGACACCTCTCGCGCGGAATAGTGCAGCGAGATGCACTTCGGAGGCGCATCACCCTTCGGGGTCAACATCAAAACCACGCGTGCCGCCTACATCACCGCCGCCACCACCCACTCGTCGCGCTCGCCTTCAACGTCGTAGCCCGAGCTAGTTTGCATAATTGGAAAGTAGATAGTAAACCCGTTTCTTTGCGCGTCGCAAACTTACTGGATGTTCTTGTGATGTTTGGTATGATGTTGAGTGGTGCGAAGTGAACCCAAAGACTCGGTAGGCCTACGACTGTTGTGGAAGGCGCATGTAAGCCGCCAAGCCACCACCACGTCAACCTGAACATACATCCATCGCTCTCACTCTTTACAAGAATTGCAGCTATTCCGTAGCCAACAGCACCTCCTTCAGTCGGTTACCGACCTCGCGATGCTATTCTTTAGCAACGTGACTTCATGGCTGGCGCCATTACTCGGCGCAAATAGCTGGATCAATGGCTTTGGCGAGGTGCTTCCACCACAACGCGAGTTCTTCTACGTTGGCGGAGAGTATCAGAACCTGTCAGTAAGTCACGCGAAATTGACGACTGAACTCTTCCCTCCCAGCTACAGGTACCATGCCCTGAAGGAGTGCACTGCATTTTACTCTGACTTACTGCAAAACCAAATGCCGTACATGACTTCAGGACGCAGTCTTCTTAGAGGGCAAGCCAGTCTTTTCTTTCTAAACTCCCAGTAAATGCTGATCGTATAGGTAGGAAATACGACCGCGCAGTACATGGTCAACCAGATCTATGTCGAGAAGCTAACCCCGGCAAAGTCTACCCAAGAGATTCCCCTCGTCTTCATGCACGGAACTGGTCAGACTGGAGCAACTTTTCTCGAGACACCTGATGGTCGACCAGGCTGGGTTTCGTTCTTCTTATCGCACGGCTATACGATCTACCTGAGCGATCAGCCATCGCGCGGTCGTTCTCCCTGGTTGCCGAAGACAGGCACGATGAAAAGCTCCAGTACTGCGCTCATCGAGGAACTGTTCACTTCAACGTCATCGCATAGCCTCTGGCCGCAAGCACAGTCGCACACCCAATGGCCTGGAACTGGCAAAGCAGGCGATCTGATCTTCGACGCCTTCTATGCGTCACAAGTTCAATACCAAGCCGACAATCTGATATCCGAAGCCGAGAACGCCAAAGCGTACACCGCTCTCCTCGACAAGATCGGCGGCCAGGCGCACATCATCGCGCACAGTCAAGCCGGTGCCTATGGATGGCGAGTCGGAGACCTCCGCCCTCATCTAGTCAAGAGTATCGTGGCACTCGAGCCCGCGGGCCCACCATTCATCGGAAGAATCTTTGGATCAGGTCCTGCGCGACCTTTCGGCATCACGGAGCTCGAGGTCGCATACGAGCCTTCGGCGGGACCCGATGCGACGTACATCCAGACTGTTGTTGTTCCTGCAAGAGACGTCAATTCGAGTGAATGTATCATGCAGGATGAACCGGCGAGGCAGTTGGTGAATTTGGCGCAGATACCAGTGCTAACAGTGACGTCCGAGGCGAGCTACCATGCGGTCTACGATCATTGCACTGTAGAGTACATGCGGCAGGCAGGTGTGGACGTGGAGCACATGAAGCTCGGAGAAGAAGGCCTTCACGGCAATGGCCACATGTTCTTCATGGAGAAGAACAGTCTAGAGATTGCTGAGAAGGTTTTGGCTTGGTTGCAGAGGCACTAAGCTGAGCGAAGGAGCGTGGCGGTATTCAGCATTGCAGCCTGCTTTGACGTTGGGTCACCTACTTGGCATGTTCTCATCCTGATGTAGGCTGCAGCCCTTGTCAGGTTATTCCTTGTGTGGGTGCGAATGTGGAACACGTTAAACACCTGCAGCATGTGGTTTCGAACACGCTTCCTCTGATGGGAACCTTGGAAGGTAAAGGGTGCGGTGCCTGGGAGATGATCGGCCAGATGACGGCTAGCGCATCCCAGAAGAGACTAGTCTCCGCAGCCCCTTCCCTTCCGCCCATTCAGATGTCGCACCTTCTCACCTCCTCAACATCCATCACACGACAACCCCAGTCGCACACCACGGTTTCTTCCTGTCTGTTCGTGTTCAGTCTTTCGCACATCTAGAGCTTCACCATGCCAGCAGTTTTGCGCAAATTGCTCTCAATTGGAACTCGATCAATGGTCCCGCTCCAATCCATGATAGCCTGGCCACTCACAGCCGCCGCAATGCAAGTGCTACCGGAACAAGGACATGATCGCGAATGATACGCATCCTGGCTACGAGCACAGTCGCTCGAATCCGAGCTTACACACAGATCTCATCGAGCATGAACCATGGTAGATGGAACGCTAACCTTTGCTAATCATTTTCCCACTACAAAGATATGCTAGGGACTCACTGACCTTTGTTTTATCGTCGACTCTGCCAGAGCCTGTCGGCACATGAATAGCAGCAACCCCATGGAAATGTTCCGCCGGTGGTGGCGCACGGAGCCAAGGCAGCCTTTGCAAAACCATGGACAAGTGCAGCTACGCAACCCTGCACCGCAGCACGCTTTTGTTCCTCGACCGATGAGCATGACATCAACCCTTTCGGATTCCTCCAATGACGAAGACCCGCCGCCCTATGAGGAAATCCAGCCCATCCCTTCCGAAGCGCTATTCCACTTATGCGAGCACATGTCCGTCACTATGACTCAACTGCGTAGCCTCTATAGTAAATATGGGCCTTGGCTATGTCGATGTAGCCGCCACAGTTACGCAAAGCAGGGAGTAATGCCTCCCTATATCGAAGTAGAACGGAGCTCCAACCGCGCAAAAGCCGTATCGCATTTCCATCTCTTGTATCGCCCCGATGGCATTCTGTTATCTCTGCAAGACGTCCAGGAGGCACTCGCTGCCTGGGACAGGCCTGTCTGTTCACACCTCAAGATCAACGACACCCACGTCTTCTCATCGTTGACGAGGCATTTGAGTCTTCCGACCGAATGCTTTCAAAGAGATCTCAACAGGCATGGTGAACATGAGAGGCGAAGCAGCGAACCCATTTTGCAACCCAAGAATATAGAGCTACTGAGGGAGGCGGAAGGACATTGTGGTGAGCTGCATTGTGACACGCACTTCGGGTTGGAATGGATCTCTGACTGTCGTAGGATTGGGTTTTGGGTAATCTGACGCTTGGGAACCATGTGACCATCAAGCGTTGAAGAGCTCGAACTTGAGCTGTCCGCCTACCTCAAACTACAGCCTGGCAGCTACAACGCACAAGCTGAAGTCACTGGAAGCTATTTTGGCCTACGTAGCCGCCACGCGCATCACCAGCGGTCACGACAGCGTTCCACCCAAGCACACAAGACTCGCAAGAATACCCCCATTCCAGTCATGATACCGTTATAAATCGAGGCCGACGCGATCAACCTTCCACACTCCATGAGGGAGATTCCACTGGGTCTATTTCCAAAACCACGTCAAGGAGCAGACATATTAAAAGAACTGCATACACAAATTACCAAATCTAACCCTGGCGTATACGTAGACACCGCCAGCACACTCTCTTCCAGTGTGAAGTACTCGAATGCGGTATATAAGCTCTCGAATCCACGCTCTTTTGCTTCTCCACAACTACCACTACCACTACCACTACTACATCAAGCAATACTAGCAAAACCACAACACCAGTTTCAAAAGCCTACCAAGTTTCTTAACAAGTTTCCTGCAAGCCAACTTCCACCTCCGCACACCACCGTACTCAAAAGAACCCTTCCTCGAACCACAAAATATCACCATGTGCACCTACGAGCCAGTTTTATACATGGGCTGTGGCCATTCCAAGAACGAGTTCGTCAAATCCTGCCTGGGAAAGAGAAACGGATTCGCGTGCTCAGAGCCAAATTTTCTTAGGGCGAGAAGGAGCACGGGGAAGTGCAATAACCCCTGCAGATGATTGAGGAGAGACCTTCGTCATTTTCCTTCAGGAGAGAAGCGACGACGAGGACAGGAGGATAGCGAGATGGAAACGCGATTTGTTTGGCGGATGACATAGGACATGTTTGATTAATGTATCAATGAATGAATAAATGATGTATGAAATGTTTTTGCTGTGGTGATTGCCGTGCTGTTTGATATGGTAGAGTTCTGATAGCCGCATGTTTGGATATGTGATTAGGGAGAGTACAGTAAAGCCCAATTTGACATGAAGGTCTTCCCGAATACGTGAGTCTCGTTGGAGCGTATACTTCCAGTCACACGTCCACGTATCCTCCAGGAATAAGTGTGAAACTTAGGAATACAGTATCGCTGCGGTCGCCACTTGATCAAACCGAGCGTTGTTATCGTGAATTCTCAGGAATAATCACAATATGTCAACATATCCACGTTTGATGCTTCACCCTTCGATGGTCGTGAACGAGCGATCAACCATACGTGAAGCTGTCCGACAAACACCTCCTTGTGACAGCGGCATGAGCGTATGAGACTCTCAGTAGCCTCGCTGCTTTGGTATAAAATTTATACATACAGCAAAACATCAACCTCCATCATACCAACCATCCATTATCAGCAGCACAACATCCGACACACCCCCAAGCACACCATACATCAAATCCAAAGCCTGACACACCATCCTCCCAGCTCCTCTAAAACCATCATGTGCCGAGTCCACAAAGTCATCTTCAACGGCTGCGAGCACAAGTGCGAAGGCTCACGTACAATCATCACATGTCCGACCCGCTGCCCGGGGCATGCTTGTATAAACTGGACGAAGTCGGGCAAGGAAATCATTCAGGTAAGGGCTCTTCCGCTATGAAGAATCGTCTGTGCGAGACAGGAGCTGACCTGGTAACAACTGTTAGGTTGCAGATAAATGCTCAGGCCATGGCGGGCCGGTAGAGATCACGGAGGAGGTTGAGAAGAAGTGAGTCGCCGAGAATCTATGGGTGAGACGGCTGAGGCCGATGGGAAGAGTCATCGAGCGGCAATGGGTGAAACGGGAGAGATGGATGGATGGGATGTGTCACGAGCGATGTTCAGCTGTTGAGTGTGCAGTGTAGTCAGAATGGAATTTGCCAGTCATATTCGACCGTCAACGTGTCTTGACTACTCCGGAAGGTACTCGGTGCCATGCGTCTTTGCCGATGTTGATGGGATATACAGCGCAGTGCTGCAGACCCTACTGTCAGCGGAGTGACTTTGAAGAATCCCCAGTAGTGACATGCGCGGCGTCGCTCAAGATAAGAAGATAGCGTGGACGAGACGAGAAAGTGTGATGTCAGACGCAGCCGGCTCAGATATATTGTATATTCCGTACTGAGTGCGATGTTGGGGTATATTCATGTACCGGCTGCAGGATGTCGAAGCAGACAAGGAGCGTACTCTCACCTCTCACCATGACGTATGCGCAGGCGAAGGCGACAGCATAGACTGAAGGTCGCGTAAGTCAAAAAGCTTGCTCCGTCATCGCACGGATAGCAAACGCTCATAGGCGGGTCGTGCCTGCCTATCTCAAGCTCTCAGCACCTTCAACCAGCGTCACCCACAACACCATCGCCATGGAACTCGGCATGATCCCCACATCGCCAGGTAAGTCGGAATGCTTCAGCGCCCCATCGAGACGGTCGCGCGTGCTATACTAGGCATGCGCATTCCCATGAGAACCGCGACACTAACACCTGCTGTAGTAGGCAACGAGTACTATGAAGTACGCGCCATTCCCGGGAAAGGCTACGGGTGCGTCAGCCTCAAACCCATCGCGCGCAGTACACGCATCCTCGCGGAGGATCCCCTCCTGATCGTCCCGGTCGGCGACTACATGCTCTCCGATGTCCAGAAAGCCTTCGATAGCCTCACACCCTCGCAACAGACACTCTACTACACACTCCACTCCTCACACGGCCAGGATCCGAATAAATGGCCGTCGCGCATCCACGAATCAGTCCCACCCCAAGAAGTTCTTCGAATCAAGGAGCAACACAAAGCGCGAACCGATCCCTCACCAAGTCTGATCAGTATCTTCCAGACAAACTGTATGGAGATGAATGCAGGTGCCGCAGTATTCCCGCACGCCGCCCGCTTCAACCACTCTTGCAACCCAAACGCCTGCTTCTCATGGAACGCCTCCATCGGCAAAGAAACTATCCACGTCATGAATCCCATCGCCGCGGGCGAGGAGATCACGCTATCTTACTGCGACATGATCCATGACAAGTCGCTCCGCGCATACGAGCTCAAGCACTACGGCTTCACCTGCGATTGCCTGGCCTGCAGCGACGATGAAGAGGACGAGACAGCGTTTGGATACCAGAGTGCAGAGCGACGATTCCGGTTACAAGAGCTGGAGCGTGAGACGAGGTTCTTCCGTGGTGCAAACCTGGAAAAAGGCGCACAGCGAGATGACTTCGTGAAGAAGCTGTTGCAGTTGGCGGCTTTACACAAGGCTGAAGGAGACTATACCGCCAGACTGGCAAATGTGTAAGTGGAAGTCGGCGTGACTAACCCCAGGCTGGGGTTCCAAAAATCTTACAGGGTTTTGGAGGCCATGTCGTCGTCAAAATGGTTCTTGCTCTTGACATGTTTGCTAACGTTTGGTCAGATTCCTCGATATTGCGCTAGTCTGTGAGCTCAGGGGAGACCTTGGAATGGCGGAGTTGACTGCGGGCAAGGCTGTGGAAGTCAAGAGGGACTGCCAGGGGGTGGACTTCCCCAACTACAGCAGGTATACTGACGTGCTTCATCGGATCAAGTCGAAGGTGTCTCTACGGGGCTGAGGGGAGGTGGGGCTACATGGGGCTCTGAATTGGAAACGGGCGTATGGCGGACTGTGTACTAACAAGATTAGGAAGTGCTTCTCAGTGACCGCGATGATAGACAAAATGGAAGCGAAGGATGAAGTGCGAAGCCACCCGTCGTGATGTTGTTCCAAGAATATCGCTAGCGCACCTGCAGCTGCCCCTGCGCGCCCGGGCGTACCCTGAGACACGGCAAGCCTCACGCCAACACGACTGACGGCTGCCAACGCGTCAAGCCCACCGCATCTTCACTTATCGCGCAAGCAACCATGCGCAATGCGAAAAAAGAAAGAAGACCTAGTACTGGAAGCGGACGACGCTATTCCACACAAGCATCACGACTAACACGACAGCGGGAGCTAACAGGCAGGTTTCAACAGGCGCTGACGTCGACTGCGTGTACCTGCGTCTCACAGCGCGTCGCAAGTCTGGCGGTGTTTCGGGTCTTTGTTCAAATATCCAACCCTTTCACACCTCGTGTACTTGCCGACATTCTATACTTGCTAACCGGTAGACTCCATTTACGCCTTTTCGTATCGAGAGTGCTGCGCCCCCCGAGCGATCACCATTTCAGCGGCCCTCTAGCTCCGGCCCAGCTGGCATCCGTGAGCTGAGTAACACCGGACAGAGATACATCACAACATACGCGCCCGACCTCCTGACTCACCTGTTGCAAACTTCCCACCGTCACCATGGAAGAGTCAGATAGCAAGAAGGCCGCCGAGGTGCCTGCGCCCATCGCGACTTCCGCACCGCTGCTGTCAACATCGCAACTTCCCTCACCACCCCACTCACAAACCGGCCACCAGGCTGACCCGAAGCTGTCGGTTGACGCCGCAGACAATATGACGCCTCCGTTCTCGCCGTCGAGCCAAACGCCCGTCTTGCAGAAGGAACAGGAGGAGTTTGAGGGCACCGTCGACGTCAACAACGACATCCCCACCGACAAGGACCTGAGCAAGGTGGAGGATCTGCTGGTATTGGATGCGCAAGGCCAGAGCAGACCCTTCAAGGAGCTATACAAGGCGCCGCATGTCGCTTCGAGACAGCTGATCATCTTCATACGGCATTTCTTCTGCGGCGTAAGTGCACTCACACACATCGTGTAGACAGAGCTGACACACCACAGAACTGCCAGGAATACCTCCGCACGATCGCCTCCTCCATCAAACCCGACGACCTCCTCGCGCTGCCCACTCCCACCTTCATAACCGTCATCGGCTGCGGGCGCCCCGAACTCATCCCCATGTACACCGAGACCACGGGCTGCCCCTTCCCCATCTACGCCGACCCTACGCGCAAACTCTACGACCATCTCGGCATGACGCGCACCTACAATCTGGGAAGCAAGCCTGAATACATGCAGACCCATGTCCTCATAAACTCAGTCCAATCCATCTTCCAATCTCTCGGTACTGGTCGCAAAGCGCTCAAAGGCGGCGACTTCAAGCAGGTTGGCGGGGAGTTTCTGTTCGAGAACGGCGAGTGTACCTGGGCGCACCGGATGAAGACTACACGGGGACATGCGGAGCTGTCAGAGTTGAGGAAATTGATCGGGCTGGATGACGCGAGACCGCCTGTGAGGAGGAAGTGGAGTCATGATGTCAAGGAGGACAGCAAGGGGAAGGAGAGGAAGAGGGCCATGAGCTGGGGCAGGCTGCGAAGCAAGAGCAAGGGTGGAAAGGACTTTTCGAGGGATGCGAGCAAGGGGTCGACGCCGGAGAGGATACTGGAGGAGGAGGAGCCGCGGAAGATGGTGGGCAGTCCGACGATATGAGTATACGTGTATGAGGTGTTTGGTGTTCGGTTCAACTTGGCTGCATGGTACTGTTGGCGTTACTCATCGGTATCTGTCTACTGCGCGTGGTCTTTTCTGACGGCTCATCCCTACGATATCGGCAAATGAAAGCTCTTCGAATTTCAGTCACACGTGCGCCGAACGATATGCTATCGATACATACCACCTCAACACCATGAATCGCATTGCTAAAAGCCGTATATATGTACATCACCCTGTCGTATACACCGTCCGGATCCGGCAAGTAGATCCGCCGCGCTCACATGCCGAGACCATGACATAACACCTCACTTTCTCCACAAGTGGCTAAGATGCCCGGCCCACGCACCATCTCAACCAATCACCGCGCAAAATCCAGCAGTTAGGCTTGGAGCCGCCAACTCCGAGCCAGCTACGAGTTTGAGCCTCAAGTCGCGAGCGTTACGCGCAGCAGCACCGAGGCGCGTCCGACGAATCGAGGGCGAATGAGGGGCAATGGAGGGGCAGTTATGACGATTACCTATCACTGCGACCAGCCCCACAACGCCTCGTACAAAAGCTACCGGAGCCGCTCGAGCTTTCTGGAGTAGTGTGTTATTTCCCCTCCCGGTGACGGTATTCGTATATATAAGAGCTGGTACTTTGTTACTTCCTCTCGACACACGTTGAACCTCTACCCACGTACCACTAAACCGAGACATTAACGCTACAATGTCTGCTGATACCGTTGGAAAGGTATGCTGAGCCCCGCTTCTGCATTGCGAGCTGCGCGACGCGTTGAACTGTTGCTGACATTGTGAATTAGACTATTACCTGCAAGGTACGTACCTTTGAGCTTCTGCCTCCTACCGCGAAATCGTCATCGCGTCGTCCTCCATTCTTCTGAGCATCAGATTCCATCATCAGGCTTGGCATGCGGATCCGCAGAAGATTCGCGATTCGCGATGCGCGATGACGCTGGTGTTACCGGCGAACGCGATCTCGGAAACAACAGCCGACGAATTGAAGTCTGACATGACCACAGGCTGCAGTCGCTTGGGAAGCCGGCAAGGACCTCTCCATTGAGGAGATCGAGGTTCTTCCTCCCAGGGCACACGAAGTCCGCATTCAGATCTACTACACTGGTGTCTGCCACACAGATGCCTACACACTCTCCGGCAAGGACCCCGAGGGTGCCTTCCCCATCGTCCTCGGTCACGAAGGTGCCGGATACGTCGAGTCCGTCGGTGAGGGCGTCACCAACGTAAAGCCCGGCGACCACGTCGTTGCCCTCTAGTATGTCCCTCCCTCCAAATACTCCGTTCATATCTAACGTAAACAGCACCCCCGAGTGCAAAGAGTGCAAGTTCTGCAAGTCCGGCAAGACCAACCTCTGCGGCAAGATCCGCGCCACACAAGGAAAGGGTGTCATGCCCGACGGTACCTCGCGCTTCCGCTGCAAGGGCAAAGACCTCCTCCACTTCATGGGCACATCCACCTTCTCGCAATACACCGTCGTAGCCGACATCTCCGTCGTCGCCATCGAGGAAGACGCCCCCATGGACCGTACCTGCCTGCTCGGCTGCGGAATCACAACCGGATACGGTGCCGCCGTCATTACCGCCGGCAAGAATGGTGTAGAAGAGGGATCCAACGTCGCCGTCTTTGGTGCTGGCTGCGTCGGTCTATCCGTCATCCAAGGAGCGGCCAAGAACAAGTCTGGCAAGATCATCGTGGTCGATGTCAACGACGCAAAGGAGGAGTGGGCCAAGAAGTTCGGCGCCACACACTTTGTCAACCCAACCAAGCTCGGCAACCAGTCCATCCAGGAGAAGCTCATCGAGATGACCGACGGAGGCTGCGACTACACATTCGACTGCACCGGCAACGTCAACGTCATGCGCGCCGCCCTCGAAGCCTGCCACAAGGGCTGGGGTGAGTCCATCATCATCGGTGTCGCAGCCGCTGGCCAAGAAATCTCCACCCGCCCCTTCCAGCTCGTCACCGGCCGTGTATGGAAGGGCTGCGCATTCGGTGGTGTCAAGGGCCGCAGCCAACTTCCCGGCCTTGTCGCGGATTACAAGCGTGGAGACCTCAAGGTCGACGAATTCATCACCCATCGCCAACCGCTCGACAAAATCAACCAGGCTTTCGGTGACATGAAGGCTGGTGACTGCATCCGTTGCGTCGTCAACATGCGCGAATAACTACGCTCGGGCCCCACGCCTAGGTTGTAATAAGGTTGTGTTTTGAGCGGATTTCTTTCCTTTGTTAGATGTATCTACGACGCGATGCTGGGGATTAGAGAGCATGGCGAGGTGTTGATGACGTATGTAGCATGAGTCGGCGTTGATGTACAAAATGGAATGAGATATGATACCATAAAATCTTTGATGTCTACATGGCTCCCGTTATTATCAGAGATCATATCGAAAAGCTGCATTTCCGAATACATGGTACTATTCCTGTCGATTCCACCCAGTTCCGAAAGGTTTGTAGTCAGTAGGCATGTATTTGGGAATTCCGGTGGCTCCTTCCAAAAGCATCGTATTCGGCAGGTACGGATCTGGAAACTCGTGTGACGGCTTCCAAAAGGTTTGTAGTCTTCAAACATGGTTAATCAATTTTGCAGGCCTATCGGGAGTGCGATGTATGCCTCTGGGGGAGTTTTGCCGTACCACGTTGTGAGAGGGCCCGTGCTCGGGAGGATATATTCGTACATTGCTCCTTCCTTCCTTCTTGAACATCAACGTTTCACTTTCACTCGCCTTTTTCCAAAAGCCTACGAACGCATTGCCATGGCTGCGCTGCCTGTCCCTCCAAAAGGCGTTGGGACGAATCGATGTCTTCAGCTTTTGACTCAAAATATCACGAGTATCTTACCATGTCTGTTCCTGCCTGGTTCAGCAAAATTACGACAACTTTACTATGTCTGCCCTCCGGTGTCGAAAAATTACAAAACTCAACCCATGTTTGCTGCTGTCTCTGTCTCTCTGGAATCAACATACCATCGAAGCAACATCAAGGACTCTGCGATATCCGTCGACTCTGGACGGCTGGCAGATGTATCGATACCGTTGTGCTTCAACCTATCTGTCACCTTGCCGCGGTTCTTACAGCGACGTACCAGCACCGAAGCGCTCGGCATGTGAGTCACGAACGGATGTGTCGGCCTAATGGTCACACTCATCATCGCGTCGACGTCTCTCACCACGCCATGCGATGTCTAGTCCGGGAGCGCACCTGCGAGAAAGAGGCTCGGTTAGGCTCCGCGGGATGACGCTCGCTGCGCTGACGATGGTGAGACTCATCGACGCATCGACACACTCACCACGACATGAAGCATTACTGTCTCCTGCTGCTGGTCTTTCCTAACACACCTTACCACGACATGCAGCATTGCCGTGGTTTGCGACGACGCACTCACCTTATCCACCTCATTGCCTCCCCTCTCCGACCCTGCCCTACTACGTACTCGTCTTACACACCTCATCCTCCGCTGCTGTCCGGCCTTCTTCCTTACCATGAAATAACGCCTTCGAAGTATCGCAAGCAAGCTAGCGACGGGCTCACGCTCGATAGCTCGTAACAACAAGGCTACTCGACTACTTACACGACCCGGCTGGACAACTAGATCGTCTGCGAGCCCGACAGCTCCGCACAAAACACCTCACCACGACAGGCAGCGGTATCTTCGCTCGCTTGTGGTCTGCAACGGCGCACTCGCCTTACACACCTCATTCCCACGCCGTCCGGTCCTCTTCCTTACCACACCCCCGTCTTCCCGCCTGCGGTCGCATACATACTTCTGGTGGGCTCCTTCCGTGACACATTTGGGCATGACGGGTTGCGCGCGCAAGATCGGGCCGCAATACTGGTCTTACATAGCATCCACCCTGCGGTTCCCACTGTCCAGACGCTTCCTCATACGCCTGGGGTGTCATGTCATCGATGATTATGGCCTCACCCCCGTCAAGATGCTTACATGATATGTTCTCAGATTCTTCAATATTGCACATACGACCACAGAATCTTGAGACACAGCGCTTCCCGTTCGCTCAGCGGTACTTAAGCAAGATATCGGCGCATTAGTACTCGGGTGGGTGACCACCGGGGAATACGCGCTGTTGTATGTTTTTGCCTTCTTTTTTGCCATTTCTTTTTGTGGTGGTGGAGACGGAAGGTGGGCGGTGTGGGGCAGTTTTTGCCTCCATATCGCTGGCGCCTTCCGTGGCGCATTTGAGCGGCTCGACTTGCGCAACGAAGGGAAAGCAGCAATACTCGCCTTACGTGTCTGGGGATTCGGCGCCTTTTCCTGCAGTGCATGGCGGGGCAGCACGAGCTCATGACTTGGTCTTCTCGCTGTCCGGCTTATCATTCTCACGGTCACTACGTCTAGCCGATGGACTGATTCGGAAGCGAGCGCAGCAATACTCGCCTTACACATTCCGGCGGTTCGTGCGTCAGGCTCAAGAGTTGGAGTTCTAGTGGCTGGCTCAACGGAATATCTGTTCGCTTTCGTCGCAGTGATTGTTACACCCATCCGGTGCTGTGCATCCTACAAAGAGAGCTGCGCCTGGCTGAGGGGCTAACGCGGAGCATTGGGAGCGAGGGCTCTCCCATCACGCCTCATATCTGAATCCCAGATACGCACGGCGAAAGAGGAATGAAGCGGCCTGGCCGATGGACTACACCACACAACCCCGAAGTTGACTGGTGGCAGTGAGAGGTATTTGGCCACGCTCAAATGCGACGATATTGACGAAGAAGGCAGCCTGGCCGATGGACCGATCGAAGACCGATTGAACGTGGTGGTTGGATCGTGCTTTCTGAGTGCCATGGTGCCAGAAGTCTACTGGATCTGCTCTCGGCCTTTGCCACACTCGAGCATCGGTATCTGGTGATGAGTGGTGTAGTGTGATTATCAGTGGAAGGAGGGACGAGAACGTTGAACAGGATGCTAGATCACATGTATCTGCTACGTAAATGAATGATGAAACTTCACGAACTATTGACCACAGTCTCGCACCTTCCCGTCCCTGGGTGCCTGCTCTGTTGACTGTTGCCAAGCAGAGTTTGTGTCTCTTTCGATGCACTCCTACACTGTGATAACGACGAATAATGAACTGATCCATCTCGCCCCTGGGGAGGCAGATTGAGCTGGCGATGGGTGCAAGTGCGCTTCGGTTTGTGTTCCAGTATCAGACGTGAGACCGACGCGTCGCGGGGACTAGCGCTGACTAAGACGGACCCTGAGCGGCCATTCGACACCCACCAGCGCGTCTCCGCGTACCTTGCTGGTCTTGCACATTGGATGCCTACCCACCACCGCTAAACCTTCACTACGCGATGAAGTCCAACGTGCGCAATCCCGATCCGGAAACGTTGTCGCGAAGGGGTCTCGAGCCGCAACGACGCAGACCCAGCAAGCTGTATCTCCAGCCGCTATCCACACTTCACGACATTATCGGTACGAATGCGCGTCGATACTCCAGACACGGTCTTCCAGAAATCGTCAAAGCCTAGATGTATCCCGATAGTACGTCCGTCACCCGATACCGTTCGTCGTTGCACTGCGGTGCTCCCCTCGACGATCGACCACCCGCCGAGGACGATGCTACACCTGATGGTAGGAGACGAGAGGCGACGGAGGGCATACATCAGGCTCCGTAGGGGTAGCGACATTCGTTGCTCACGTTCGCCCAAGCTAGGCCTCGTGATGATATTACTCATCACCGAGTGTGAACCACGAGCTTGCATCCTGTCACAGAAACAAGCTGGCTAGGACAGCAGCATCAGACCAAGAAGCAGGTCTGGCTATTGCAAGAGCCGCCGTCCTACACATGTCCGGAACGAGGAGCTCTGGAAGGAAGGTAGTGGCTGTACTTTGCGGCCCTTCAATGTCAAGACTAGACATCGCCCCTGAGTCTGATATACCTAGATCCTAGCGACTGGATCTGGACAGAGTTCTTGCTCACATGATGTGCATCTAACGGCAACGGCCGCTGGGTCTGGGAGATTCTGGACCGACAAAATATCCCCGATGCCCATTACGCTGGAACCCTCGGCGGCACGTGTCATAACGGTGGAAGCTTGACTGACAACACAAGCAAGCTAGCCAAAGCTTGGCTAGACACATCATGTTCAAAAGACGCTTACCACACTACAGAGACGCTATGGCAAATGCAGGACTCGACTCAATTCGCACCAAGTTACCCGATAATCACCACTAAAAACACGCATCGGGTTTCGCGATACCTAGCATCGTGAAGTACAATTCGTGGCAACCGGGCAGCCGTACGACTGGTGTCAGGGTGTCTATGTCAAATAAGGTTACAGGGATATCCCAGACCAAGTCATGTGGATTCAACGCCGCCTCCCGTTCTGCTGAAAGGATCCCAAAATACAAGGATACATCCAAGAATGGTATCGTCGACTTCCACGCCTGGCAGGCACACCGGAACAACACCGGCGTCCCACTCTTTCAGCTGGGTTGCAACCAATCAGCGCATCACATGGCCGAATACGGTTCGGGCCGTTCACCAAGCTCAATACAGCGAACGCAGCTTTGGCATATGAGCAGTCCGTGACATGTTCGCGATGGCTTTGTGTACCATGCCGGCACGGATGTGATGTTTGCAAATCTCCCCGTGACTTCCAATAAGGCAACATGTACGCCGATCTGTCTACCACGTTCGTGGTTACCTGGGTATGCTGGCATATGGGTACCTCGATGGTCCGTCATGCGGGTCATTGTCCATGTCTGCAATAAAAGGATCACTAACGTCCAGTACCCCTTACCACAACAGCGCAGCCGACTCAGTATGTCCCCACATGAAGTCAATTTTGTGTCTTTAGCTTAATGTGAGTGACGATGAAACCAGTCATGCCACCACGCCAACTGAGGAAAAAACTGAACACCCTGGAGTCTACGTTGACGTTGGATCACCTACTTTGCAAGTTTTTGGTTTGATGTAGTCTGCAGACCTGTTCAGGTTTTTTCTTGTATGAAGTGCCACCATGATACTGCTATAGTGGAGGTGATTAGCAGACTACCTGTAAAAGTGACGTGCTGGCAGCAGTTACACGACGTCAGGTTGTATAGGCTAACCATCCTTTCGGTGTGTATCGCGCAATCATCTAGTCGTGCAGGTTCTCAGTGGACTAGCCATTCACATGTCCAGTGGCCTGTAGGTACACTTTCCGGATCCTGTGATTAGTAGTCGATAGGATGAGACTATATCGCCTACAATCTGGCAGTGCCACCGCTCGGCACGTTGTTCGGTACTCTCCGAGTAGCTTCAACTCGAAATTGTAAACATGGCCTCTTTTTGCAGCACTGTCCCCTACACTGCATCTCTGAGTGGCCAGCATGACGCCGTTGCGATTACTCGGCGATACTACTACAGCATCACCCACTGACCACCGTTGAAGTCTATATAAACAGCAAAGAAGGACGCTTGAATACTCACCATCCCACAGCTCCTCAACACCACAACACCACAACACCACAACATCACAACATCACAACATCACAACATCAAAACAACCAACCTTTACCATGAAGTTCGTCACCACCCTCCTCGTCCTCCTCGGTGCCGTTGCCCTCGGTGAGGCAGCTGGCTGCAGCGGAGCCCGCCAATGCCAGTGTCTTTTCAACGACGGTTCTCACTGCTGTCTTTACGGCTACGTACGTCTTCCCAACCCAATACATCTCCCTCTTACTCCTTTCCTCTCTTCCTCAAACTAACAACTTTGGCAACAGAACGCCCAGACCGGCGATACATCCGACTGCACCGCCGTCTGCTCCGGCGCATCTCGCCTCCTGCAGAGCGGCGAGGACACTCCTACCAAGTGCAATGCTGGCGGCAAGTTTGCCTGCGCTGGTCTTATCACTGCTCAGGGACGCACTCCTTGCTACAACAACAATGACAGTATGTTCTCTTTCTTTTTTACATCCCGCTACGAGTGAAGCTTCCTCCGCAAAGTTTGCATCATGGTCATTTGCTAACCTTTTCCAGCTCCCGTTTAAGAGTCTCGTTGTATTTACGGGGTCGGAGGACATGGTTGAGAAATGGGAAATGGGGTTGGGACTGGGTATCGGCGTTTTACTATGCACCTTCCGTATTGAAACCAACTACTCAGACCCTACTTGGATCGTTTCTTTCACTGTCTTGTATCTGCACATCACGCCGTTTCCCAGAAAAATCTGTCCCACAGCGTAAAGTGGCTCGACTTCCAAAGCCGCGGTAGGATTCGAGCGAGCAATTATCGCAAGATTGGTGAAAATCGAATGTCGGGTTTGTTTCTCACTACAACTATCCATCTTCGTAAGTCAGACGCGCAGTTGAGCTGGAGGTTCAGCATCCGGGTGGGTGCGTTCCGGTCGCAATGAAACACCATCAAAACGCGATACGCCACAACAAAAATAGCCACCTCATCCATGCACCCCACCCATCTTAGAACCAGCTAGCGCAGATCCAAAAAGCTTAGCCTGACTTCATGCCTAATCCCGCAGGCATCAAAGCCAAGTGTTAGTTCATGCCAGGCAATCATCGCATGTGGAGAAAACTTAAAGGTATATCGTATATTCCAAACTAATCATTAAGGAGCGTAATTGACCAGGGTTCCCAAGCCCGAGTAAACCACGCAATCGACCACTTCCACCCAATTCTATCATACAATACCCAGTATTGACAAGCCCATCACCTGCGCGTCACAGACGCCGCCAGAGAGACAGACAACTAGCTCCACCCCACACTAACTATTCCAAACTATTCGAGGTATATACAACCCATTCCATTACCGTATCCATGCATCCTTCTCCTTCGTATTTATGTTTTTTTGTAACCGATCGTGATATTATCGTCGTAAGATGCTGAGCGATGCGTCTAGAAGTCCTCGCCCTCAAGGAGGTCGAGCTCCTCCTCCTGGTCGTCGTTGGTGAGTGCGGGCTGGTTGCGGGCAGCCTCACGCTTGCGCTGGGAGGCACCACCGGCGAGAGGAGCAGTGCCGGTGGTAGAGCCAGTGGTAGAGCCAGTGGCACCAGTTGCGCCAGTAGCACCGGTAGCGAGACCAGCACCAGTAGAAGCACCAGTAGTAGCACCGGTGGCGCCAGTAGCACCGGATTGAACACCTGCACCGGACTGAACGCCAGCGGCGGCGCCAGCGTTGGCAGCGGGCTGAGCACCAGTGGCACCAGTGGCTCCGGTAGCACCAGTTGCGCCAGTTGCTCCGGTCGCGCCAGTAGCACCGGTAGTAGCACCAGTCGCGCCAGTGGCTCCAGTAGCGGCACCGGCGTTGGCAGCAGGGGAAGCAGCAGCGGGAGCGGCGGCGGCAGGGGCGGCAGCACCAGCGGCGGCACCGGTAGCAGGAGCGGCGGCAGTTCCAGAGGTGGCGGCACCAGCGGCACCAGCAGCGGGAGAAGCAGCTATGTCAAGTTAGATACTGAAGTAGAGATGATTATGTGTGAAGAACTTACCAGCAGGGGCGGCACCGGCAGCGGGAGCGGCACCGGCGGCAGCACCGGCGGCACCGGCAGCAGCAGCAGCTCCAGCCATCTGGACGGGGACACAGCCACCAAAAGGTCCAGCACGAGCAGGGTTCTGGCAACGGACCATGCAGACGTTGCTCTGGCCAGCGACAGTTCCTGTGCAGGTCATGCCAGCGGGCATGGAGACGGTCAGGGGAAGATCCTGCATCTGAGTGTCCCGGTTGCGACCACGGTCGTTACCAGGAAGGTTGGTGGTGACAGTGGCGGCTTGCCAGTTGGTACCAGTACCAGTAGCGTCGACCATGCAAGTGTAAGGACCGGCACCGTCAGAGTTGACCTGGTGAACAGTCATCATGACTGAACCACCAGCAGAGACCTGAGGAAGAGTGGCGCCGTTGAGCTGCATGACCTGAGCAGTACCAGCCGCAATGTCGTTGGCACCTCCACCGAGTGTCTCACCGCAAGTGTCTGCGGCGTCACCACGGAAGCGCGTGGCATCCTGTTGGAAGGGGTTGCGGTTGGTACCGTCACGAGGAGTGTTGGGGTCGACACCGATGGCGGAACCGGCACCTCCTGCATCACCAGTAGCCTTGATGATGGCAGCGTGGCCAGCCACGAGGGAAGAGGAAGCCAAAAGGCTGATGGAGATGGTGGCAATCTTGGAGAACATGTTGATTTTGTTGATTATTGTCTGAACCGGTCAGAGAAAAGATTAGGTAGTGAAGTGAAGAGGTATTAGATAATAGAAGAGAAGAGGAGTGGTGATTACTGTAGTTGCTGGGTTGGGAACCTGTTGCTTGATGCTCTTCTAAGGTTGCGAGGCCGGCCGTCTTTATACAACGTCTGGCAGCACAGGCAGACACCGAGAAGGGTATTCGGCATCGTGACCAGCATCGACTTTGGTTAGTTCCAAGGTGGTGAGGCGCTCCGGTTTGGCCAAGACGTGATAGCCTGGTATGATGGAGTTTCAAACCCGTCGTGGTCACGTAGAAACGTTGCATGAGTTGCGGAGTCGCTAGACGAAAACGTACGAAACGTGTTTGCGGCAGCATCAAATCCAGAAACATACCGCAAACATGACTCTCGGTGTTGGATCTTCGACGTTGAAGGTGGTCTGGCAAGTGTACCGAGCCAATCTGGTGTGAAGTCGACATGATTATTGGAGACTGAGACGTTTGAATTGGTGTCGATTCCGGTGATGAGGTTGTCGGTAAGAACTTGGTACCAACTTGTCGTAGTCAGCAACAGCACACAGTGTCGCATGAATCGTCCAAAGTTTACCGGTGGATAAACGGACTTGTGGCTAGGGCGAGTTAGGGCTAAGCATTCGGAAGTCTGAGGTTTCAAAGCTTGGCAGTGAACACAAATGAACCCTTGAATCCATGAAACTGAGAGTGGCTGAGGCGGTGGACGTTTATGCGTGCTATTCGGGGTAGTTGACGATGTTCGGGCGGCTGCCTTCAAGAATGTATCGTTGACTTTGTTTGGATGTTATCATTGTAGAGATGCGTACAATTACGCTGTAGTCTAATGTACATCGAGTCGTGACTGCGCAAGTCCGTCGATCAGCCGTACTGCAATAGCCACGATGAAGATGTGCGACAGGGTGCTAGGCGAATGCAGACCATACCTGCAGATGGTGATCAGGGTGATCAGGGTCTCGGGCAGACCAAATCAAACCGGTGTTTCCATATCTTGAAGCACGAGAGCGGTCAATTGAAAGTTTCGTCGTTCCCTTCTGGGAACAAGGTTTCCTAGTGGCACATCGTCGGTTTCAGGCATGTTGATACTGCATCTGGGGTAGTTTCTGCCTCCGGCGCGACCATGATCCGGCCTGAGTGTTCCGTTTGTGGCTGCTGGTGCGCGACTGGGGTGGAACTGGTGGCCGCGGCGGGGGTGTTGTGAGGTTGGAGTGTGGTTCTGAGGCGCAGAAGACGGCCACCAGCGGCTAGGCCCGCGCATTAGTCAGGGTCTTGGCAAACCTCCGTGATGCCGACCAACCGAGGCGCGTCTCACAACACCGGTCAACATCCGAAGTAAGGCAATTGGGCTTTCACGTGCGGCGGTCGGCGGTAGCGACGGCGTATCTTCTGCTATACAATCGCAGCCATTAGCTGCACAGCCACGATGCAGCATTGGTACGTCATTCTCATTGCAAATACTGATACACTTGCCAACTGAGGCGCTGACTGTTGCGGCAGTCTGAACGAAGCCATGTCCTAAGCATAGAGTTCAAGTCGCATGCGGTACGCATCGGCTGCGGTACCTTTCCATTGCGACATCGAACTAAACGCCGCTCGGGTCCCGGCCTCCGTCGCAACGTGCCTCATACCTTTCGAAACGCCTCAGCAATCTTCACCGTCCCCGGTCTACAATGGCGAGCAGAAAGAAGGGAGCTTGCAGCCGGTGTCGCGACTGTGCGGTCGACGATAGAGCTGGAGAAGCCTTCCCGACCGACGCAGAGCCGACGAGAAGGTAGGCTACGATGTCTTGCATGGTTGCTTCAGAAAAGCCGCAAGGGTTGGACAGAGCAGCTGCTACGATGCATCGCTGTGGTATTCTCGTGGTTCAAGTTGAATAGCAGCATCGTGCGTTAACATTGTGCCGAACGCATCTCACAAAATAATGACAATAGGCGTCTCCAACGCCCTTGTCGTCTTCAACTCTATCCCAGCGTCCCCAATGGATACACATCCGGAATATTTCCCGTATCCGGCTTCACAACCGGCACGCTCTCGTACTTCTTCCCCTCTACCATCTCTCGCGCCCAAGCCGGACTTCTCCTCACCTTCAACAACTGCTCAACTGCATACCCAATCCCCAACAGCTTCTCTTCTTCCCATGGCCTGCCCAAAATCTCCATGCCAATCGGTACGCCAATTGGCGCCTCTTCACTCGGATCGGAGAAGCCCGCTGGCACGGTGACAACGGGCGTACCTGTTAATGCGGCTAAGATACCGTTACGTCCAGACTGTGACGGCGAACCGATCTTGACAACGAGGTTCTTCTGCTCGGGGTAGATAATCGCGTCGAGATTGTTTGAAGTAAAGGTGTTGAGAAGAGCGAGCCTGAGATTGCGGATCCCGGCTTGACGATCGTTGTATGTAGCGTTGCCGGTGGATGATACGAGAGCGGTGTTGACGTATTCGTATTGAGATGGGATGACCAGGAACTCCCCACCAGATTCATTGACGGCTTTGCGAGAATATAGTTCCTTCAATGTACTGGGATGCTCACCTTCAAGGGAAGGACGTTCTAGATACTGGTCCATGAGCTCGCGGTACTCGAAGCGTTGAACATCGTATGCAGTTTGGATAGCGGTTGCATTGTAGATGGTCTCGTTGATGGGAATCAGTGTCACGCCTTCTGCAGTGAGACGCGACAGGACGGTGTCCATGGCGTTATTGACCGGTGTGACTTCAGGGGAGTCTGTGCGGTTGAAGAAGCCGTTCAGTACGCCGATTCGTAGACCTTTGAGTGAGGTGCTGGAAAGCTTGAAAGTGTAGTCGATATCACGAATGGGGCTTGGGACGAGTGCAGTGTCGTTGTCGGCTGCATCATAGCCTGATGTAGCCATGACAGTCAGAGCTGTGGCGACGTCTTTGATCGTTCTCGCGATGGGTCCGATAACATCGTGTGTGGTTGATATGGGAATGATGCCGGTTCGGGTGATGAGTCCACGCGTAGGCCGGATGCTGCATAGAGAGTTTGCCGATGCCGGGCTGCGGAGTGAGTTCACTGTGTCAGTCCCGGTGCCGAATACGCAGAACGAAGAGGCGACAGCAGCGCCTGTTCCACCCGAACTTCCGCCCGGTGTTCGTGTGGAGTCGTATGGGTTGATTGTCTGACCGCCCAGAGATGACACGCTGATGCCTTCCAAAGCTAGCTCATGCAGGTTGGCCTTGCCTAGGATGA
Organism: Alternaria hordeiaustralica; assembly: GCF_023758085.1. Lineage (NCBI taxonomy): Eukaryota > Fungi > Ascomycota > Dothideomycetes > Pleosporales > Pleosporaceae > Alternaria > Alternaria hordeiaustralica. The sequence continues at coordinate 1,036,026 of NW_026056780.1, read as the reverse complement.
TAGCTCCTGCCTTCTTGAAGGCGGCCACGCTTGGAGCATCCTCAGTCGGTTGTGAATGCGCCAGGGCCAAATTTCCACCAGTCGTCGGCATATCCGATGTATCATAGTTGTCTTTAAGCAATATTGGGACGCAAAAGAGTGGCCCAGTAGCATTCCCAGCCAAAAGTTGGTCATCGAGCTCATCGGCGATAGCCAAAGCATTGGGATTCAATGTGATGATTGCGTTCGTTCGGTTGTTGTTGGCTTCAATGTTAGACAGGAAAGAAGAAACCACTTCGCGGCAGGTTGAGAGTCCGGAGTAGAGCGCGTGGTGGACTGAGTCGACGGTCGCTTCCCTTGCATCGAAAGGCATTTTTTGCCCGGCCACAATGTGGCAGAGGGCTGCGAATGCGAGGCGTGTGAAGTGCACCATTCTGGATAATGCTCAGTCTGTGTACGGAAGGCGCGGCTTGCGGATATTTACCAACTCATCGGAAATGCCATTTATACATCCTCTCAACTCAATGGCTTGTCATACATCACCGCGGGTAGTTATCGCGACTGCAATTGACGCGGAAAGCCCATGTTCGCATGTAGTCACGATGCTTGCTAATACAGGTGCCGATGTCTTGTTCCGATCTTATCGCGGGTAGCATTACCCAAACCCCGAGCATCGGAATGACGTCGTTGCCAAGACCTCATCCACCTTCCTCATCAGTTCACGTACACCCAGCCCTGGAGGTAGCTACACATCGGTTATATCTCATCAGTTGCATCGTTTTTGTGGCATATATTTGGCAAAGCTTATAGCTTATTATCGCCTTCCACCTGAGTCGCAAACGTAGTGTGACCATTCCCTGCGCTTTAGCTCAGATATTTGAAATTGGCCTCGACGGAAACATGGCCCGAAGCCATCCCTCTTTGAAAGACACGATCAGCGATGCATTATTGCATCTTTACGTCTTGGTTCCTCGTAAGCTCTACGACCACGATGCTCCCTAATTCCGATCCACTTAGTACATATTACGGTTCCGTTAGTTGTACAAGCGAGCATACCGCTTTTCGTGCACATGAATTTCGCCCCTGATCGATTAACTTTGACAGCAGAGACAACGACATATATGTCAGCGCTGGCAATTTTGATTGTAAATGAATGTTTTGTTGGAGTAGAAACGAGCATGAGTCGAACTGCGTTTTTACACGCAGAACACGCTATAATCTATTTTGGGAGATACATTGAGCCGTCCCGTGATCATATCCTGCTCCATCAGCATATGGAGGTAGTTTCAATCGGTGCTGAATGCATATGAACTCTTTCGTAGTCGTCGGGTACGAAGCAGAAACATCTTATGGTTGTCCATAATTTGGAAGGCAAGAAAAGGCAGCACAGCACATGACTAATGCATTGTGAGCATTTGGAAAGCAACAGAGGCAGACAAACCACATCGGTCGATCGTGCCTGCATTTAGAGAAAACAGCAAGTGTTTGTGATAGAAGAGAGGAAATAGAAACGAAGGCCGGGGTTGACTCTATATTGCGAGTTAACACTAAGGCGAGCAAGGCCGAATTGTCATCACCACGCATCATGTACCCTTTTTTCGTCTGCGTCGTACCCAGCCACCGATCAAGATATCATTCCAGCTCGTAGTTTTCAGAGTCTCGCAACACCGCAAACATGAATCCGTACATCTTTGGTTTTGAACAGCCAGCGCTCGAGGGATTAGATGCGCATGTGTAATTGAAGTTACGGCGAAAAGGCATCTCGAGAAACACATGGAGACGATGCTGGCGAAATTTGGTTAATGGCCATTGAAGTGTGTCAATAAATTCGTATGTTGTGCATCACACGCGCTTTCAAAAATCATAACCTCGTTCTCGTTTCATTTTGAGTGACTGACTGGACAAGACGTCCGAGCATGGGGTTGCCAAATGTCGTTTTGGTAGAAACGAAAAGGTAGTGTAAGGGAAGGGTGAAGAAGAAAGACAGACAATGAATTCTTTTATAATAAAACCAAGAGCGACAAGCGCAGCCGCACGTTAGGAAAGAGCCCTGATTTGAACTTCGTGTCCATGGACATCTCCAGAAGTAGACATGATTTTGAGGTAGATCTTTGGACTTTTGTTCCACCAAAGTGGCGTTCGCGCAACTCCATGAAGAGGAACATCGTACATTTCAGCTGCCGGAAACCGAACATCGTGAACGTCTTTGCTATTTTTGGTAAAACAGTAATTGTTTGTGTGATGGAGAAGACAGGAAGCATAGTCACTGAGAGGGCTTTATATAACAATTAGCGCGAAGAAGACGAGCGAAACGGGTAAGGCCCATTCATGCCCGGCCGGAGCAGTGGGAGAGGCGACAGTGCATCGATGACTGAGATAGCTACGATGCGTGTCGCGTTCTGCGAAGCATTAACACTGGTAGAAGTAGACACGATCGTACAAGCTATCTAGCTGTTAGCATTCAATAGTATATATATGGCATCTTGCGACACGAGATCTAGCTAACCCTGCAGACGCATGGCATGGACGTGACCTCTCGCGATGTCGCCTGCACGGGGTTGTCAACGATTTCGAAAGGAACAACAAGCTGTCGTCGGATGGTATTTGTATGTATTGCGTTGATGATGAGCTGTAACCTCTGTATACTTCTCATCCGTCGCGCCGCCGACTCCTTTCGCTACCGTCTTTTGTGGCGCTTCCTCCCATTTGCTGCCTTCCTCTCTTCACAGTTGACAGTATGCCGGCCCGTCGTAAGAACCCGACGAGACTCGGAACGGGGAAGGAGGAGCGCGTTCGCGTGGTGGCGGACTTTGGTGTTTCGCATCGCGAATTGTGGGCACAGGGGTGCTGTAGACGGGCCGCGATAGCCGGATCTAGTCGCAGTTCGCCACGACTGAAGGCAGAGCACCCTGCCTCAGTGGAACCGATCGATGGATGCGATTGCTGATACAATGGATATTGTAGCGAGGTGCCATCGTGGTCTTGGGGCGAAGGCCGAGCCTGCAACTCGTTGTAAGTAGTCGGCGGCACCTGGTGTTCGTGACGTCACTAGTCTGTAGCAGACGCGCTCTTAGGATAGTTGTATCCTGATGTCGATGTTGATGAGCAATGATTCTTGCCCACCTCAAGGCGTATTCTGCTGTCCGGATCGCAATATCTTTCCCAGCATCCAGTGCGCGAACTGTAGAGCCGGCATGATCATCGCAGCAACAAGCCGCGATACGCTGTCGTGCAACTTCCACAACACCGTCTCTTGCCATGCGTCCACGTCAATGTTCCTAGCTTGGTCCATTTGGTCTTCAATCTGCCTGCGCAATCTCACAGCTTTGCTTGGCAATTCGAGACCCAAGGCAAGGTACAGCCCAACAATGATCCATTCCATGATAACTTGCCTACAAACATTAGCAAATGAGGCAGACTTAACAAAAATCGTAATACTCACATGCACAATTGCAGAGTAACGTTACCACTGATGACGTTGAAGCGCATGCTCTTCCAACCATCGGAACCTTCGTTGGCACGCCACCGCTCAAACGCGAAGCACATCATGTAGACGACATCGACGACGAAGAACGGCAGACTCATAACGACCGTCGTCAGAATCCGCACCTCGTCCCTGTCGGCAAGGTAGAGACGCGCTGAGATGACCGTGGTAGACCAGATGAGGACGAGGAAGCATGCCAAGTAGAGCGAAACACCGGCTTTAGTGGCTTCCGTCGCTGCAAAAGTGGGTCCGTCTCGAGAATCCGGATCGATGCCGCCAGCCACGATAAGAATGAAGGAGATGATGAGCGGGATGTGGACCATGAGCAGGATCCATTGCATGCGTCGGCCCTTGGGGCGCGTGGTTGTGTTGAGCAAGCTACTGGTGGCCATAAACAACGGCGTGAGCCCCATGGTGGTGAGGATGGCAACACCGCTTTCCAGGGTCGTGTTCGGCGCTGAAAATTTGGGAAACTTGGTCGTGGCTGCCAAATCGAGCGACACCTGCGTGAGGCGACATATGGACAGCAGGGTGAGCCAGATCCATGGCGAGCTGTGGCCCAGGCCCTGGCGGATGATGAGCCAGATGGAGACGAGGAGGTAGAGGAAGAAGATGACAAGTGTCGCTATGTTGACAGTAGCCGGGTAGGTAACGATACCCACCTCATTTTGCGAGGACACCATTGAATGCGAGACATTGGGGTTCTGGACGATGGAGGTTTAGAGGCAAAGGGGACGCGGGTCTGGAGAGGTTGGCACCAGCTCCAAGAGGCTTCATCGCTAATTCCGCTGTCCGAGCGCTCCGCCTCAACGCCAAGCGCGCTATCACGTGTTGGCGTGCAAGCGGATTCCAGACCTCGAGCCTGTCATGACGTTGTGACGTGCATTGTCGCACACAATAATTATAATCCCGATATCAAGCATCGCTCTCCCACGACGTTGCGCATCTCCATCGCTCTCCATGCCTTCTCAACGCTATACACGATATTCACGCCCGCACATCCGGACATTGGCATCGTCCGATCGCATCGGCATCGCGCGGAATTGCACTCGGTGATCACGCTGCAGGTTGCCACCTAGCGGGCAGTGCCCCCGTAAATCGTCATCGCACTAAGAACGGACCACCGCGTTGCGCCTATTCGACGTCAGTAATTTCACGTCACGATCTCCATGTTTCAACGCGTGTGGTGTTGCGATGAGGATGTGCGAGCTTGCGCGTCAGGTGGACAGCAAAGGATGGGTTGTCAAAGTTGTAATTCTATGAAAAGTATGTATGCAACGGAAATGCAGAAAACCATCGTAATAAAACAGTACTCTCGCGCAACCTTCCGTACGCGTGGTTCCATATCTCCAGCTCAGCCAGTCTTATCGACCGCGTCTTTTTTGTCCACTTTCCTCGCTCTCTCTTTGGTCGCGGTAGTCGAAGCCAGATACCGCACCCTACTCAGCTCCGAAGGCTCGCGGTGTGATGCGACGCTCCAAGATCACTCAGCAAACACAGTCCATTACCGTCCGTATTACATGCCGAGCAAACGTGGATCGATGTTTGGGCTGAGCGCCAAAGTCTCTTCAAGCCCGGACTCATTGTTCCTACCCAACACATCGACACCGCTGTCTCCCCTCTCCATCGCCATGTCATCCCGGCGCCGTTTCTCTGCTGCTCGATGCGCGGCAGCAAGTGTCTCATCCGCGTTCCTGGCCTCACAGTATTGCGCGTGCATCTGCGCGCTCTGGCCACCCATCTCATCCTGCTGTGGATGAGGGTATGGGATCTGTTGCCAACCCGCCGCCAGCTGCTGCTCATGCCCCTGCGCCCGCTGGCTGGCCCAGTAGGCGGCTTCGTCCCGCTGCCACTTGTGGCGCAACTCCTCGAAGATAGGACCCCACGGATCAGGCGGGAAGCGCGAGAGGAGATACACAAGATCGGTCCTCGAATTGTATCCTGGCTGCAATTCTCTTGCTCTCGTGACAGGTACCCACAGAAGGGGAAATGGCCGTGGTACCTGAATGCCCTCGACCTTGTCAGGGAGCAGCCCCTGTTTGTTCAGACGCTCGCTGAACTCGTTCTGCTGCTCCACCGTAAAGCCGGTGTGGTTGTCTGGGTAACATGGCGGCCCCATAGGCGGCGTTGGGGTGGCCATTACTCCCATGTTGGCGCTGGGAGTGGACATTACCGCCATGTTGTCGCCGAAGTTTGACATCTTGAACCGGGGAGACGATAAGACTGGGATTCAGTCTAGATGGTTGAGGTGTCGGTGGGGTGGGGAGGCTACAAGGTTGGCTTCCAGTCAAGATGCCTGAGGTGTTGGTGGGGTGTGGAGGCTACAAGACTGGGTTTCAGTTGGGATGGTTGAGGTGTTGGCGTAGTGTGGAGGCTACAAGGTGTGTCAGAAAGGTGTCGTGTCAACGCTGTTATAGAGGTAGGCGCCTTACTGCTGCTTTGGTTGTCTCCAAGGCTTGTAGTTTTACGAAGTCACTAGGGTCGTATGAGTAGTCGCGGTCGATGAAGTCGATGAGAGAAGAAGAAAGTGCGTTCAGCTCACTTATATACTTTTACGCACTTTCCTGTTCAGCGCGATGAGTCCAACATCCGCCCGCAACTATGGTTCAGAATCAAAATCCGTCTGACTCTTCGCTTGAAGACACACCAACAGGTGATTTCGGAGCGAATTCTCGCGTAGCCATCACAATACCTCTCTTGCCATTTGTCCGCCCGACCCACTTCAAGAGCGAGACACAAAGTTCATTAAATGCGGAATACCAAACCCCCCACATGAGCATAGTCATCGCCGCAAATAGCGCATCTCAGGCAGCAACCAGATAAAACGCCCAAGTCCTTCTGATATTATGCGTCAAAGCGCAGAGTCTACCTTGGTTGGAATCGCGTGACTACTTTTCTCCTTACCAATCGCACCTACCCGATTCTAATCACTAGCGGACCGGGCCGCCCGCCAGTCACGCAACGGACATTTACTCCGGCCTAAAATTGACTACAGCGCTGATTTATCGGAAGAGGATGCATCGGATAGTGCATCGGTTGGCCAAAGCCGCAAGGCGACGGTGAGCCGGTACGTAGGTGTGCTCTTCGGAAGACTGCGCAGCGAGCCTAGCTTCACATGGCCACCAGCCCATTAACCATCTTTCAACAATTCCCGTCCTTCCAACTCGTAACACTCGACTGCGCCATGTAACTCAGCCCTATTAGCATGCGTCTCCATCTCATGCCCGGCAACTGCGACATGTAATTCTATCCTATTGCCATTCGTTGCCATCTCATGTCTCTCAACTGAGACATGTAGCTCAGCCCTATTGCCATCCGTCTCCATTTCGTGCCTTGATGTATCAAATCCGTCAAGCTCACGTTCGAGGCCCTTCTCTCCGTCCTTATTTGGCCGTGTTTGGCTGCGCGTGATCTCCTTCACTTTCGTGACGTTCCTCCGTTTGGAAACCAGGCGCACGCTCGCGCAAAAGATGACCAAAAACAGCGCGCCGCAGGGTATGCCTGCTGCCAAAGCGATTTTGGCGCTGGGAGACAGACGCCGGGCGGATGTATGTGTTTGTGGCGGCAATGCGGAAGAAGTCGGCGTAATCTTTGTCTCACTGGTGCTTGCAAGAGCAGAATTATGCGCTCTACTCTGACTGCCTGCCTCGGTAGTGGCTTCAGAAGCCTCGCCCCCAGTACGCAAAGATACCGCCGCGTTCATCGAATCTGAAGACGCAGGCGTAGGTTGTAGCGACGTAGTTGTAGTCATAGTCTCCTCGGCCGTCCACCCAGCATCGTGCCCGCTCGTACTCGTCGTCTCCAACGTCGTGGTTCCCCCAGCTGATGCCGTGGACGAAACGGAAATATCCTCACTCGAAAAACCACCACCACGGCCATTACGGCCCCTCACACTCCCACTCCCACACACCCCCTCCACATAATCCTCCGCGTCCTCAAAGTCTTTAGCCTCACACCCCTCATCAAGCACATCCCTACCCACTTCCTCATCGCCGCATTTCCCTAGGCCAGCAACGGGCCGATTCCGACGGTAGCAGGTACACGCGGGGTTCATGGGTGCATAGAGGTCGCAGAATTCGTTGTTGGACCCGTGGAAGGTGATGGTTTCTATGACGCATTTTTCCTGCGATGGGGGTAAGTGAGTGAGGGCGCGGTCGGGGGTTGCTGGGGAAAGAAGGAAGGCTTACAGCGCATAAAGATAGGTCGGATAACAGGATTGCGGAGGCTTGTCGTTGCCGTGAGGAGATTACGAGGAGGAAAATGAGAGAGACAAGCATTATGGAGTGATGTCGCTGTCGAGTGTCTCGAAGGAATAGAAAGGTAGCTTATTGTGAGTATAATACATCATGGGTGTGCAGTATCTCCGAAAATCACGATGGGGAGGCCGGTAATGCGCAGTGTGGCGCCTCTCAGGTTGCCTTTAGTGTCCGCATCCGGATGAAAGAAAGGCCATAACACCTTCATTGACAACACACGAATGTCGAGATGAACAGCAAGGCTCACCCTTGATCTTGGCTTAATTATCGAACAGTCATGATCATATACGTTTTATTCATTCCTCGTTATCAACTACTACTCAAGCAATCCCATCCATCGATCCTATTCGTCCCCTGGTAAGACATGCTTCGTATGCCATGTGCAATCTCAAGGACGTATCCAGTACGATACCAATAGCCTTTCTCTGTCCAAACTATGTTATCCTCCCATGTCCATTCCGTCATTCAATTTCTTATCCAATCATCTCGCCAATGACACCTGCGGCCTTCAATGGTCGGGAGCACATGCATTACATGGCTCGCCACCAGCACGCTCTGTCGCAACAGTGATGTTGACTAGACCGCAAGACTCCTTTCCAATAGTATAGTCTGAGTAGTCGACGGGAGCGGCCTCGTAGGTCTGGCGTTGGTCGGGTCGGCCCTGTGGTGCGGTGGGGTTGGGGAACGGGGCGGTTGCATCGATAGGTACACCGGCAGCGTTGCCACGACCGCCGTACAGGCCATTGCCACGGTTGTTGCGGTGGCCATGGCGGGGTACTGTGTAGTACGTGGGAGGGTGCGCGTTGCGGGGGCCAGATGGGAAACCAACCCAGGGCTGTGGGTTAACGCCAAAGTGACGGGGAGCGTTGCTGTTCGCGCGGTTGCTGTTGGCGGTCTGTTCGATCAGACTAAGCTGGTGTGCGAAAGGCTGGTTTGGAACAGGCTCGAGTGTCTGCGGGGGCGACATCATGCGACTAGAACTGGGATGGTAGTTTTCTTGGTGAGTCTCCTCTTGACGTGGTCTAGTAGGGAGCGGCGGAGGCGGCATCAGCTCTGCGGATGTCATGCGCTGCTTCGCTGCGGCCGAAAGAGGAGTTGCTGGTCCGGGGTTGTTGATGGGGACGGCCTTTGAGGAATAAGGCGCAGCATCGGCTGGTGAAGAGATAGACTTGCGCGGGTTCTTGTTCGGCTTGTACTTCTTGGGTGACTTTGGACGACCGTTGCGGTAACCCTGTTCGTAAGCAAACTGTACGCCGTACATGTACCAAAGGAACGGTACACCGTTTCTATCGAGCACCGTCGCATCCGGCAGGTCGGCTATGTCGAGAGATGGACTCAGAGGTGTGTTGTCCGTGGTGGCGTCGATCGAACTGGTCGCCGTCGGAGGCTGAGGTACGAATTCGGTGGCAGTTGCGCGAAGGTCCGAGCCCATACTAGATTGCGATGAACGCCCGCTGTCTGTCTGATTACGCTCACTGGGTACATACCGTTCACTTCTTCCCCTGGATGAAGACGCGTTCTCGACGTCATTGACGTGGTTCGTGGACTCGGAAACAGCCTCGTGTTGTTGAGTGTTGAGGTTCAGGTTCCCTATGTCCAAATTGTGAGCCATCATGACGACGATCGCGGGTACGCTGATAGGACGTGTGAGCGTCGTACCATGAGCAAGACTTGTCGGAACACCCCATGGCACGTTCTTGGGTTGTGCGACGTTATGCGCTGCCTCTTGATCGACCTTGAACGGTTGAGCGTGCTCGTAGCTAGCATCACATCCCGGTGCGTCGTTTGGCTGGCCTAGGCTGGTGACATCGGCCGAAATGGCAGGGCCCTTGCCGCGAGTGGACTGGTTTTGGTCATCTTCAGAAGCAACATCAACCATACCACTATGATTGTGTGACCCAGAACTTCGCGAAATGATCGGAGTCGAGCCGGTGCTGTCGACGGTGCGGACATGGCGTAGAGGGGCCGGCGCGGGCGTCGCGGGTAGGGGGATCTGGATAGCATCTAACTGGGCTGCATCCATCTGCATAGCTAGCTGCAGCTCCTTGATCTTCTTCTGCAATGACTTGACAGATTCGACGCGCTTGATGGTGCGTACGGGGGGCGCGGTCTTGCTGCTGGTGCCGGCTCGGGGAATGCGAGACACCTGGGTGGGCGATTCTGGACTCAGCGGACCGCCGGCAACGCGGGAGTCCATGGAACCTTCATGATTGTCACGGCCAGGCGTAGGAATGACAAGCGAAAGCCTCGGTGTCAATGACTTTCGCTTTCCTTCAGCGTTCGTTCTCGCGGCGGCAGATCGCGGACTCCCGGACTCGTGCTGCACCTGCTCATCATCGCTGTCAGCATAAAAGTCGACACTGGGGACGTCAAGGTCTTCAAGGTTTTCTGCAGCAGATTGGAAGCTATGCTCCGTGCTTGCAGGACTCCTTACTGGCGACCCCTGTGCAGTGTGAAACGAAGCCCTGCCGGTGGATGTCGCAACGCTGCTAGATGCTCGCGAGTGTCCTGCAGAGATCGAGTCGGTGTTGAGGTGTGTTGACTTGGTCGGCGACATGCGAAGGGAGAAACTGGACTGGTGACGCGCGCTGCTGCGGAGAGGCGATCCGGTGGGACTGTTCCATGGCCGCTTCGTTGGAGAGCCATGCAGTCTGCTGGGGCTAAGCGGAGACGTGGGCGATGCTATGGTGTTCTCGACAGTAGCCAGGGCTTCCTTTGTAAGAAACGTTGCGCTGTCCTTGCCATGAGCTCTACTGAGATCGACGGAACTGCGCGTTCCACGCAGTGTCTTGACTTCATCCGGAGAGTCACTATCCCATGCTGTCTTGGATGTACGCGCCTTTGCACGCTGCGCTGTTGCGAGGTTGGGGGCAGTACTCTTCGTAAGCCATTGGGTGGGTATGGATTTGCGAGGACTGCGCCCTGATGTACCGATGGTATAAGCGTCGTACTGCTGCTCGACTTGCTCCTGATGTGCAGCGGCGTTGCCGACACCAGAAGATGACTCGGTAGGCTCGTCGGGGGATACTTCGCAGACGTCAGAGTAAGCGCCATAAGACTCAAATCGAGCGACGAGCTCAGTAACCATACCATCATGAGTGACTTCCATATGCAACGAAGACTGCGGATCCAATGGGATATCGATGTTGACGTTCCTGTAACCAGGTGTATCCAATACAGGTCTAGCGTCGTTGAGAGTGTTTGCCCGCCTGGTACGAGTTCCGTCGGCAAGAGCAGAGCGCGGGATGAAAGCAGTCTGATGATGGACCTGTGCATCTCGCTCCTGGACGATGGCGTCCCAAGCCGGTGCGCGGCCAGCCTCAGACGGCGTGAGAGTGGACATGTTGTTGTTATGCTGTGACTGGAACTGCTGCTGAGTATGCGAATGCGACTGCGAATGCGATGAACTACTGTTGTTGGTGGATGATGCTGGTCGAGGAGTAGATGAGCCAGACTGAGTGTCGGGGTTGCCGTCTGCACTGGGGTCGTCTGGCAAATGACTGACGCTGCGACTATTAGCAAGGATATGATAGTGCTGGAGAATGGAGTGCTTACGTTCTAGGCAAACCAAGTGTTATCGCGTTGCTGCAGTAGGATATTCTGGTGAACTCGGCGTGGTCACAGACCGCGACGTAAGAGTAATGATATAAACACATGATGCCGGGTAGCGGTTGTCAATCGCAACCAGCAGGAAGGGTCGACGTCGGTTATCCAAAAGATATGTAGAGGGAAGGTGGAGGTGAGGTGGGAGAAGGAGCGGTGTTGAGCGTGGTGCGCGACTAGCAGGCGCGAGGTAAACAAACGGAGGTGACGGACGCGGAAGGAGCGCGCGATCGCAGGTGAAGGTGGACTTCAATCAGGAACGTGGAATCCGCCCTACCTCGAGCACATTGTAGTAGACTAGGCATATTGTTTGCCGCGTAATGCCACGCGCGCGGGATTAGATCAAGTGCATATTTTACGGTTTCCTGTCCATGTGAGACGTAGCAGTGAAAACAATGACGAGTTGAACAAGCGTATGAGTAGTCATGGATATCAACGATGTCAAAGAGAGATCCAGCCCCGCAATCCTCGGCCCTCATGATTACCCTAACGAATAGATTGGGAGACATTCTTGAGAGTCGTAGTATAAGAAAAGGCTCTGCTTAGAACCTCTTCTTTTTCTTTGCATGTGCCTGCTTCTTCGCTGCCTCTTCATTCTTCCGCTTCAATTCAGCACGCTTCCGCTCCGCCTTCTCCTCAGGTGTTTCTTCGTGAACCTCCTCGACGGGCGTCATCTCCTTCATCCTCGGCGGAGATGATGGAGGCTCTGCAGTCGGCGATTGCGTTGCTCTGAAGCGCTGGGTACTTGGTGAAGCTGTCATATCGCGCTGTGAAGCACCATTCTCGGCTTTTTTACCCTTACCACCAATTCTGAACGGCTTTCGGGTCTTCTTTGGCGTTGTCGCTTGGCTGGGCTGAGAAGGAGGTACGGATTCCCTGCTCGGTAGGGCCTCTGGTTCTGGCTCTACATCCATGGGTTTTGGCGGCGATGGCGGAGGAGACTCGGTTGCTCTTTTCGACTTCCCGCCTATTCGGAAGCTACTGACCTTTGGCTTCTGCGTTGTCGATGTAGTCACTTTTGGCGAGGAACGGGGTTCCGGCGTGGGCGTCCTTTTACGAGTTGGCTTCTGTGGAGTCCAACTTAGACTCTGGCTCTGACTCTTTGGAGGCGCATCCAGATCCTCCTCGTCCTCAGTACTGTCGTCTTCCGTCTCACTGGCCTTGTTGAGGGGCGAAGACGGTAATGGCGCCGGAGTCTGTGTTGGCCTTTTGCCGAGTTCGCGTGTCTGAAAGTCTTAGTCTTTGCGCACTACAGTACTGCTCCACACCCTTACCTTGAAGTTCACATGAGTCTCAAACTCTTCTTCTGTCTCATCACCAGAATCCGTAGCTGTTTTGGCTGGCTTTGATGCTGCAGGAGGCGTTTTGGCCTTGGTCTTGACTGGGGCTTTCGGCATGCTCAACTGAGTAGGTACCGCAGTCCACCATGTAGTCTCAACACCACCCGACTTCAACTCCGAAGGTACTATGGGCGTACTCTGAGCCAGTGCTTCCTGGAACAAGCCTAGCGTAGTCAGGTTTGTGTCTTTCAATTGCTCGGTATCATGCCGCCATGCTTCCTCGTGGAAAACCCGTAGAGCGGGTACGTGCTTTTCCGCTTGTTCACGTTTGACTTTCTTTCGTCCCGCCCTCATTCCACCAGCGCTAGGGAAGGCGGCAGCCAAGTCCAAGCCATGGGAGTCGAACTGGTCCACAAGTCGAGTGATTGCCTTGTCTTTGGCAGCAATTGTCGAGATGAGCCCGGCGATGCGTTCATTCTGGATGTGGGCGGAGACAAGGAGCGGAAGGATGAGCTCGTTCTTGAGGTCTGTAGACGTTCGTTTCTTCAAGTGGAATTTCCATGACAAGCGACCAAGAGGCTCCGGAAGGCCTATGCTGGTGTGTAAGGTGATGCCATCCGTATCGTTACGCGTGACACGACATACAGAAGCCTCCGCACTCAGCAGGGGCTTCTTCACATGTTCGAGAAGGATGGCAACCTGCGCCGCGTCGTGTTTGCTGACTTCAATTGGCGATTGTTCCAATGCAGCCCGCTTGACGATGTCATCCACGTTTAGCTCTTCGCTCCAGATGTTGCTGAGATCGGTAAGATGAACTGTGTACGAGTCCAGGTCGAAGGCGGGTTTGATGAGTAGCTGGGGAATCTGCTTGCCGTCGGGCTGCTCGGAGAGCTCCAGCACGCGCCAACACGACATGTCAACCTGGAGAGAATGAGGTGACGGAGTGCATGTTTGCAGATGAGCGCAGACGCGTGACACACGCGACCTTTGTGGGGTTTGAGCTGACACGTGAAGCGTAGCTGAGGCGCAAGTGAAAGGCAACCGCGCCAAGGCTGTTCCCAAAACGGAGTAGATCCCTGCACGCGCGGAAGGCAGCCGTACGTCACCAGCCTCGGCCAAAGATTTCGCGATCTGCGCCGGCCAGACCAAACCTCAACAACACATCTCCATACTACAAATTCCGCCTATTGTGAAAGATGTCGTCACGTGAGCCTCCATGGCGCAACGAGCGCAATCGCCTTCCCCAGCGCAACGCGCCGTCTTCGTCCATTCCAGCGAAGCGGTCAGCCGACTCACGAGCACACGACAACCCTGCGAAACGGTCGACGAACGCGGCAGAGGAGGCGTGGGTGGCAGACGAGGACCGCTTCGTGCTGCAGCAGGCCAAGAAAAAAGCGGCACTACGCGTCAAGGGCGGGCGTGCGAGACCCATCGACTGGCTGGCCGTCACGCTGCGCTTCATCGATCCCACGGAGAAGTCGATGCTGGACGAGGAAGTGGAAGATCACGAGCTAGACATAGTCGATCCGGAAGGTGTGCTGGAGGGGCTCAACAATGAAGATCTCGCAGAGCTGGAAAAGGAGATTGAGAATTACCTCACACTCGAAACGAGCAGGAGTAATCGCGACTACTGGAATGTAGGTAACTGTTTCCTAGAACATGACGCATGGCTAACCCCTCAGTCTCTCAAAGCAATCTGCAAAGACATCCGCCGCAAATCCAAATCCTCCAAGTCCGAAGCCCGCGGCACCAGCTCCGTGGCCGCCGACATCGATCAGCTGCTCTCCCCAAAGACGTTCGAACAGCTAGAGACGCTAGAGGTGCAGGTCAAGAAGAAGCTCGACTCGGACGAGCCAATCGATTACGACTACTGGGAACAGTTGCTGCGGAGTCTGCGCGTGTGGAAGGCCAAGGCGAAGCTGCGGCGCGTCTCGCAGGAGATTGTCCGGGAGCGACTGCAGACATTGCGCAAGCAGCAGGCTGACGCAGCTGCATCTGTCCAGAACAGGATATACGCTATGCTCAACGGCACCGATGAGGCGAGCGAGGCGCAGCCAACGACTGTCGAATACGATGCAGCCTTCGATCCCCAACCCCTACTGAAGCTGCGCGCCGAAGACAAGGCCCTACCACAGACGGATGAGAAAGCGTTCCTGGACAGTCTGGCCACCGAAAGAGGAAAGATCAAGAAGATTGGCTATGTGCCGTCACAGGCCAAATCCAGCGACCCAACCACCACCAGCAGTCAGCCCACGACGAGCCAGACGGTAACGACGAGTGCCTCACGATTTGCGCCTGTCGAGAAAGAAGATTACTCCAAGGCAACCATGGCGCTATACGAGAGGGAAGTCGCGCGAGGTGTGGAGGAAGGCGAGGAAATCTTTACCGCGGAGGAGGAAGTCACGACCGCCCGACCCCAGTGGGCTGGCAGCTACAAGCCCAGGAAACCCCGCTACTTCAACCGCGTCCAGATGGGCTATGAATGGAACAAGTACAACCAAACGCACTACGATCACGACAACCCGCCACCAAAGGTCGTACAGGGCTACAAGTTCAACATCTTCTACCCCGACCTCATCGACAAATCAAAGGCGCCCACCTACAAGATCGAACGGGAGAACGGCCGCAAAAAGGGCCAGTCCTTCGCGCCGGCCGGTGAAGACGACACGTGCCTCATCCGGTTCATTGCCGGCCCGCCCTATGAGGATATTGCCTTCCGCATCATCGACAAGGAATGGGACTATAGCGCCAAGAGAGAACGTGGGTTCAAGAGCAGTTTTGACAAGGTACGTCCACTCATACTCACTGTACTAGCTACGTGGCTAACGCAATGCAGGGCATCTTGCAACTCCACTTCCAATTCAAGAAGGTATGTCAAGATCGCATGACCGGAACGGCATCACACTGGCATCACACTAACATCGTGGCAGATATACTATCGAAAGTAGCTAAGCCCCCTTTGGGTGACATGGACGCTTCACAGCCTACCCCGCTGTACCTGGCCCCTCTTACACCAAACGGCGCGATAGGATAAGAAATAGGGCGGACGTTGCACAGGACCCTCTCTATCGATAGGTGTTTCTTGAGTATCAAATCCAGGCTTCTCTCGTTGCGCCATCACCCGTGACCACCACATTGGCGGTGACGTTTCTACCGGCTCTCATATCCTCGCAACGTGCAGCATCTCCGTTTTCGGGTCCGTTGGCGGTGTACACTCCTCTTCGAGCGGTGACAGGGCCGTGACGAGGGCCTATCATGGATGCCTATTGCTTGGGCAAGGACTACGAATCAGCTTCACCGGAAGAAAAATGGTAGAAGTCGTGTTACAGGCCTCTGTGGGGTCTGCTCCCAAACGGTTGCTCGCCTGCTGCCTCTTTGCAGGCGCAGCACATCATGTCACATCCTTGCGCCTGCAGAACATATGCCGTTAATGCCCTTTTTGGGATAGAGTTTGCAGACGAGGAATACAGGTCCTTGGAGGAAGTCACCTATGTCAGGATGATTGTTACAGCGTGGAAGAATAGCTTGGACGCGTATGCTGACAACTACAATGAACAACATCTTGCCTCTTGCTCTCGGACAATTTCCAGGACATGCACCGAAGCCGGGCAGGAACATCGAAGGGCGGGAGACTGCCGTGCAGGCCGATGGACGTTTCGATGTTACAAGTGGGCCACCTCTATGCGCATCTTGATGTTATAAGTGGACGTATGCGCCTTCCCGTATGCCGGTGTCAAGCAGGCAATCGTTGGCTGCAGTGGTGGTACAGAGAGTCATCCACACTGGTTGATGGAGTAGTGCAATGAGGGTCTCTAGGCTGCGTCTCGGGCCGTGGGGCGGTGATGCTGTACCGGTACTTGTCGCTCCGTGACATCACGTCTGCAGCTGCGCCTGCGGCCAGGGTCCTCAGATCCGCCGTCCTTGCGATGAGATCTCATTCTTTGTTTGTCCATACAAGCGACGCTGCAGCGTCAAGCCTCCAGGTGTGCTGGCAGTAGGAACCCGCGCAAGAATCGTCTAGGTGACAATGACAAGGTTTCCAAGCAATCCCATTCGACGGGGCATGGCGGAGCATGTTAACGTCCTGACTGCCGCTTCATTTGTGAGCATCGCCTTTTACTACTCTCATTTTCTGCCAGTCTTTTGGTTTCACACAACACGTTGGCGTATTCGTATCGATACGTTCCTTATCTCTACCGTCCAGACCCGTGGGAGGCCGACAACACAACAGCAATGCCACATGCGCAATCACCTCATCGGCCTTCCTCCGCAGACGTGGGTGCTGAATTCGACAACGTCCAGTCATCTCAAGACGCCTTTTGTGAACCCCTCCAGCCCTCCAAAGACGCTTTTTGTACCCCGCTTCCCTTTCACACCCATAACCCGGTGTTGTCTCTTTCCCCCAGGCTGCCTATTGAGGTCCCGCTCACCGCACCTTCCGATCAGGGACCTGCACCTTCCAACAACGACACTACCCCGCACTCTGCCATGAGCCTCGACGAACAAGAGCCAATGCAGTGGACTGCCCCGACCAACTTCCTCCTCAACTCCATGGCCCAGAATGGCGCGGGTTACAATGCGTCTAACCCGTTTCCACCTGGTACCGGAGACTTCTACAACTACGCCGAGAACGGAATGTCCTACAACGACAACTTCGGTATCGCGTACCCGACTCAGTATTCCAACGCAAGCTGCCCCCGGTCCTACACCGGCGTTGACCTCTCTGGCCTTCCTGCCGATATCAGTATGACCGACTCGCATCCACCCACCGCATACCACATCGAACCGCCGAACCATCTTGACGCGATGGATCTGTCAGACCATGAGATCAGCGGCCAGCTCATGCAGCTAAGCAACGACTTCGACCATCATCCGTATGGTGCGCATATGAAGGTGGAGGATACCAATGGCTACCAGAGTCCGTACTCCGACCTGACCCGCGCATCCACTCCTCACGACGATCCCCCTCGACATCCCCATGACCTCTCTGGAGACGGTGTCATCGACAAAGAGCAGCCCTACGCGCAGTTGATCTACCAAGCCCTCCTCAACGCGCCCAACAATACAATGATCCTTCGCGATATCTACGAGTGGTTCAAAGCCAACACCGACAAGGCCAGTGCCTCGGAGACAAAAGGCTGGCAGAATAGCATTCGACACAATCTGTCAATGAATGGGGTAAGTCATGTCTCCTTTCTCCTTTCTCCTTCTCTTCTGATCTGCATACTAACCAACCCAGGCTTTCGAAAAAGTTGACCAACCCGGCGAGGAATCTCGCAAAGGCTTCATGTGGCGCCTAACCGACGAAGCCATACGCGAAGGCGTCAAATCCACAACCCGCTACCGCAGTAAGCAGCCCAACAAGCGCGGCCACCGGACCCAGCAACCACAGCCCCAGCGTCAGGCCTCTGGCGCCAAAGGGGGTCAAGCTGCACGTCGCTCAGCAAGGATGAAGCGAAGCGGGAGGATGCACGATGGATACCGTAATGGCAATGACCAGTACATGTCTCGATCTGTGCCCGCGGCTTTCGATCCGAATTATCGCAGCGTACCAGCGGACGCCTACCCACCCAGTCCATACTACGGAAGCGACGTGGACTTTGGCTATCCATCGTCGTCGTCCTCCCGAACCGACGACTTCGCCCTCAATAATCCCAACGCCAACGTCCTTGGTCCACACCACCACGCTCATCTCGATCTCTTCTCCCCGCCCACACGTTCCTACCCGGGTAGTCCCATGTCGCAACACCACCACGATCTATCGCGCACCATATCAGCACACTCCCTATCGCAACCTCTTCAACATGGCCTGCCTATTGGCGACACGGCGTATGTGCTTGAGCAAAGTCCAGAGGGGGGTTTGTTCTCTAACAGTCCCAGTCCAAGCGCGGATGAGCCGAGGACGCCGGTGGATCAGGGGGGTTGGCGTGAGGATGTTGGGATGGGAATGGGCATGGCTGGGTGTGTGTTTGAGGACGCAGGTGGTATGGGTTATCGGGCTTATACTGGTTGATGTGATCGCAGGGACAGCGGGTGAGGTAAGGGTGTTGCTTTGGGGATGGAATGAATGTTGGTAAACGTTCCTTTCCTCTGTATTGTATGATTGTATTCTGCTTTCGGCTGGGGTT
This sequence comes from Alternaria hordeiaustralica, assembly GCF_023758085.1. Lineage (NCBI taxonomy): Eukaryota > Fungi > Ascomycota > Dothideomycetes > Pleosporales > Pleosporaceae > Alternaria > Alternaria hordeiaustralica. Next base: position 1,017,296 of record NW_026056780.1, on the reverse strand, counting down.
GGGAGTTGCGGGTTGCATAGCATGGTTTTGGGTAGCGTTACGATATATGTTCAGTGCATCACCTCAATCGTTGCATAGCGATGGCGGCCTACCGCCACTGGGAGCTTATCTCTCTTCGTAGCATAGCAATGCTTTTTTCTACTGGCTTTTCATTCCTTCTCACCAACGTAACTTCACACCAAATCCTCTCTCTTCCCGTGTTGCTCTTTACATGTAGTCGATGGTTCAAGAGACGAGTTGTCGTCTCGTCAATTCTACAGACGTCTTGACAGGCTCAAGCGAATGACGCAGACCCTGGTTCGGCGGATGCAGATTTTACTTCCGCGGTACTGGTATGCAAGCCATGACTTCTAGTATCGGCCCTGTTATCGGAGTTCACATGGTATTTCCGGCCAGCTTACGCTTCGGGGTGCGACGAATAATAGTGATATCTCAACACGACGTGTCTAAGATGTCCGCTGAGGGTAGTTGGAGATTAAACGGACTGACTAGACACTTTTGATGGTCGCATTCCCTAATATCAGTCTTCTTGATGGCTTTTCGCACGTCGTTGAATTGGCAGAGAAACCCAGCTGCTAAGCTTTCGGGACGGAACGAAGACAATGGGCTTGGCTCTGGGTATCTCGTCAGTATGCTCTTGCGCACACCCAAGTCGTTTTACGGGGTAAACACATGACTGTTGAAAACCTCAGGAGAAGATGGAGCTGGTATTCAACAGGTACGAAATTACCGGAGCCCGCCCGGATGAGTAATTGCGGTAAGCCCATCTTCTCCATGATGAAAGCATCGCAACTCAGCCCAGCCCTTCCAAGCAGCCACCACTTGCTTGACAACGCCGGCCGTTCCGCGGCAAAATCTTCGCCCGCCACGTTCACTCAACTGCTCACCCCAGAAACGCAGCCGTTGACGCGTAGAAGCCGTAGACCGTCTTTTTGCGATTTGTCGTGGGGCGAGCAACGCACCGGAAATCTGGGGTCGCAGAAACTCCACCAATGGCGCTGGCCAAGCGCCCAGGCGTGTGGGGAAAGCTTCGCTGATCTTGGCTTAGCGCCACAGCGATGACCCGTTTAGCCACGCGTGGCCGTGAGGGGACCCCAGGATGAGGTGGATGAAGGGGATGATCGTAGAGTTCCTCCGCGCCATCCAATTTTACGGGAGCGGGTATCTTGAGGTGGTTCCAGGGCCAAGGCCGCGGCTCGGACGGCTGGGGATGATGCGATGGGGGTATATTAGGCTGGGTGGTGTCGCGATCTTTCTCGAGGTACGGACGTTGATTTCCAGCTTGTCAATTAACATTGTCGGCACAAACGTCTGCCAATATGCGCGTCACCGAGCTTTTCACGTGCGCTTTGCTGCAAGCATCAGCAGTACTATCTACGCCTCTCGATGAGCGAAGCGTCAAGGTTGTCGCGTCGAAGAGGCCACACCATCCGGCGTATCCTTATCACCCCAGGAAGGCATGCCCAGCGTCGCCGCCACGAACCAAGACCTGCAGCGTCAAGGCTCTCGGCGGCGGTAAGGATGATTCCGCGAACATCTTGAAGGCGATCAAGCAGTGCAACAACGGAGGCCATGTCGTCTTCCCGAAGGACCAGAAGTTTACCATCGGAACCGCGCTGGATCTCACTTTCCTAAACAGCATTGATCTGGGTGTGTAACCTCTAAAAGCTATTATCTTCCATTACTAACTATCGAAAAGACATCCAAGGATCCATCCAATTCACAAACGACACAGACTACTGGCAAGCCAACTCCTTCAAGCAAATCTACCAAAACGCCACCACCTTCTTCCAGCTCGGCGGCAAAGACGTCAACGTCTACGGCGGCGGCACCCTAGACGGAAATGGCCAGGCCTGGTACGACCTCTACGCGGAGGACATCTACATCCTACGCCCCATCCTCTTCGGTGTCATTGGCGCGGAAGGCGCCACCATTTCCGACTTGAAGTTCAGATACAGCCCGCAATGGTACACATTCGTCGCCAACTCGACCGACGTGGTCTTCGACAACATCGACATCTTCGGTGGAAGCAAGAGCAAGAACCCCGCTAAGAACACGGATGGCTGGGACACGTACCGTTCCGACAACATTGTCATTCAGAACTCGCATATTGACAACGGCGACGATTGCGTTTCGTTCAAACCTAACAGCACCAACATCGTTGTTCAGAACCTCATCTGCAACGGTAGCCACGGCATTAGTGTTGGTTCTCTGGGCCAGTACCCCGGCGAAATTGATATCGTCGAGAACATCTACGTGTACAACATCAGCATGTCGAATGCGTCGGACGGTGCGCGCATCAAGGTCTGGCCTGGTGCTTCTTCTGCTCTTTCCGGCGATCTTCAGGGCGGAGGCGGTGGCGGTGCCGTCAAGAACATTACGTATGACGGCATGACTATTTCCAACGTCGACTACGCGATTGAGATTACTCAATGCTACGGTCAGAAGAACTTGACGCTTTGCAACCAGGTACGCCCTTACTTCCCACCAACCAATCCCTTTCCGAAAACTAACGCGATTGCAGTTCCCATCCAACCTCACCATCTCCGACATCACAGTCAAGAACTTCCACGGCACGACCAGCAAGAAGTACGACCCGCTCGTTGGGTACCTGGTTTGCTCCAGCCCGGCGGTTTGCTCGAACATCAACATCGAAAATGTTAATGTTACGAGCCCGAGTGGAACGAACCAGTACACTTGCTTGAACATTGACGGGATTGAGAGTCAGGTTAACTGCACTACCAATGGGGGTCAGGGCGGAGAGTCAGGAGGGAATTGAGGATACTTGAATAGTTATTGAAATACAATGTTCATTGTTCAAACTTTTCCGTTTCTTTTGCTGTTCCGTCGTGATGACATAGTGCACGCTGCAGAAGTTGGGATCGTAGCAGAAGCGCTTTTGATAAGCGACAATGGTTTGGTACAGGCCCAAGGTACCACCGAATGGACCTCCGGACATATCATTTCCCAGCAAAACTACTGGTCTGGGCTTGCTGAATATACATGGGCGTTATTGGAGTACCCAGGCATTTAGGCATCGATAGGCTTGGTCCTAGCAATCAACATGCTCGGTAGGGGGGCGAACTACCATTACTTTGAGCTCTGAGTGAAATAGCCGAAGATTCTCTGGCCCCCAATGGCGAGCGTAATTTGACCAAAATGATTAGAGGTTTCGAGTAGGAGCCTAATGCGTGATGCACAGGCTTGGCGTGAGTGTACTGCACCCCTATATATGCCCGTACGCTTCCGAGCCTGATCAAAATCTCAACGGACCAGTCAACCAACCCGAAAACTTCTACACGTTAGCAAAGCATCCAAGACATGTCTGCTTCTCCAAATAACGTGTTGCCCGAGGGCATCGAGCGCAAGAAGATGAGTGCATCGGCTAGACGGCGAGCGCGGAAAGCTCGGAAGGTTGCTCAAGCAGGTTCGGGTGGTGAGCCGCAACAGAATGCCGAGACCATGCACAAGGCACCTGAGCAAGCGGAAGCGGTGCAGGAGGAGATCACGGAAGAAGAAGCTCAACTGAGGCGCGGGCAGGAGGTGCAAATAGCGCGCGCTGAGCTAAAAAAAAAGGAAGAATCGAGATTGAAGCGAGAACAGGAGGCGCAAGCAGCGCACACCGAGAAGATGAAAAAGCTGAACGCTAAGCGTGCGTTCCTTGTCCACTCCTGTGACAACCTCCGTCCATACCGTCGATATACTCAGATCTACGGTGAACGTAAGTTCCAGAAGCCTGTGGTAAGTACCCTATGGATCTGGACACATAATGGTATACTCACAAGTCTGTAGAACAAGCCTCAGAACGTTGGCTTCCTCGATATGCCTCTCGAAATCCGTCTGATGATCTACGGGCATGCCCTTGAATTCGACGAGCCGATCGAGCTGTGGCCAGAGACCGGAGACATGGATACCGAGTATTACCGAAGAGTACGCAACAGGTCTAGACTTCGAAAGATGTTCGGCAGACGCGGCCCACGCAACCTCGGCTTGCTACGTACGTGCAAGCAAGTATGCGCTGAAGCCACCGAGGTCTTTTACGGCAACAATGAGTTCCGCTTCTCGGGTCTCAACGGCCACATGGTAGCGTATGCGTTCGCGACGAAGATTGGGTCGAGGAATCTGGGATTCATGAAATCCATGACCATGGCTATCCCTTGCCGCTCGGGAGACCGCGGTTGCATGGCCTCACACTGGAACCCACACACCTGGCTTCGCACACACGAGGTATACGACCTCATGCCTTTCTCATATCCGTGGACCAAAGGGAAACTCCGTAAGCGCTTCCCGCGACTAGACTTCGAAGACTCGTGGCGTAGTCTGGCTTGGATGCTGGCGGGCGCTTACAGACTCAACAAGATCAAATTCGTCCTGCCCCATTATATCCGGTTCCGCCTCGAGGCGCGGGGTCTGCAGCGCCATATGAGGTGTTGCGACCGACAACTTTTCAGTGCAATGGACGATATCGTAGCGGCAAAGCCATTTCTCCAGGTTGCAATCGTACGCATGTTCAAGGATCCGAATGAGGACGCCTCCTGTGACAGCAGTCAGCGCTGCCTCATCAAAGAACTGAAGTCGATTGTGTTCTGCAACGTTCGTCTGGCTAGATTCTGTAAGAACCAGAATTGGGAACTTGACCCCCAGCCATACGTTGACAGGGATGGCGGATTTGTCGAGGACCAGGCATTGGATGCGAGCGAGAACCCATTGGACATGCTTCCCGATATCGAGCGTTTGTTCGTGAGGGCGGCAGCTGAGTAGACGAGATATGGCTTAAGGGTTCGTTCGTTTCCGTGTGCGCGGCGATAGCAAGCTAGATGCTTTCCGGAGACGCGACCTCAGTGTGCGGCTAGAAGTTTGGAGAGCTGTATTGATGTTATGAGCGTGAAGAACCAGTGATAGTAGGGCAACAAAGATACCACGGTTGTGCTTTCGCCTTTGAAGTGTGGAAAGTGAGATGCCTTCGCGCGGTGCTACGACTCAGCGTTGAGCTGTTGTGTTGTTGGTGTCGTGGAAAGGCCGAAGGCGCGACTTCGACTGGTGACGCGATGACGTAACGCGTCATCACTTGTCTGCTGTGCTGTGATTGGTTGTCGCGTACACCCCTTCTCCGCGCGCAGCCCCTGAGCATCCTACATCGCGTCGCCCGTCCACATTGACAATGCTGCTTGCCTACTCTCTAGAGACGGCAGGATCGCGATCTTTGTCAGTACGTGTCACCTGCGCGTGCAATGCGCCTCCATAACTTCCCATTGCGGCCGATAACCGCCTCTTCCTAAACATGTAGAAATTCAACATCGCATTAATGAATCGCAGATTACACCTGCAAGCATATCCGACAAACTCCGTACTTTGGTTCAGTCATATGCAAACGTTTCATGGGCTAAGAAGCTTGCTTTTGTATGCATTTGCAGGTATGTAGCTTGTGCTGTCGAGCTGTAAACATCCATACATCCCATGATGCCTTCCCTTTCGCAGATCAAGAAGTAATGAACTCAAATAATTTTGTGTGCAGCAACTTCCTTTCCATGATCGGAGGATCCGTTGCTGGCAAATGGTGAAATGGAAAACAAGCATGACAAAACCAAGTGATAGACCAATGAGTGGAGAAGAGGGCTTGAGCAAGCGAAGACCATGACTGAACTTCCATGCTATCCCAATTAACTCTATCCGTCTGCGTGGAGCCAATGAAAGAGAGTTCCCGACCCGAGAGCTCCAAAAATGCAGTAAAGAACTCGGGTCCGCATCAAAAAACTAGAAAGCATCAGCGAGTTATGCTGATGATATAGTCAGATCGTACCTCAATCACCACCCATGTTCCTCCCCAAGGAACTCAAATAATGTGCCCTCGATAGCAGGACCGACACGACTTCTGTCTCTCCAAGCCCATTCATTCGCAACTTTCGAAGCCCATTCATTCGCAACTTCATCACGAATCTGTTGAAACATACTCTGACTGTTGTCCGGGTATGAATTATCCACAGGTTCCAGCCAGAGCTCATCTTGCCATGTCGCTTCTTTCGCTTGACCGAACCCATTGGTCCAGATTTTAGGGCACGGAAGGTAGGCCCGGTTGGGATAGTCATCCAGAAAGTTGTATATAAAGGAGAAAACGCCGACTTTCAGATCTCTCAAGAGCATCGTGAAGGTCTGGTATGATGTCTTGGAATCGAGCGGATGGCGTACCTCGATCTTCAAGTCGACTTCGCAGTCAAACGAGCTCAACGCAGATATAAGTGGCAGTGCATCGAATCGAACATCTTTGAGGGTGAAATATTCCGATAGGTCGAAGTACAGATGAAAGTGGCGTGGGCGGCCCCGTAGTTGGACGGCTGCGAATGTCTCCAGCTCGGTCTCAAAGTTGTATTTCGGCTTTGACGTTGTTGACGTGAAGGTTGAGTTATAGTTACGGACTTCTGACAAGGTTTGGCGACGTAACCAATCATTTACTCGAGCGAGGCTTTCAAGGTTGTTATTCGTAGTCTGATTCGTCAAGTCGAAGACCAGTTCCATTTCTGGGGGCTGGACCAAATCGAAAAGCCTCCTTCTCACAGAAAACATTGTCATGAGTTCACATAATCCTGGGTTTCTGTCGAGCGGAATGACACGCAGCTCACCACCATCGCTGATTGACATGCGGCCTTTCGTCATCCAGTTACCACCATCGCGGTGATTATGGCGGTATGAAATGTATAATTTCGATCCATCTGGGTCGAGTGTGACCCTCAACAGCATTTTCACGGTCCAGTACTTTCTAAGAAGATCTGAGGGATCAGCGAGGAGCGTACTCAAGCCTTTGTTAATCTTAGCCGTGTGGTTGGCAGACCATCGCCGAAGGCCTCGGAGGCTCATCCGCAACGTCTCAGGTGGTGTCACAAACGAAACAGCCATGTCCTTGTGATCCAGCTTCCAGGCGTACTCCAGTATCGGTAGGATCTCCAAGGCCTCGCACCCTTCAAGCAGGCTCTTGATATCGAGCTGGATGACGCGAAGAGAAGACGACTGTTTGCCGATAATGCGAAGCCAGTCCATAGCCCAAAGAAGGCCGTCTTCGTCGTCCGTACTTGTAGGGACCACTAGTCGAAACACGTTTCGTGCATAGAAGACACCAGTGGCCTCATGGTGGATTTGGCGACATGACTGGAGGAGTGCAGTTCCGGGGACGACACTGCCGGAGTGGCAACCGAGAGGATCGATACCGTTCGCACGGATCTGAACAGGATCTTCATGGATCAAGAGTGTCTCGTAGATCGCGTTGCGAACCTCCCCAGGTAATGTTAACAGGGACGGCGCATCCGGATCGATCGGGCGTGAGACGGGCGATGGAAGGCTGTCTGTTGGGCTCGCGGGTTTCGCATCTGATCGTCCATCCGCGACCTTGGTGACAGTCATGTTGCTTGACTCCGCGCCACTGAGGGTAGCGGAAGTCGCGCCGCCGGCTGCGGTACTGGGTGTCGCGCTCATGTCGCTCGCTGTGAAGCTGCGGGAGTGATCTCAATCGCCGCGGCCCTGGCGATTAGTATCTCGAAATGAGTGCGTGAGAGCAGAAGGAAGAGTAATCGCTGGGAGCGGGAAAAGTTTGTAAGGTTGGGGATTCTAGGTGAGAGAGCGCGACTGCCAAGACTATGGCCGTTTGCTGCACCAAATAGAAAGAGCTACGTCATGGATAGCGATAACAGCAGAACTTCTTACAATACGACCTGTACTTACGCGAAGAAAGGTTGGCGAAGCTGGATTAGATTGCACTGTACCAATGCTCGATGCACGTATTTGGTGTATGTGACGAATGATAAGGTCAGCCAATTCGGAGAAGAGACCAAACACGCATTGAAATTAGCAAAGGTTACCCTAGAGATCTATATTGCCTCTTAATGTTCCAGTCGTACTTAGTTGTATGAGGTGCGGTGACGCTATTATCTTAATCCACAGCACCTGGCATCAAGGGACGATCGGATGCATGTCGCATTGAGTATACCACATGTCAATTTCTAGTTTGAAGTATACATTATCCTAGTCACTCTCGACTTGTTCATATTTGATAGGCTGTATGCAGCAAATTTCATCGCCTACCTAGTACCACAACCGTATTGCGGAATCACCCATAGAGTCAGGCGGAAAATTGCCTGGATCGAGCATGCTTTCGAACACCCCTTTAATCTCTTCGTAGCGTGATTGAATGATTGTCGAGCTGATGCCAACGTTCTCATTTACGATCGGCTCAATAGAACACTTGCTCAAGTCCCACTCGGCTTCCCGCGCCTCGCCCCTGCCACTCATCCAGATCCTTGGTAGTTGCGCTAGCATGTGCTCTGGACTTTTCTTGAAGATCTGGTACATGAAGAGAAGGATGCTCTGTCGTATATCCTCAAGAGATATAGTGTAGCTGTTGATTGGGGCAGTGCCAGATTTGCGGTAGACTTCGATGCACACGGGCTTTGATAGGTAGCGACACCCCGTCGCATGCAAAAGCGCGAGAGCATCGAGCCGTACCTCGTCCAAGGAGGCATTGTTGTCCAGATAGTAGCGAATGATTATGTTCATAGGGTTTCCGAGAGGCAGTCCGCGGAGTATCTTTAGTTCAGCGGTGAAAGCTGCCAGGGTACTCGTACTTGTCAATGTGACACTAAACGCTCTTTCCCGGAAACCGACCTCGTGTGTACCAGTCAAGCAAGTAGTGACCGATGCGATGTGGGCCACATCCACGTTTGTTGTCCGGTTTGTGAGGTCAAAGATAATTTCCTCGTCTGGACACAACGCCATGGTCAAGATAGAGTTTCGAATTTCGTAGGACGACATGATGCGTTTGATGTCCGTAACCGGTCTTCTTTTCGAAAACGTACTCTCAGCACCGTTGTCGACTATATCAATAATGTCCATAGCTAGCGGGCGGTCGCCGCTGTAAGTTGATTCATAGTAATGAAGGTGAGCATGGTGGTCCAGGAAGTTCAGGCAAACTTCTCGCAGTAATGAAGGCACGGAACAGAACCTTTTGATCATTCCTGACGGATCATCAATGATTGTAGCCATCTGCCTGTTACATGAGACAGCGTTTATCTCGGCTGTTCTGTTAAGATCGTCACCTGGTGGGTCCCATTCCGGATACCATCTAGGGAGAAGTTCAACCTTCAAAGCCGCATGATCAGGCTCCCATACTTGATGTAGTATAGGTGATATATTGATGATATCATCTCGACCGTGGAATACGTTGTAGATGTGAGTTTGAAGATGTCGAACAGAGGAAGACTGTATCCCAATATCGTCGAGCCAGGCCATTGCCCATGGAATTGGATCAGTAATGTAGGGGTCGTCCGCCAGACTTACACAGAAGATATTCCGACTGTAGAGAATACCGGTAACTTCCTCGTGGATTTGACGGCATGTTCGAAGTAGCGCGATGCCACGTACGTCTCGCGACTGGTAACATGAGGAGTCGCCGTGCGCATACCGATCGCGGGAGATTGTAATGGGGTGGCCTAACTCGAATAGAGCCTCGAAGATAGCATTGCGGACTTCGCCTGGTATTGTTGTCAAGAGAGACGGTGCCTCTGGGTTGATGGGGTGTGACTGCATCGACATGGTTTGGCCAGGTATCGCGGAAACGGAATCGTCGTTTGTCGCGCTCATGTCTTCGACTACGTAAAATTCTGGTAGTTGTTGGCGATATGAAGGAGAAGTAGCTCTGACAGAGATCTAGTGGAGGAGAGTCGAAGTCTAGGACGCGCCCCAATATATATGGCAGCGGATACGACAACATCCGTGCGCGCAGTGAAGTCGGAAGAGCCTGCGTGATGAGAATTGAATGTGAGGTCCATATTACAAACATTCTCTTTGTATTTGAAGAGGATGCGTTGGTAAACCAAGCGAATGCGAGGACCGAACACGCGTGTCGGTTTCCTTATCAAGTCGCGCCGTGTTATTGATGTCAAGAAGGAGGCGGCTTCTGGGAAGACTGATCGGCATCGCTCTGGTCGAAGAGTGCGTATACGTAAGTGTCGTCGTCCGTTACGGCGTGGGCGGGCGCAGACATGGTGGTGTAAGTGGTGTGCGCGGCGTGTGACGCCGGTTTGTAGACTGCAACTAGATCTGTGCCAGGTCCTTCCTGTATTGTGCTCCGACAGAGGCAAGGCTGTTTCGTGTGATCAGCATAGAGATTTTGTGGGGAACGACGAGGTTACGGTGCCAGAACAGGTGTTGTAGGCAGGCTGAGAGCGGGGCCGACTTCTCACACCCATTTGGGCAGGCACGGCTGAACGCCACACGCCATTCCTCGGCATTGTTATAGCGACTAGAAAGGGAAAGAACAAACTGGACAAGCAACTTCGGGCATGCGAATCAAGGACCAAGAAATGATACATGAATATACATAAGTGACGCGAAGTGTGCAGCGCAAAGCATGACAGCACGAGCGGCGGATGCTACGGGACAGACTCATTTCATTGAGCTCCAAGCCCCATCTTCTGCAACACGCTGGCCAAGTCAACCTCCACGATCTTGTCCCAGCCCCTCTCAGGGCCCCAGGCAACGCGCTTTTGATTGAGCTTGGTCTCTTCTACCAGGCCCTTCAGCAGCGGGCTGTCTTTGGACACGCTTGGGTATGCGTCAAACTCGACGTCATCAATCGACGGCACCTGCGCGAGCAAGCCTCTCAGCAGCCCGACGCAGTACTCGGTATAGAAGTTGTTCCCCACGCGCCAGCCCTCAAAGACCTCGTTCGATGCCGGGTCAATCTCTACAAAGATTTTCAATTTGTACACCTTCTTCACCGCTGCCAGACCGAGCCGGCTATCCACGACCCAGCATTTCGGCGGTTTCGTGAAGCCCGGCCCCAGTCGCAGCTCTAGGCGCGTAAGAAGCGCGCGGTATTTACGAGGGAACCACGCAAGCAGCGGGTGCTTGCGGTTTATGTAGCGGCCGTGGATGGGGAACACGCGGAAGGTGTTGCGACCGTAGAAGACGCGCGACGCTTCGTCGTGCATGCGATGGTCGACGAGGAAGAGGCGGAGGGCGGGGGCGACGGTGCGGTAATTCGTAGGGTCGAGGTCGATGGTCTTGGGGAAGACTAAAAGCTCTTCGTATATGCGCAGCCGCAGCTCGGATGGCAGATCGAAGAAGCGGAAGGGCTGGCGCTTCGCAGCTTTCTTCTCATCTTCCTGCGCATCGTCTTGAGCATCGGGCGGCGGGGCAGCGCGCTCATCCACCAGCCGCACTTTGCTCATGCGATTGACCATGTGGTCAATCGCCTTGGTCTTACGGGCCATCTTATTGTACAGCGCTTCCAAAGCGATCACTTCTACCGCCTTGGTCGCGCTTATGCATCCATCGTGTCACTCGTGCGTATACGTGTCGGTATCGTTCGAGCCGAAGGGAGACGTCGCAGGGATGAAAATTTCTTAATGGAATGTCTCGGAGCCACGGGACCGACAGCCCATTCGGTAGGGGCAGGCAGTTCTTGGGGGCAAAGATGTATGTTCTCCCCAGCTTATGTCAACTTCAATCTTGTAGAGGAACAAAGAGTGAGGTCAAATTTCGTGGGTGCAACTTTCTATATGGAAAAGAAGAGAGGGTGGCGGCGGCGCGGAGAGTTTTGTTCGAGCTCCGGCTAGTAGATTAGTCAGCGTGTGACCGAGGTAGCGCCGCACGACCCACCGACAACCTGACATCACCCTCTAGCTCACTCCTAGAATGGCAGACACCACCCTCCCCCCGCAGGCAAGCGATGCTGCTACGGAAAGCAGTCTTTTGCTCAAGTGGTTCGGCATCGAGGATCCGGAACCACGAACCCCATTCAATCCATTGGCCATTTCTACCCTAATTCTTCCATCGCCCATTCCTCTGGAACTACGAACCCGATTGCTTGACGCGGCAGCCTATTTTGAGAGCCCTGAGTACTGCGCGTCATCTGGCCCTAGTTTGAAGGAAAGGCGTAGCCTCTTTTTGGACGCGGCAGCTAGAAACATCAATCTCACGTCTGTGCGTAGGTGGCATGCTTGGAAGGATTCCCTTGTGGCTCTAGTCGATGCACAGCTTGCCAGATACCCAGTTGCTTCAGGGCCGTCGCCTTCAACTTCAGATCCGAGTAATGAACATGGTCGGAATCCATCGTCGACTGCATCCGCTGCTCACCGCGTTTTGAACATAGCGGAACTGGTCGAGCAGATCTTATACAGCGCGGACCTTCAGACCCAACTGCACGCCGGCCAAGTCTGTACGCTATGGCGAGCGACTGTGAAGCGCATTCTCCAGGACCCCTTCGAAGATACACCGCATCAGAACCCGGTCGAATACTCCGATGTGTGTTCGACTCACAATGACAACCCTCCTGTAATCCCCGAAGAACTACTTGCTTTCGAAGAAAAGGTCCACGCAATGTGTTCGATTCTCCTGGATACAAATGGATGGAACATTTGGACGTACGCACCCGCTCGACTTACTCAATCGCATCTGCTCAAGCCATCCGTCGCAGAACTCGTGCGCTACGCATATCGCGTGGCTTGGGACATTAACCCCGCCCCAGACAACGACTTCAAACCGCAGCCGCAGTGGCTGGACTTTACGCAGTTCACGTTGCATCCGTGTCTGGAGCGCCTATACACTAGCGGATTCGAGACACATCGCGGTCGCTGTCACATTTACTTAAATACCAATGCTCCCACTGAAGGCCTCCTTCATCCGCTCAAGTTCCCACTTGGACCCTTGTACTCCCATATAGGATCGCACTTTGTCACCGACCCACCGTGTAGTTGCATCGGCATTTACACTCCGAGTGATCAGTGGCTGGAGGGGACTGCACACATTAATAAGCTAGTGGCCCGCATTTACAACAAGGACGGAATACGTCTATCCCATCTAACAAGTATACTAAACGCACATGCGGCGACCGTACTATTGGATTGGAGGGACCAAGTCGAGCGTATGCGAGAGAACTTGGCCACCCTGCCTCCAAGCGTACTGCAGCTATCATACCCAAGACGGCGTGCATTCACAGCCGGTGCCCGTCCTCACTTTATACTCACGCTCGATCATCACGACATGGATGAAAATCCCAATCTCTCCAAGCATGTGAGCCAACGGCCGTTGCTGATGGGTATGAGGATGTAGGGAAACGAATGGAAGACTTTGGATATCGCAGAGCAATACGTCGACACCAGCAGTGGGTGTTGGGCGGAGTGGATTTCCGATACTTCTGCTGATGATTCTTTGTGGAGCATATAGCACGACATGCCATTACTTCGTTTTTTCTTACTATAGATTGTAGAAATCGCTACTACTGCTGCGTCACCTTAACCAGACGGAAAAGGTGGGTTCTCTGAAGTCTATGTGCTTAGTGAGTAATGTTTGGAGAATCGATGCACTTCAATGCAAAGTATCATACACTCGCGGTAGCCTCGGCTGCTGCGGGACCAGCAAAACACGTGCAAATCTAGATTAGATCTAGTGCGGGTTATGCGAGATTATGTCATCGTATCGTCCAAGCGTCCAGGTGGCGTCTTCTTCCACAAGTAGAACCCATTACTAGCAAGGGCCCAATCTGCTTTTCAGCCTTCCGCTCCAAAGGGGATGAACAATGAGCGATTCGAACTTCGGAATCCCTTCGAGCACGCGTTCGGACGAAGAGCTCATCTTTGAATGGATCACCGAAGACGACATCACCAACATCACGGCTGAGAAGCGCGCCTGCTTCGTGAAATGGAGTCGTGAATACGAAAACCTACGTGAGCAAGGTGGTCGAAGATGCCAACCCGAACACGTGCGGAGGATACTGCCATGGAAAGACAAAATCATAGCGTTCACCAATCGACGCAGGGCGGACTTTTTCCCGGCTGCGGCACAACCAAGAGCACCTCCACCCCCAGCGCGATTACATTCAGCAGTCGCGCAGCCTGCAGCGAAACGCGTCTTTGGGGTCGCAGAGCTGCGCGAGAACGTTCTTCGTCGGATTGATATTCGTAGTCAGCTCTATGCATGGAGCGTGTCGCAATCGTGGCGGGATACCGTCGAATACATTTTCCAATCTGATTATCACAGCCGTCGCATATACGACGCTGTAGAGTATGGCGATGCTCAAGTCCTTGGAAAGACTCCGGATTGGCTACAGCCCAGTTCGAAAGAGCTCGGAGATTTTGAAGAAAAGGCCGGCTATTTTGCGAACGAGGACGGAGTGTATGCACCTGCACGCCTCTCGCAAGCTGTCGCGTTAGCAAAGGGTGTCACGGACATCCTTCGTCACATGTATGCGGAGGCCGCGGAGGCTTGGGCAACGCCGCTTGACGCACCTCCACGGTACGATAATACCAGCTTGCCAGTACCTCAGTGGTTGGACTTCACCCAATTCCAATTCGCACCGTCTATTAACAAGATTCTCGGGGGGCGCTTCAAAATGCAGCGGGGCAGGTGTGAAGTCTCTCTTAGAGCGAACGCTTCCCCAGCAAATCTACTGCTAGAACCGGGCATAAGAGCTGCAGCCCTTCGCGGATGCGTAGGCACAACCTTCGTCACACAGCCACCTTGTCAGACTATCGGTATTTACGCCATGACTTGCGTGAACACTACCACGAAAACGCACTTGCATGAGTTCTATGAGCCCACCATGACGCTTCTGACGCGTATCCACGATACCGAGGGCATCCGTCTCTTTCAGCTCCTCGACACACTTCAGAATTATACTGTTGACCTTCTGAATCACTGGAACGCAGAGGTGATGAAAGTGCAGAAGGGTATCGAATTCCAGGACCCACAAGAATTATATCATAGCAGTAAGGACCCAAATCATATCAGGACGGTATGGAGCAGAGTAGCTGCAACCCCCAAGTTCGACCTACTATTAGACAAGCACACTATGATGCAAAGTGCGGACTGGCATGGACACTACAGTCGTGCGTCATTACTTCTCGAATGGCACTATAAGTACGTTTTGACAGATGAGTGGATGGATTTGGAGTTTTTGAATCAATACATAGACATCTCCATGGTTACAGACAGGCCCCCAGTGAGAGAGGATGTGCTTTGGTTATCGGGAACGATGGACGAAGCTGAACAGACGTCTTGGCAGCTGATTTATCGACGCCACAGCGAGCAGATGAAAGCTCTACGGCACGCTCTTTCGACAGGGTCTAGCAATACAAACTCGGCGAGGTACTGATACTTTTGGACTTGGTGGCGTGGCAACATCATATGGAGACGTATCCTCACAACTCAACCAGGTGAAAGTCGGTTTCGGGGTCCAGCAAGCACACAGTCCTCCACCCGAAGATCAGTCAATACGTCGAGAATCATGTTCTAGACTTCCAAAGTCTTGGAATGACGGAGTTTCGGCAACGCCACGGATTCCCGCCCAACGGTTTCCAGAGGCCTAATCGTGCGCCAAGTAAACTACATCCCCAGATTTTGCCTAATGGTAGTCTACCAGTCGAACATTAAGCTAAGCAAACCTAAGACTGCCGAGCAGCCGGCTACTTCGCCTTCAAATGCGACTACAAGTCGAAGCGTGCTACCATTACTCCGGAGTACACTCCAAGAAGCTGTCAACGTTTAGTCAAGGCGACGCCAATTGTTGTACCTGTTTTAGCACAATCGTGGCAGACGTCATCTGCGAGAAGATGTGGGTATATCAGTTATCATAGCCACGACTGCTCGAAGTTGCAGCAGTACATCGCCCAGATTACTATCACCAAGCACAAGATGCGCAATCAAAACGAGAAGATGCCATTAAAACCACAAAATACCGCTGTAGGGCAAAAGCACGATCCTTCCATCAAGAATCCGCTCGTCAACTACGGACAATTACCAGAATGGCGCCAAGAAAACCAATACATCGTCACCAAATACCGTTCCGCCCGCAACTCATACCGCCAATCCATCAAAAGCCTCACATACCTCCATAACGAGACCGGAAACATCTACACCCACCTACTCTTCTTAGTCATTGTTTTGTTTCTCACCACCTACAACCTACCGCAACTAGGCGGCCCAAAACAGTGGTTCCCCTCCCCACGCAACGGTGATTTACTGGCATTGTCTGCATTCCTCGGCGGTGTGGTACTGTGCATGTCGTTCTCCGTCACGTACCATATCGTCCTCGACCATTCAGAATCTGTGGCGACGGCTGGCAAGCAGTTGGATTTTGCGGGCATCACGTGTCTTATCTGGGGCAGTTTGATTGCGACGCTATACTATACGTTCACCTGCGAGGTAGAGCTCATGCGCACCTATATGCTTATTGTAAGTTGAGTTGATGCTACGACATGGGTTGGAAGCTGCTGACATGAAATATAGTTCACGGCTTTTGGCGCTGTCATGCTGCTCTTCTTCGCTTCGCCTCTGGCTTCCAAGTCTTGGGCACAAGCCCTTGTAGTTCCGCTTTTCGTCTCTTTTGCCGCCGCTGGTATTTTTCCGCTGTGGAGGGGTATTCAATTGTATGGTTGGGAACGAATGGACGAAATGGCAGGCTTACGATGGGGGTTGGCTTGCGGCTTCGTCTGCCTGGCTAGTCTGGGTCCCTTTATGGTATGTAGTCGTGCCTTACAACGCTCAACGATAGCTGGACTAACCGAAGACAGATGCAATTCCCAGAGTGTTGGAAGCAAGGCAAATTTGACCTGTGGCTCTCCTCGCACCAGATCTTCCACATCGCTGTGGTGATTGCTGCGTGTTTGCATTTTATTGGGCTGATGAAGGCCTACTCGTTCCAGCATACGCACATGCAGATAGCGATCTGCCCCATGCTGAGTACCTGGAAAGATGAGCTCATGAATTTGACTTGAATGGGATGATACGCCGCAATCGTATCGGCCTCCAAAGTGCGGTTTGGTGTAGAACCCTCATAACTAAATGCTGATACCAAGAACTCTCCTCTTTGACTCGGCCTTACCGCCACTAGACATGCGACACCAAACTTCCCCAAAGCAAAATACTGACTAATAAGAAGAGCATGATCAACACAACACAAAACCCAATCACACCTTCCAGTCTCCGCCACCTAACCTCCTCATCCCGCCATATCAGTACCCCAACAATGTCTTCAACACACTTATACCACAGCTCCAGCACCTCCGCCGGAGCACCAAACGTGGCTGCCAAAATGCACTCCGGGCCGTTATGCTCCAGTAACAAACGCTGCGTCTTTCGGTCGCAATGCTTCATGACCCACTCATCAAGCAACGTCCAAACATACACATCCAACTCGCATCGCAGCTGCTCAATCGTGACGACGCGGTGACCTGGTGCATGGACTGTACGATCGAAGTATACCCTCATCAAATAGAAGAATCGATGAACCGCATCGCGCGTCGTGACCTCTTCATCCTGCCCGAAACCAGCCAGCATAGCGCGTCTCAGATACCCGTTGTCCATCGCACGAGCCAAAGCGCGCGGTTCCAGATACGCGACTACCCTCATCGCGTCCTCGATATAGATATCAATCTCCTGCGCCTGACTAAACTTCTCAGTATTCTGAGCAATGGACATCAAGTCCAGTTCTTCAAGTTCCATAGCAGGTCGGTACCACTCCACACTCCACTCATCTTCCTCGTCTAAAACACATTGACATAACGGGCTACCAAACTCTTCGACCATCTGTTTCACACAGACTCCGTGGTTGCAATGGAGTGTACAGTGCGGTTCTGGTGGCGGCACGCTCTTGCGTATGTTGAGGACGTCTTGAAAGGCGGGGAAGCGGTGGGTGTTTGTGTCTTCGTTTATACCGGCGAAGAGAGGTGATGGAGGTGCGACGGGAAGACGTAGGCTGTAGGACGGGATTTTGATGCGGAGTTGCGAGCGTGGAGGTGGGGGCGGTGTTGGGGATGCGGACAGGAAGTCGGTTTCTGTGAACTTCATGATTGCGGGTGAATGGGTGCTTGATTGGTGTTTGTTTGGGAGAGGGAGTGAAATACAATGGTTTTGGTTGAGATGGTTTTGGTTGTCCGAGAAGGGACATTGTGCGCATATGAAGTGTACATTGAGCGCTGTGTTTTGGGTGGCCAAATCGTGGATTGATGGCGGTGGATGCACACGGAAGCTTTCACTCTTCATTGCTTGTGATGATACTGACAGGCGCACGAGACATCAAGTACACTAATCCCAGGTAAAATCGCAGCTCTCCTCACTGTCGCTACTCTCTCCACTCTCGCTGCTTTCCTCACTCCCACAGCTCTCAAACTCCCACCAGGTCTTCTTCATTCTCTCCGTCATCATCTCTCCATCCCACCACAACAACACCGCAACAACCATCTCTACAATCCCTTCCATCCTCTCAAACAACACCTCAACTCCCCTACTCATCGTCCCCTTAATCCAAGTCCTTCTCGCCAAGCCAAAGCACCCTTTCAACTTCCATGCTCTCTCCGCGGCATTATCGCTTCTTTCAACCTGGTTGCGGAAACACCATTCCGATACCCACCAGAAGATGTCCAATCGCATGACTTCAGTCATCTCTTTTACCAGATCCGCGATGGTAAGAGTGCGGGTTTGGTTCTCAAGGGGCGATAGCGTGATGGATAGATAGTTGAGGAGTTTGGAGATGAGGATGTTAGCTGCGCGGGTGGCGGCGAGGTATTGCGAGGGGTAAAGTGTAGTGCTTCTTGTGAAGTGTTTGGATCCGCGGAGATATTTTGTAACATCAAGATATCCCATGCTTCGCATCTTTTTGACGAGGGAGGTGGCGGAGTCTAGTTTCAGGGTAATCGTCTCGTTATGACCGGTCATCTCGTATGCTCTTCGGGCGGTCAGGATATCCTGGAGACGAAGACGCGATACCCTTTCTTGTTTAGAATTGGTGTCTTCGAGGATGGGAAGTTGCCTGCAACATCTGCATGCTTTGGGCTCGATGTTGCGCTTCTGATTTTTGAAAATGATGTCGCGGCATATGCGACGCTCGCAGTGTCGAATGCAGTGGCCGATGTTATGATCATTGACTGTGACCTGATCATTATTCCGCTTCCACTCTTCCCAGTCGTCTTCGTCTTCTTCGTATGCCGGGAACTGCTCCAATTCTCGCGCTAGTGGCTGGTGGGTGAATGGGCATGGCGATGGGCTTCTCGCTCGGAAGACAGTTCTAGGGACACTCCGCTGTGGTGGACGGCCGGTTCGAACAGGCTTCTTGGATGATTTGCGATGTTTCAGAGCCGAATACGATGACGGTGTATATCGCGGAGTGGAATCTTCACCCAGGTGGTCTGGGTGCATGCAAAATGTGTCGGCGACGTTTGCTAGGAGGTAACAAAACATCTTGTTGGAGAAGATGTTGATGGGATGAGATGAGAATATGAAGTTTACAAGAGACAAGTACATATTATATATGAGCAGCAAACCTACCAGAATCTACGGTTCACTCCATGGTACAATCTGGACCTCTGACTCTACGCGACTATCCATCCTGAACTCTGGTCGGCTGGATGAGTGGGCGCAGCCGACCAACCAGACTCGCTGCATTTACTGTCATAGCCAATGAACACAACGCAACAACGAGGACGTACCATAGTTCTAATCATGAATCTCCTTTGGTCAACAAGCGACTAGCATGTGTGGCCTTTCTGCATTTGAGCCAACCGCAAGCTGGAGTTAGCCATGGCGGTCTCGTGAGGCGCGTGTACACTGCGTAGACGCCAAAAACACGGGTTGATTTGGAAATGAAAGACACAAACGGTGCTAACCGTGGAGGTTACATAAAGTTGAGAGGGTGTCGTTCCGTGAGTTTGGTTGCACCGTGGCAGCGACGGGTAGATTACTAGTCTCTATCGGGGAAGGCTCCCTGTCGATCATGACGCAACGCGATTTCGCATCCCACCGTCGACTGAAGCACACCAGACAGCAGCCTTCCGACCTCCCGCGATGCCACGGCCCTAAACCCGATAACACTCCCCTCGACCGCATAATCCGATATGGCGCTTCCCCTAAGCATCTTCCTCGGCGGCTGCGTGGTCGCCATCCCCGTCGTCACTGGCGTCGCGCAAGGTGTCGAGCACCAAAAGAAGCAGAACGAAGAAGCCGCCAACGAGTCGCGCATGTGGAAGTTTAACTGCCTCGTAGCCTGCGACGACCCCGATCCGATCGCGAAAGAAGAAATCGACAATGGCATCCTCGTCGTGCGCCACGACAAAGTCTGGGTCGTGCCGAGAGATGAAGATAACAAGCCCATGTGGCCGGAGGGGATAGATGGAGAAGGGAAGGAGCCTCTGCATGCATTTGCTGGCTTTTACATCGCATACCCTGATGAAGATAGGAGTCCACCAGAGAGGGGATTGGTTACCACAATCAGCGACGACCCGCCAATGCTGAACTGGGTTTACTGCGACAAGAAGACGTACGAGCTGCGCTACTCGAACCGCACCGGCAGCATCATGCATCACGTGGGTGTTTGGGACTGGACTGAAGACGAGACGCACCTCACATTCGAAGGCTGGGAGGGCTTCATGGCCATCGACGAATGGGACGGCGCCGACGAAGACCCTGACACACCGTGGGGCAAGGAAGGGCTGCGCTGGGCGGTATACTTCGACAAGGACGACAACGGGCTCAAGGGGAGGCACAAAGGAAGAGACATGTTTGAGATCAGTCTCAAGCGCAGGATACAGAGCGCGGAGGAGCAGTTGAAGCAGAACGAGGCTGCGGAGAAGAAGATGCAAGTCAAGAGTCGAGGTGGTCTGAGTACGCAGTTCGCCGCGCCGCAGAAAGAGCGAGACAAGGAGTGGGAAAAGAAGTTTGGCGAGAAAGCGAGGCTGGAGCTTGAGAAGAAGTTGGCGAAAGATCAAGAGGAAGGGCAGGGGCCTGAATGGGCTAGGGGCGATGTCGGGAAAGAAGAGTGAGGGTGCGGCTAAGATGAACGAGTGCTTGACTACGTCGAACGTGCCGCTCTCGACCCCCAACATGCGCCCTCGTCTAGATGCGCTCCTCACACACGCGATTACACATACCATGCAAGGGAAATCACGCGTCAGGGTTCAGAGTTTTGACTCAAGAACCCCTCATGTGCGCTTGACCAGTCATCGCTGATAAGCGCATTAGGTGTTACGTGGCCGATGTAGTGTGTTGGTGTCACCTTTCGGCAATACGGGCGGTTCACTCTCGCATCTTGGGGCCGCGACTCATTGATGGCATTCACTCAGTACGGTCACCGTATCATGACTCTTGACAACTTCAAGTATAAAGGTGGCTCAGCAGTTCTCCGATCGAAGTTTCCCTACAAGCCTACAAGAAAAGAAGCCTCCATCATTTTACAAACACTATCCGAACAGCACACATTACGATCGATTCGAGATGTCCAGTCAAGCAGCTCTTATAACGCAAGAGGAGAAGCAAAAGCAAAAAGAAGCTTTGGCTCACTTACAAGCCGCTGTAGACTCGGGCGATGTGTCCAGTGAGAGATTGGAGGACGCCAAAAGGTTCCCCGCTCTTGCGTTGGTAAACGAGCGGTGGAAGATGAGATGCTGCCTATGGAATGGGAGAGAACTCGGCGGCTATACCACTAACGAAGATCGTGCCAACCAAGCCAAAGACAAATTTGGCTGGGATGTCGTTAAAGAGGAAGGTTGGATATACAAATACAGCCTGACAATCGACGACGAGGAAACAGAAGGCTGGTTGAAATGGATCAACCCGCTCCAGCGGAGAAGTGCCATGATACCATGGTCCATGGATGCATCACCTGAGGATATAGAAGAAGCCCGAAAGAAATGGGACGACTGCTACATTCAGACAGGCCGTAAGTTGATGCTCACCCCAGTACTTTGGACATCCAGACTCATACGACGCACAGCATATTTCGCGATGGAGTTGAGGCGGCCATTTCTTCAAACGAATAAGAACAAACCTCTCGATATTACGAACACGCTCCTGCCGAGAACCCAAGCCAAAATGCTTTCGAGGTACTTGGGTGACGGGCGTGCGGGACTGGAAGATGATGTAAGGGAGTGGATTCGGAAAAGCGCTACGAATAGTCCTGAACCCTGGCAGATTCGATAAGTGAGACACGCAGTACAAACTCCCGCTTTGAGCTCGTCAATGGAAGGGCATGAGGCCATCGAGAGTATCTTTTCCTTATCTGATCGCTATAAGGTCAAGAACTAAGTAATCCCAAGCAAATGTAGATCACGAGACCCATCTCCGACAACTGCAGTGCTCGACTTGTTTACATCCATTCACAACCGTTCTCCGTGTTATCAGCGTGGTTTCTCAAGATCTTTTAGAGCGTGGACGCTGACTCGGTACATTGGACATACGAGGCCTGCACTATTACTTCTTTGGCGCTCACACACTCAGCTTACTAAAGCTTGTTATCGTCACGAGTGCTAGTGCCTATACAAGAGCTCCTGGATCCTACAAGCGCATACATTCTGATACATGCCGACTCTACGTGTGAGCTGAAGTTGTCATCGCTGATAAGCGCACTACCTTCCAAGCGACCATCGTTGAGTGCTGGTGTCACGCCTTGACGGATTGCGCCGCCCGACTTCGCAAAGGGTTGATACCAGTCATTCAAGGTCCTCATATATGGGCTTGCAGCTTACGCAACGTCTACCCGCTCATAGATTTTCACGTCACACCTGCCTCTTCGGTCGCCCCGCTCTCACGTACCGCATCGCAACAGTCAACTCTACAATGACACATCCACTGATCTTTGAGTACTTCAAGAACGACATTGACCTCCATATGGTGAACATGGCTTTCTCAGAGCTTGTAGCTATCTGCTGGACAGTACGACTCACAGCAAATGGAGGCAACCCAGTCATGTTATACGATGGCTCACACTTTTGGAGTATATATTGGCGGTCCTTCGATCTTCCCCTCTTCTATCACATTTCAAGGAACAGTTCGACACTAATCAACCCTCCATACCCAAGGTGCACGCTTTATATCCTAGTCGGAATGTCATTATCTTCAGAATCTGAGACAACTCTCACCCCAGAACAACAAGCCTTGAAAAAGTTGGAAACAGCTGTCAAAAGCTGCCGGCCCACAAAACAAACGCGCGAGGCGGTCGAGATGGCCAAGCTCCATCCGGATATTGCGCTAGTGAAGGATATGTGGAGGGTCAAATGTGTTTTATGGGATGGCAGGAAGATCGACGCCTGGGCGAGCAAGAAAAGCATTGGGGACGCTTGCCGACAGGCGTTTGGGTGGGAGGTAACAAAAGAAAAAGACGAGTGGTGGTACATGTACACTATGAGTCTCGAGGACACACCTGAGACGAGGCATTTCTTTGAGTGGATCTGCCCGCCAGACCCGATCCCGGCGTCTGTGAGGGTCAGAGACAAATGGGAAGATTGCTTCGTCCAGAAAGTGCGTGAGTGACTCGTCGTTCCAAATATCATCGCATTTATAGGTTGACATAATGAACAGTTTGGTGGTCAATTAAACTAAGGGAGCAGTTTATGGAGACTAATAAAACGGAGAAGCTCGACATGAGCTTGCTGCTGGATGAGAACAGAGCAAAAAAAGACCTCTTACCAGCTCTAGGGGTTGGGGACGGCAAGCTTCCGCATGTAATAAGGGACTGGCTCGACAGAAGTGCAAAGCCGCGCGCGGCTGAGGACTCTTGATGAAATCGGCGGACGATAAGGGCATGGCTATTTCACAGTTTCGTGGCAGAGCGGAGTTCCTTCGGCTGCGTCTGATGTACATTCATTATCTCATCTAATGCTGAGCCTCTCAATATGAAGACTAGGTTCATACGAACCAGGGACAACTACACCAGTACCCTACAGCTTCATCCTCTTCCACGCCTAGGCCCGGGTTCATTGCCAGTAGGTCTGTTGATCATCAAAGCGTGGGCGCTGAACGGGTGCATATGGAGCCATGCCCAGCTGCGCGTCTTCGGCACTGCGTTTGAATCCTCGATTGGGTCTGGGAATAGCAAACAGGTGTTGATATGGAGCGTGCGAATAGCCTTGGGTCATGTGCGGCATATAAGACGGCGACGGCGTCCAAGGTGTCACCGGTGATGGCTGCGTGCTTGGGGAATAGATTCCGTGCATCGATGGCGTTGGACTCGGGGCATACGAGGCGGATGGCGAAAGCACGTTTGGTGAAACCATGTTCGACGAACGCATGCTCGGTGATAGCATCCCAGGCGAGGACAGAACGTGATGGAAGACAGGTTGAGGGCCATGATGGTAAGAGTTCCCAGTGACATGCTGATTGTTCTCGTACTGCCCGCCATTGTCGCCCGCGTACTGAGAGACGGTCTGGGTATTGTTCGATTGGAAGTCGCCGATGATACTCGCCCCAATGTCGGCAGGTGGCAGAGGCCCCGATGATTGCAGGCTCGTCGCGACATTTAGATGCAACTCTTCCTCAAAGTCGTTCGAAGGCAGGCTCATTGCGACACCTGACTCGAGTTCCTTATCACCGTCCGTGACTGAGGCTTGATCTTCCGGTGACGTCGTAGCCTTTTTCTCTTTCACCCTCGTTCGACCTTCTGCGATGTACTTCTGGCGATTTCCATTCTGTTCATTGTTCAGGATTGTGCCTGTAATTTTATCGGGAGCCGCACCCACAGTAGTTTCAAGATTCTCACCCTTGAGCAGCGAGAAGCAGCGACCCTTGGAAAGCCGTAAGAGCTCACAGAGACTATCTATACGCTCACCAAAAGTAAGGTTGCGGGATTTGTACATCGTCTGCAGTGGCGTCGTGTCGTAGATGGAGAACGATTTCGGGCCGAAGAAATGTAGTTTCTCAGCGGTGTCAACTAGCTGCCAGCACACCTTCTCCATCTGGTCTTCATAAATCGCCTTTTTGGCACCTGGAGTCAATCGTTTCGCAAATCGGTCCTTGTCTTGGTTGTCCGGGCAGGCAGAAGTGTCTTTCATTGCTGCTAGTAGCTCAGCGACGTGTCCAGCTCGGTCTTCGTCAGTAGTCGGAATAGTGCTGTCATTGGCAGGCGGCACCCAGTCGTTTTCGATATAGCGGTTAAGCATGCTATCCTTCGCTTCTGCCAGATTCCGAAACGAAAGTCCAAAAAACTTGGGTTGAACTAGAGCTATTGCAGTAGCTGGAGAGGGTGCCGATGGGCTGGGTGTCATGTAACTGTAACAGGGGTCGAATGGCGAGTGTACGTCCACCAAATGTGTTGGCGTATTCGTAGCACTGACAGGCTCTATGGATAAATAACGAGGAGGTGGGGTGCCTGCATAATGCTGGGGTGAAGACTGCTCGAGCATCGGTTGGCTGTAGCCATTGAAGCCATTTTGATACTGACCATCGTCAAGTGCAGATAGAGGAACATCGTTCGGCTGATAGTTCCCTATGCCATAATCTTGAATGCCAGGTTGAGCAAAATACACAGGGTCGCCATTGGCAGACAGCATTGTGCCCTCGTTATCCATAGTTGTTGGGAATTGAGCTTCATAGAGGAGTTGCAGGTCTTGAGAACTCATGTTGAGAATGTCGTCGATGTAGTCAGGAGAACTGTTATTGTCCTGGTAGTGGTCTTGAGACATAATGCCTTCGGTGGACAGGGTCGATGTGTCGAGAGAGGTTGCGAGTATCACCCGGATTCCGATCGGTCGAGTTGAAAAGAGTGACTGGTTAAGAGCTTGGAAGGTTGTAAGCTGGTGATGGGTGGAAAGGAAAATCTCACACATGCTTTTAACCTGTCGAGGCGCTTCCGCTGAGTGAATCTCATCATCTTCGCAAGTTTGCTACTTGAAGCATCGCGATAGCACAGTTGACTCGAGGGCTATGTGCTTGCATGTTTGCTTCCTGCCGAGAGAATCCATGGGAAAAGTCTTGTACGCTGTGAGACTATGATGACTGCAAGTACAAAACTGATACCAACGTCGGCTGGAGACGATTCAAGCGATAGACACGAGTGTTCCAGGATAAGACTTCAATACTGTCGCAAAGTATGTAAAAGAATGGCTCAATTGTTCTGCAAGAGCTTCTGTCACCCATTGGAACCGTGATAGCACTGGTGCGCAAGTTTCACAAAAGGCGGCATTGTGAAATGGGTCCTTCCTTGGTTGCTGTCCATCAGTAGTTCGTTGACAGTGAATTGGGAACTCTTAAGACAGTGATTGAAGAGCACGTTAAGCATTCTGGAGGTATCGAGAGCGCCCTGCGTATGATGTGCGTGATAGCGAAGGGCGGTGCGAATGCATTGGTGGTAGAGAGTGGCGTGTTGCTGATGAAGTTCCGACGCGTCGACGGCGCGACTGAACGCGTCACAACCGCATTCGGACATTAGCGGCTTGGCTGACAACATTCTCCTCTTTACGGAAGCAACTCCTCACTTCAGCACCTCACATCGCGTCACCGAATCGCCATCCATCTCATCCCATCTACACCCCGTATGGTTGCGCATAGTCGGGATGATCATACGACAACCTCCGATTTCAGGTTCATCCACGCGCTTTGTCACAAAGAACCCCGCATCGGCCAGTACGCACGATCATCAGCACGGCAACTCATCATCAAGTCGAAGTCTGCAACCTTCAGGCAACTGCGAACGATCATACAAACAGATATGGAAGGCTTGGGTTCAGAACGCTAATTGTTCTTCCGCCTCACGCTGGCCACCGCTATCTATGACGCTAATTCAGCTGGATGACTGACATTATACCACAAGTTGTCTACGAGTTCTTTAACTCGCACTGACGCCATTTTATTGTAAACATACCTCATCCACACGCGCGACTAACCGCTATCCAACGAACCGCTTTATCCTCGCTCTCGTCCGACGAAACGCCGACTTGCTCCGGCTTCGCCTCCAGTCGCTCTCATTACTGGCTAGTCCGATCATCGCCCTTCTCCATCTCGTCGCGTTCGTGCTCCCTCCACAGCTTCCCCAGCTGCTTCATAAAGTCGTCGTCGTAGTATGACCACGTCTCTGGTACCTTGGTGCTTTTCCACCCGAACACCTCGCGAGATCTCTGGTTCATAATGTTGTTGTACTCGATGGGGCGGTCGCTCTCTGGCAGTTTTGCAAGCTCCAATATCGGCAAGCCACCGATCTGGCATACAAGATGGATCGTCTTCTTAAAGAGCCTAGATGGTGCCGGCTGGTCGGGCTCCCATTGATCTTTTTCGTCTTCATGCAGGACTACATAGGACTGTTTGAGGACAGCGCTATCCACGCCAATTGCACTCATAACGTAACTTGTGATCGGCCCACGTCCACCATTCCTGTTTCTCCAATGCCAGAGCTTGATTTTAAAGGTAGATAACTCCACGACAGTCTGCGGTATCGCTAATGTGCTGCAATCGATACCTGTAGGGTCAAGTCCAATCGTATACGTATGCTTATCGCCGACGCGGCGGGGGCGAGTAACAAGGTTCGTATACTTATCTTCCCAATGCAGAAATCGAGTCTGGATACCGTCGCATGTCAGACCCCGAAGGTAATCACCATGTCGCTTTACCATACCCGCGGTCTTATCCGCAGGCAGGTTCTGCAATACGTAACACTGCTTGTCGATAAAGGTAGTCTGCGGGAACAAAGAGTATGCCCTGTTCCAAGTGATAAAGTTTAATGTCGCGGTAGATGAAGCCGCGTGGAGCAATTTGCATAGAGGAGAATCCCTCGAATCCAAGACACAGACGGTCAACCCATCATACTCGGCCTGCGGCTTTCGGAATATGGTCAAGCCCGTCATGTTGTACTCATCAGCGATCCACCGTTCTTGCTCCAGGAAGTCGAATATTGGGGCACGGAGGTCCAAGGGCTTAACCTCTGAGTACTGTGTATAGATGTATAGTTCTTGCACGGGAGTTTGCAGCTCGTTAGCAATGAACTTGCGGGCAAAGTCACCGCCAATGATCGCGCCGGTGTTGGCTTGAACTTGTCTGAACGCCTTAGGATCCTGGAAGAAGGTTTTAAGTTTTGTCTCAATGTTCTGGTAGCATGAAGGAAGCCCGCTGATGAGCGCAGTACGAACGCCTGTCGATACTTCAATCAATGTCGAGAACTCCTTCGGGCCGAGGTACGAAATGAGAGTCTCCTGCACCGGGGCTAGCGAAGACGAGAGGAGATGGGAAAGATTCATGGTGAGTGCGCGGGTTGAGGGTGGGGGTTATCGTTACGCTGCACTGTGAGTTAATCCGAAAGGCGCAGCGAAGAAGTACTCGCATAGAGGAACGCGCAGGCAGAAACGGCAAGGGAATCACGTGTCGAATGTAAGCCTTCCCAGGTTGGCTTCAGTGTATCGCAACCATGGATCTCAGTGAAATCTCATCTCATCAACCAAAGTACGCCACAATCATATGCTGCGGTTGGTGCCAGGAGGGAGCGATGGGAGATCAAAACTTCGCACTTGCACGGTGAGGGAAGGCTGCATTGCCGATGGATTCGGGTAAAGCCTGCCGACCCGAAATTCACACTCTGTTTCAACAAGCCAACTCCCGTCGAATATCGGAAGGTTTCCCCTGTCGCCTTGCATGTGGCAAAGTCTTCTGGTGGGCAGCCTCGCGGCATTGATACGTGCGGAACTTACCTAGCAGCTTACGTGTGCTGCTCCTGCGAAACAATCTATTGGCTGGTTAATTCGCGATCGGGCAGTGCTCATTGTACCGAACCCAGGGGTGCGGTTTGCGCAACGTTAACGCAATCCCAGGAATGCAGCAATATTGGTTTTCGTTGAAAGTATTGGACTCGGTTAAGGACTCCCAAGTCGTTAGGTCTGATGTATGAGCCCGTGCTGCGATAAGACAATGCCCTGCGCCACCTATTACGAACTCTATGCGCTCCAAGTACATATTGATTCGATGAGCAGCTCTATGCTTGGCCCCCACGAAGGATTCGTCCGCAATAATCTGCTTCCTCAATGCAGCATATGCTTACATCCAAATGTACGATCTTCCTTCGACTTGTTCCATATTTGGTCCATAAGGGCTGCGTTGGCGGCGATGCATGCATGCGCGAGTCAGGGAAAAGATACATAATGGCCCACGGCCGTCCAGCAATCGCCTAACATGAGGTAGTGTCAAAATTTAAGATGTACTACTCTCCGAATACTCTCTTATCTTCCCTGACTTTCAGACTTTCATTGTCCTACAAGCGGCGTGCCAGATTCAGCGGCTGGCGTGGTGGGTTCGTTCTTGCCATCATCGGCTCATCACTGGTTCTGCTTTTCAATATCATATGCGCTGTAGTAGCTGCTGCTATTGGAGAACCACACGACGGCATCGCGACGATCTATACAGGAAATTGTCTTGTTGCGTCGCGATTAACGACAAGTCTACAACTACTCATCAACATCTTGAGCAGCTCCTTGTTAGGCGCGTCAAGTTATTGTTTACAACAACTTGGGGCACCCACGAGAAAGGAAATCGACAGAGCTCATGGAAAGGGCAAATGGCTGGACGTGGGAGTCTTGAGCCTGAGAAATCTACCGAACATTAGTAAGAGAAGGCAGGTTGCGTGGTTATTGCTTGCTATGAGTAGTATACCTCTGCATTTCTTGTGAGTATGGTCCGCTCCTAGGGATGGCTGGAATTTGTCTCGCATTCTACAAGGGATAATCTATCCCAGGAGTATACATGATCCTACAAAGTCCACAACTCTTGACGTTTGAGGGCATGTATACTGCAAACTATATCACCAACCCATGACACCCCTAGTGCCGCTTCAGATCTTGTAAATCAGACATGCTGAATGATGGCAGGTACAATTCGGTTATATTCCAAACAATAGCAACGAACGAAATCGACTTGGTGTTCGTACACGAAGCTTTTCTCAACACGAAGGGAGGGTGGAAGCTCGAAGACGGAAATGAGGACTACATGTCTCATTTTCAGGCTCTACAGAACACAGTTCTAGGCGAGCAGTATGCCAACACGTCTCGCTTTGAGAACATATCTACTGCTGAGTGCTTTCATCGCTATCAGACCCCCTTCATGAGCGCTGGTAACGGCTTCGCCGTTATGCCAATGAATCAAAGCGATGCAAATGACAACAGCTCACTCGTAGACTTCGCTATCACCGATGCAGGGATTAGTATTGGTAAACGCTTTCTCACTCATGTTTTATGTAAGCTCCCGTTCGATTGCGCATTGACTGTAACTTACATCCTGCAGATTGCCTGAGCGAGATTTCACCCGAGCGATGCCAAGTACAACTCAGCCAGACCATCTTGTTCATTGTCATTGCGTGTAACACGCTAAAGGTGACTCTTATGTTCACGGTACTCAGATGGATGGACGATGAAACCATCGTCACAACAGGCGACGCAATTCAGTCGTTTATCCTTTACCCGGATACCACAACCACAGGCTGCTGTTTGATGGATAGAAACAGTTTTCAACAGACTTCGGAGAGACCAGAAGCCAGACAAAATCAGCGCTATCAGCCCAGCAATAGACATCGTTGGCACAAAGTGATCAGCCGGAAGCGCTGGCTCTCTTCGCTTGTTTCGTAAGACTACGCTCCGATATTCCACTTGTACAAGACAGAGTCTTACACACCGCAGATATTTCTTGGTCTTAGTCACAGCTGTATATCTCTACAGTCGCGTAGGCAGTCGCAAGAAGACGTGCGTAGATCCAGATGTCCGCAAAGTGAATACTTGCCGCTGGAACAACTTCGGAAATGTTGATCCCAGTAAGTTAACTGCATGACTTAATCCAAATCCGTTGCACTGGTCTTCTACCTCCCCGCACGTCTCGTACGGACGTTGTTATATACGCACGCTCATGTTACGAAAGGCTAATTACGACGACATCAGGTTGGATACTCAGTGTATATCTAGGGTCCACGTCCATAATACCCTACGTTCTTCTGGCCAACACGCCTCAAGTCGTCGCATCTTTCTTATACCTCAGCTACAACAGCTTATTCACGGCGATGCTCGCGAACCGTGAATGGTCGAGCTACGCGCACAAACGAACCACCCTTCGTGTCACGCTCCCAACGTCATCTCAGCGCTCGTCATACTTTCTCTCTTTGCCCTACAGATATAGCCTTCCGCTCATCGCCGCCAGTATCTTACTGCATTGGTTTATCTCGCAGACATTGTTTATCGCACCCATTGCGGTTTACAAAAACGGCATACTTGAGCCGACATCTCACGACTGGTTCATTCAAGGCGGATCGGGGACTTATCTAGGGTTTTCAGACTCAGCGCTTGTCGCAGCAATTGTTATGGGATGCCTCTTGGTCGTGGTTTGCTTGGCTTTTGCGGGGTTTTGCAGATATCCGGTGGGCATGCCACTTGGAGGCACGAATAGTGCGGTCATCAGTGCGGCGTGTCATGTAAAGCACAGGGATGGTGGGAAGGCTGAAGGCCTAGACGACATTGTCGAGCGCCCATTGCAGTGGGGAGTCACCGTCGAGGGTACCCCGGATCAAGTTGGACACTGTTCTTTCAGTGACAGAGCTGTTCAGAAGCCGGTCGAAGGCTGCTTGTACGCTTGAAGAAGTCTATTAGATTACACCTACACAAACTCTGAACATAACATCATGTACTTAACAACCAAGAAACATGCAGAAAGCTAAAGAAGCCTGCATATCCATCACAGCCATAATACCATCATTGCACTGCATCTATTCACAATACCAATCATGTGCCCATGGTACCGTCTACGCAGCCGCAGCAGGTTTCCTCGCCTCCAACTTCCTCGGGGCCTTCTTCGCCGCCCCTCCATTCCCTGCCTCACTCTTCTTCGCCGCACCCCCATTCCCAGCACCACCTGCCCCACTACCAGCACCAGCACCACCCTGCTGCCCCAATTTCCTCGGTTTCCTCTTCGCTTTCTCCGCCGCAGCCGGCGCGTTATTCTCTTTATTATCACTAAACGACACCCTCTTTGGCTGAGCAGACCCGTTCGCAGACTTGTTCGCCGTGGATGGGGATTTCTGTGATGAGGACTTGGCAGATGTTTGTTGTGTGTTCGGTGTTTGCTTCTGTTGCGAGGGTGGGGTGGATTGCGTTGATGATTGGGGGTTTGCGGGGCCGCGGGTTGTGGGTGGGCGTTGGGATCGGGGTTTGGGTTGTTCTTTCGCTGGTTCATTCGACTGTGGCTTCTCCTGCTTTGGCGGTTGTGTGCCGTTTGTTTTCGGCTGCGATGGTTTCGACTGAGAAGTCTTCTGAGGCTGTGGCTTAGACTGCTGTTTTGGTTGACTCGGCGCTTGTTGGGTTTGCTTTTGAGGTTGTTGCTTGAGTTGTGATGAGCCTTGCTGTTGTTGCTGTTGCTGCTGTTGACCTCCACCTCCCCAAGGGTTCATCGCAGCTCCCACTCCCGCAATTCCAGCTCCTGCGGTTTTGACTGCCGACGGCATGCTCGGCCTCCAAGCAGTCATGTCTTTCGCGGACTGCGACCAAGTCTGCGGCATCATATCCGGTGCGTCATTCTTCATCTGTTCCAGCTCTTCTTTAGATGGTGCTTGCGTGTCCTTGGTTTGCATGACCATCTTCTCCAGGGCCTTCTTTTGCGATGGCGTCGATTTGACATCTGGGAGGAAGTCACCAACGACACCCTGAACGCCTTGACTTGCCATCTGTCCTAAGTCCCACATTGGACCGTTCATGGCACCGTAAACTGATCCAATACCTCCTCCCAGTAGCCCAGTCACTGTGGATACCGTGCCGCCAACGAGCGCGCCGGTCAGCTTTCCAATGGTCACACCCGGCTGCACTCCCAATCCGGCACCAGCGGCGAGACCTTGGAAAGCACCCGACTGTGTATATTTTGCCGCCTTTCCGAATGACTCTGCTTCAATCTCTTTATTAATCGCCTTCGCTAGAATCTCTTCTCTTGCTTTCGCGTCGCCCGCTCCATGCGCAGCTTGCCTCAACTCCCATGCTTTCTGTCCCGCCTGGAGTGCCATTTGCGCCGACACGCCTGCATTCTGCTTGATCTCATGTTCGGGGACGTTGCACTGTCCGCCACCAACGTGAACTTCTCCCATGCTTGATTCGTTAAATCGACTGGTTTCGGTACGATGTTGTTGTGCTTGTTTTGGGAGCGTGTCTTCGTCTAGACACAATTTCGATAATGTTATTGAAGGTCTAGTCAGGAGGCTGGTTTGACGGGTCAACGCTAGTATGACAGCTCAAGTGCGAATACGCTACGTCATGCACGATCGACGAGATCGCCGTGGTTACATGTGTGTGGCCAGCCGACAACCTGTTTTGACCACAGGAACGCGAGACGTAGTTTCTACAACATGTAGGGTTATCCCTTCTGCGTTCGGCGCGACTCTTCAGTAACAAGACCGATGGCTGTCACTGGTGGTTGTAAGTCGCTGCGCCAGTGTGTCATGACGTCAGCGGCCCGGCGCCAGGGTCTTTCATCTACCAAATTCCTGTCTGCAGTACACTATGAACGCGCCGCGGTTTTAACAGCGACTCACACACCCGCCTCGTTGGTTCAGACTTTAGTAGTTTTGACGCGTGCTGCGGTGTCGTACATGTCACCTGGATGTCGAATTAGTCGCCGAAAGCTCACCATCTCACGAGTTTCGCCACCGAGAAAGATTTACTTTTTGATTGGCTGCGATCGATTGGATCAGGTATACCACTATTTTACTCCTGCGAGATGCTACGCTTTCTTCATCGCGTCGCCAGTAGAACCAGCACTCTTTACACCTCCCTTCAGCTCCTTGTTTGTCGCCTGTATCAACACTCTCCGGTAGCTTGTCAGAGCCGGGGTGCCATCATCCGTGACCTCAAGTATCAGATGAAGCAATTGACCTTGAGCAACCGGCTTCTTGCTCAAAAACTCGACCGCGCATTTTTCCGGAGGTGGAAGCCTTACCTCAACCTTCCTGCCGTCATCATCCAGCTTCTTGATAACAAGTTGCGCAACCTCGCTGTAAACCAACCACTGCGTCGCTGTGGGTTCCCGATAATGCCACCACTTGAATGTGAGTTTTCCGCCATCGGGGTCGTATGTAGCAGACGCGTCGAGGGTGACTTTTGATCCGGCTTCAGCGGTGATCTGGACAGGCGCTAAGCCTTTGAAGCCGCTGATGTTGATCACGGGATGGTGATTTGCTTTTGCAAAATCTGGCTCCATGCTCCACTTGATGCGCGCGGCAAAGTCGTTCTGGAAAGCATCGCGCCATCGCCAGATAGTCGCGTGGTTGGATGTATACGTCCTGTCGCCAACTTTAACCCTGTCTACGACATCACTGTAGTGGTTGCTGTTCAGGCCTTCAGTGCTGATATCAGTTCGCCCGTATCGACCACCCCAAGATCCATAGTTGGGGCAGTCAGGTACACCCAGACCATTCTGGATGAGGTAGAGGAATGTTGGGGTATCTCCTTCCGGGATGTAGAGATAGTCAGGGTACGCCTTTCCGAGTGGCCCGATTTGGATGTTCTCCTTGATCCAGCTCTTTTCCATCTTGGTGAAATCTGGCCCACCTTCATCGAAGCCGTAGTACTTGTCGCCAGAAATGCCGGTCCATGCTGCCAGACCATACTGATTCCAGCCGTGAATGGAAGCAATGTAGAATACGTCGGGGAAGTTGTTGCGGATCCATGCACCTGTGTCATCTTGGTCGGAAATGGCATAGACGCGTAGACGTGAGAGCAAGCGCTTGGAGTCTTCAGGTTCGAAGTCGTCGTCTACTTTGAGTAGTGCCGAGGCGAGTGTGTTTGTTCCGCCCCAGCAAAGAATCCATAATGGCTGGGTAGATGGTGCGACGATTCGATCGTACAGCAGCTGTCCACCTGGAGATAGTGGAGTGTCTGTGCCAACAGCCGACATGCCGTAAGTCTAGATACTGTCAGCGCTACTCACGTGACGTGCTGCGTCTAGCGAATGGAGCTTACCTCGGCGCCCTTGCGAATCAACCCACGCAAATGTTGTGCCGTTGGATACTGCCAGTTCGGGTGTACATGTTTGTTCAAATTATCCACGGCGTCGGCATATGCGTTGATAATCTTCCCCATGTCTTCCGGGTGCACTTTGTTCTTCATCCATGTGCTTGTGCAAGCTACCAGACCCTCCGTCTCGAACTCATTGGCATACAACAGGTACCGGCACAGCGACTCGGCATCATCCGGCTCATTCGAGATGTCCGACAAGATGAAAACGCGAGGCTTCTGTGAGTATGTCTGTAATTTCTCGGTAGCCATGTTGGAGCCGGGTTGTTGGCGTGCTGAGAGTCAATGGACTTGCAAAAATCGAGAGGAAGCTTTCTTTTGACGCTGTTGAGCTTTTGAGGTTATCCGATGCTACACCAAACACCCGAAGTTGTGCCACGGCGTCCGAGGTGGGGCTTTGAGCAACGGTGCGGTGTCCTTAGGCACCTCCTTCCGTCTGGAGGAAAGCCGGCTATTCTTGCCATCCGTCGGTCTCCACCTCATGATTCCCCTCACCATCGCATATACGAAGTCACTGCTGTTCGCAACTGTATCGTCGTTACCCCGGATTCCAGCATGATGTCCAAAATGCGAGATAGCCGTTGCCACGCCGCCTTAGTGCATTGAGGCTCAGCGGCCTGCGCCACATGGAGCTAGGCCGCATTGGATGGTAGCTCAGCCTTGCTCCTTATGACGTCTGGAATCTGCCCCGCTTCAACACCACCAGCCACGTTAAGGACAGCAGTTTGGTTCATAATCAGGCGCCCAATAGCCTAAGACAAGGCCATATTCGTGCCGTCAGGCCGACTGCCAAGCAGTACCACCATGATCTCTTGCCGTAAGGAGTCGATTAGGTAGGCTGTGCTTCGTTCCTTCCTAGATATATAGCATCAGGCTACCTCCGATCGCGTTCGCATCACAACTCACAAACTAGTACCCCATAGCTCATCTCATCATGTCAATTCACAACAAGATCCAGCAGGCAGCGCAGAGGAACGAGGAGCTCCTTCGTGGCCTCGAGGACACAGATTCGGCGCCCTCACAGCTCAAGCAGCAGAACGCCTACATCGCTGACCTCGACGCGCAAATCAACAACATCAGGAAGCGCGTCAACGACCTCAAGCAGAAAACAGCCAGCGAGCTGAAAGACCACGAAAAGTACCGCGACTCGCACTTCCGCCGCTTCGCCCACAAGGCCAGCGGAAAGAAGGAGAAGTTCGCGGAAAAAGCCGCCAAAGAAGAGAAGGAGTACTTCGACGCAATCCAAGAGCAAAAGAGCGCAGAAGACGAACTCGCCTACGCGAAACAACTCCGCGCCGAAGCTGAAACGCGCAAGAACGAAATCGCGTCGCAAGCCCAACGCCACACCACGCTCCAAGCCGACCTCGACGCGCTCTACAACTCCATCTTCGCAGGCCACACGCCCGAGTTTCCCGACGAAGACCGCAAAGAAGATGCCTGCAACGCCGCACACGCGCACGTCCAAGACCTGACCCAACGCCTCGAGCGCGAGCGCCACATCCTCTTCCTCCTCGGGCAGACGTCTGTCAAGCTGTCTGCCGCCCGCGAACACCTCGACGGCGCATACGGCATGTCGCAATACGACATGTTTGGCGGCGGCACAATGGCCAGCATGCAGAAGCGGAACTACCTCGAGCGCGCCGAGAGTTCCATCCAACAAGTGCGCATGCTGCAGCAGCAGGTCAAGCAGGTTGCGCCTGAGATACCGGGGCTGGGTCAACTCAACATCGCCATGGGTAGTATATGGAGCGACGTCGTATTTGACAATATCTTCTCCGATATGCAGATGCACGATCAGGTCAAGCAGTCTATTGCGCAGGTCGACCGCGCGGGAAACAAATGCGGGGAGATTATTCGACAACGCGAGGCGCAGGAGAAGGGACTGCAGGGCGAAGTCGACCAGGCAAAGGCGAAGCTACAACATGCGCGGTTGCAACTGCAGCAGGCGCGTGAGGAGGCGTTTAGGAGGGTGCTTGGAGGACAGCAGCAGAATGTGGGTACGGGAGGTTTTGCACCGCCTGCTGGTGAGGCTCCGCCGCCGGAGTACACAGCGCCGGCGGGTCCTCCTCCTGGGTACTCGGCTTGAGCCGTGAGGTGGTGGTTCATGCGTGTGGCTTGCTGATACGGATGGGGCTTGTGTTCGGCCCGTATACCCTCCATATTCTATGCTGTGGGGCTCGGCGTGACTTAGTTCTAGTAGCGGTCGATAGAGACTGTTTATACGAATGGGAATAGTTTGTAATGGCATCTGGACTTCGGCAATTGTTTTGAGCTTGTCGAAGATAAGCTCGCTTGGTTTCTGGAAGGTGAACCGATACGGAGGCTGCAACGTTGAAGGGGGCACATCAATCGAGAAAAAGCCGAACAGGCCTGCAGCCTACATCAACATGTAAACCTACTAGATAGGTGAACTAGCGTCGATGTAGGCTCTAGACCTGTTCAGCTTTTTTCTTGTATGAGGTGGGGGCTAGTGGCAGACGGTTGATGAGATAAATGATAGTTTTGTAATCAAGCACTACATTAGTGAAGAAGGCATGTGGTGGTTTCAACTGAGCAAATATCATGATGAGATGCTATGTTAGGTACTGCTATCTACACCACCCCTCAAATGAAAGCCTCGTCAAGGTAGTTTCCAAAGTTGCTGTCACGGAAAGACGGCGTCGCACTACCGAAATCCGTGTTCTCAATCGCACTCCTCGCCGCCGCCGTCATGCTGTCCCACGCAATCAACGGCTGCTCTCCACCTTGCGTAGTCGTCTCGATCAACTGATGGTTAACCGGGAAGATAGACCTATACCCGATCCTCGGCCTGGTACCAGTGAGACTAGGGTTGGTAACTTTGTCGTAGTCGCCGTGAGCAGAGATGGCGACGCCGCGGATAGTAGCGGTGGTGGACTGGGCGGACAGCCAGACGACGATGTTTTCCCAGTCGTGGCGGTGGCCGAGACCGGGGCCGGGGCTGTCTTTGGGCATGTACCAGGAGTACATAATGGCGTAGGCGCCGTTGTGGGCGGTGGCGCGGGCGTAGACTTGGCCGGGGGAGGAACTGCACCCGCTGTTTGAGGCGCCGGTGGGTTGGAGGCCGCCGCTGGAGGGTGTTAAAAGGATTCACTTTCTGGAATACGGTTGACTTACCCTGTGTCACCAGCGGCGTTCACAGCGGGGAAGGGGACGCAGCCGTTTTCGACTTTGAGGTAGGGCTTGTACTTGAGCATGAGCTGTCCTACGATGCCTGAAGGAACGGTCTGAGGGAAGCCAACAACAGCATCGTGAGCGATGACCGCACGGCTTTGGAGGTTGACGGGGGAGGCGAGGACGACACTCGCGGCTGCGAGGAGCTGGATGGCAATGTTGAACATCTTGACTTCTGCTGAGAGCGAATGGAAGGAGGAATGAACGGTGAGGTATGTCAAGCGAGTGACAAAGTCTTTGTGCCGGGAGACTGGCTTGATCTTCAAAAGATGGTGGCTGCGGTGGTTTTATACGAAGTCTTCGGCGTGTTCAGTATCATGCGGCTCTTCCCGATATCGTGCTCACTGAGTCCTCAAGTCTCTCTCAATCTCAATGGGGAAGTTCACGATACAGACTAGCAAAAGCGCGATACGAGCAGAAGCGTAGGAAGCACACAAACAGCGCACATGCCCTGATATACCACCACCAATTGGCCGTTTATCCAGCTCCCTTGGACGCATAACAACGTTTCCGACGTTGTCGCTGGGGTACCTGCAGCGCATCGGCGTCCGGCACGGGACGATTCAGACGTTGCATATTCTACGCCCGGAGCAAACATCTGCAGAGAGTAACGCAGGATGTCGATCGACTAGATTGGGAACCACGACGGTTGCATGCCGGCGAATAAGGAGAAAGCGCGTGGCTGATCGCGTCCGAGCCATTGGTGCTTGGCCGAGACTAGGCCGAGTCCGCATCAGGCAGGTGCAGGGGAGGTGAATGTGACATGCTGCAGTCTGGAGAAACAGAACGAGAATTGCATTAGATTCGTGGATTCATGCTGGTGGGCCGCCGAACGTGAGGAATTGGCGTGGAGTGATTGGGCCAGTTAGACGTACCTGCAGTCACGGGGGACAAAAGGCATGATCTCGGGTATCGAAGATTAGATTGTATCTCGCAATGCAGTCAATCATCCGAACTGCCTCCAGACAGTATTGCGCCGGTCTTTTGGTGGTGTCTCCGGGCCTGGCATTAGCTCGCGCAGCAGGTCGTTGATGTCGAGGCCGCGCTCTTGACAATCATGCCATTGCCGTGGGTAGCCCAGGCTGACCTCTTCAAAGCGCGTGTTGTCTATCCAGTCTGTTCGCCTGATGTGGAGATGGCCAGACACGACGACCTTTGCGTTGTACTTGTTGTGCCAGTCTTCGGTCTTCTTTGTGCCGCACCAGAGCGAGAATCGCGGGACTCTGAATAGCTTGACTAGGTCTTCCCGCAGCGGCCAGTGGCCTACTATAATCAAGGGGATATCTGGGTGTGATGCGACAGCGGCAGCGAGCTTCTTCTCCGTCTTCTCGAGAAGCGCATTGCACCATTCGATACGTGACGAGTAGGGGTCGGGATGCAGAAGGTGCTCGTCGGTCGCTTCTATATCCTTTTCTCGCGCCCACTCCAGCGCATCCTCTAGCTTGACATGGCTAGGCCGGAAGCTGTAGTCGTACAGCGTGAAGATGGGCGCAATGAGACATGGACCTCCCTCACCCTCCCACAGCGTGTATGGGTCTTCTGGCGTGATTAT
This sequence comes from Alternaria hordeiaustralica, assembly GCF_023758085.1. NCBI lineage: Eukaryota > Fungi > Ascomycota > Dothideomycetes > Pleosporales > Pleosporaceae > Alternaria > Alternaria hordeiaustralica. The sequence goes on along the minus strand of NW_026056780.1, from coordinate 977,795 downwards.
GCCGTACTCCCGCGCAATCGCAACGCACTCCATGTATTTCGCCTCGCCCCTCGCGCCATGCTCTTTCTCCGAGGGCAGCGTGTACAGCTCGTGATTGCCTGGCACCCAGAACACTTGGCGGAAGCATTCCTTGACCTTGGTGAAGGCGAGCCGGCAATGCTCCGCCGACTCACCAACATCTCCGCAAAGTATGAGGTCATCGTGCGGGTGCGGCAGGAGCTTCTCGAGAGCATCGCGGTTGCCCTTGAAGGAGAGGTGGATGTCGCTGATACCCCAGAGGCGGCTCTCTGGGGGCGTCTCGGCGGAGGGCGGGGAGCTTGGCGGGGTTGACGTTGTGTCGGCGGCGGCGGCTTCGGCGGCGGCGAGAAGAGGGTCCATGGTGGCGGCGACAATTGACTGCGCAATTGACTACGCGCCGTGAGGGAGTTATATAGTGACAATGTCTCAAACGGACGTGTTGCAAAGAAGTAACTACATCATAGTTCTTTCTCCGACGCGTGTCCGCCGTTTCGACGGGCTATTATTATCGATTCGCACAGACCAGTAAGACGTCAAGCTCGTATCAGGAAAGAACTGTTCATTTACCAAGTCTCACCTATTCGCTGAAACTGTTTGCATCCAACATACGTATAGCAGCTGTGTATCGTCGCGAAACCGGGTCCCCGCGGTCTACCGTTGAGGTCACGATACATAGGTACGCTGGGTTTAGAGTTTCACTATAGTGAGGCTGACATGGTACACTACATTTGATGGAAGGAACTACGCACACGAGTGATGAACATCGCCGATACTTTAAAGAATCGCGCGCAACAATCGATCCAGAATCTCAATATGCTTGCCCATTACTTGTAGCCGTACCAGCTAAATCGTCGTCGTCGTCGTCGTCGTCCCAGTCGCTGTCAGTCGCTGCTAGTGTGTCAAAACTCTCTATCCTCACATCCTCTGCATCGTCCATTCATACACCGTCCCGGCTCTCCCAAGCAACCCCTAATTCTTCAAGAACCTCGTCGTCATAGAACGTCCAGTCGACAGGCAGCGGGAACGTGTCTCTGAGTATGCTACCGCTTTCATGCGCATCTCGAACCCGAGCGAATTCAATTGGGCGCTCAGCTTCCGGGACCTTCTCCATCTCTTTGAGCGTCAGACCATCTAGCTTGATCCTCAGATCTTCCATTATGTGCGTCAAGTCATTATTGCTGGCGAACAAGTGGTCGTTGGTTGTCGGGATCAGGTATGTGTGCTTTAGTATGGGATGGCCGAGTGAGATGAACTGGATCGAATGTCGTGGGTGCTGAACTTCGTGGTATTGCGAAACAAACGGGTTCTCGTAACGTCGAAGGAGAAACATCGCTGACTCGAGGACAGCATCAGGTGTAGTGGGAGCTTTCACGCCTTCAGTGTCAAGCTGGAGACACAAGGTACGTTTGTCGCCCACTTTCCGGACGGTCGAAGGGGGCGGATTCTTCGCAATGTCGTAGTGAAGTTCCTCTCCGCCTTCGTTGGTTTTGCCAGCCGACATAATTACTGTAGGTCCGGTTTTGCGACTTTCTCCTTCTTGTGTAGTAATCCCACAGACTGCAGTAATTGCATCGCTCTTAGTACGTCGCTGGCGCTCGAAGCGACCAATTTCTATCTCAAGAATGGCGTCCCCATCTGACAGCAAAAGACACTCCTGCTTCACCAGTGTCTCGACCGGGAATATGGCGTACGCTTTATTCCACGACAGGAACATAAGTCTATCTGACGTCGCTCTTTCCAACAGCCTCTGAATTGGAGAGGTTTTGTGATGTTCGATGTTCACCCAATAGGGCTTCTTCCGGAACGCCATTTGTCCGTTGCCACATTGCGGCGTACCAGGATACATTTCGTTTGGATCTTGGAGGGTGTAACCTTCCGTTTCGAGGTATGTGACCATCGGGTCTGTATGTTCATCTTGTATGTGAAGAATGAGAGTTTTCACCCTACGGTTGTCGCCTCGCGTGAAGAACCTTAGCAAGTTTGGGCAAACACCGTCGAAGATCAGAGCACCCGACTCTCCTTGCGCGGACCTAAAATCTTTGGGGTTGGTGAAGAAGTTCCGGAGTTGGTGGTCGATGTTGTAGGCCGAGGCCATGAGCCTGGGCCAAAGGCAACCGAAGTCTTTGCATGCCGCAGTCAGTGTTGCGATAGCGCCAGGATCGAGGTACTGCAGGAGGCAAGTCTGGATCGGACCGAGTCGCGGACTCAGCAGGTCAATGAGAGAGGTCATAGTTCTGGGATGGTTGATGGTGTCAGGTTATGTTGATTGGTGAGGAGAGATATGTGGTTCTGGAAATGTTCGAGCGCCGACATCTGTAATATAGTCTCTATATCCCAGCCAACACAACTGCCTCACACACGAGATACTCACTGATAATGATGCCTTGATGCTGGAGCCTATGTCCGGTGACGCAGCTGAAAACGCTATGTCATGTCGCAAGCAATCCATGCACACCGCGATCTTTTTTGGTGTTGCTGCAATCGCGCCTTCCTCGTTTACCGAAGTTCTTCACGGTTGTGGTCAATGCGGAAGGTGCGCTAGGCGGGTAACCTCGTTTGTGTCACGTCGTCAGAATCCGCGGTGAAGGTGAGGGTGAACTCTCGACTTCTCTAGTGCCTTCGGTAACAAGACTTCACCCCCCAGATACTTTCAAACAGCTACCACCTCTTTCTCCAATACCTAGGTATCTTCCGTTGTTCAAGACTACATACCATCAGCTTCATGGTCAATACCGAGGCATCTTCCGTTATTCAAGACTACATACCATCAGCGTCATCGCCATCATCGTCGTCACCATCATCGTCGTCACCATCATCGTCGTCACCCTCAACAATGTCATCCCCAGCCTCCGCAATGCAAATCCGCGCCGAGAACGCCGAGCAAGAAAACGCTGAGTTGAAGCGAGACCTCGAGCTCGCCAACAAGAAGAACGAAGACCTCGCGGCAAAGCTGGAAGCGACGGAGAAAGAGCTTGCAGAGTACAAGCAAGCTGAGACCGACCGCGAGAACGAGCGCAAGAAGGTTGAAGCCGACAAGAAGGCGGCGCACGATGCTGGAGTTGCTCGTTGGAAGGATGCGGCGGTATCTGGGGCTAGTTTGGGTGAACAGTCGCAAGCATTCGTGGGTAATGGGGCTCCGAAACTCAGCCTGGAGGAAAAGTCGGCCGTGTGGTTGGCGAAGTATGGGAAGAAGAAGTGAGACATGCGCCATCATCATGCTATGTACACGAGAGAATCAAGAGTTGTTTTCAAACATTATCATTCATGCTACATGGACAACCATGCCACATCGCACGTTTACTATCATCCATCCATCCATCGCCATGCCAAAAGCTTCATAACTATGCCTAAACCCTCTCTTCTCCCATCTCCATGTCCGTCATCCCGCGGGACAGACAAGAGACCGTAAAGCCATGCCATGAGAGGAGAAACGCAGACAAAGCTCGCATACATGATATAACCAAAAATCGTAGAGAGAACCGGGGGAAGGGCAGGAAAAGAGTGATTAAGGAAACGCAAAAACGCCATCATGACACAGTTCTCATCACCGTCTCACCAATCCTTCGCAAGCGAGGATTGTCATTGGACGGAGATGTTGTTCCTCAGGCCGCTGGGCTCGGGGCCCTTCTTGTTGCGGCGGCCGAGTAATGTCGAGCTGTCCATGTTGAGCTCAAACGCGCCCTTGTTCCTGACTTGGCGCTTAGCCGCGGCCGCAACAGCTGGGGAGTGTTGGCCGTAGCCGCGTTCTTGCTGGCGCGGTTGTGCTTGTTGTTGCTGGCGGGCTTGGGCGGCGGCGGATAGTGTGGTGTTGCGCATCTTCTGCTCCATGCCTGATACATCGGCGCCCTGAGACTTGGGCAGCTTCGCGGGCGGATGTTGCGACGCTGGGTCGTATGGTGCAGACTCGGCGGCGTACTCGTCATCATCCTCACCCTCGTCAAGAGCGTTGAGCGAGTTCATGGCGTTGGCGCCGCGGTAGCCCTGCTTGAACTGCTTCTTCCGCTTGCCCTCCTCTTCTTGTCGGTGTACAGCGTAACTGACATCAAACACTTCTCGCAGGTTGACGGCACCAGGCGAACGGAAGTCCATGCGGCGGGCACCTGGTGACTCAAGGTGGGAGAAGTCTGGCTGGAGGCGCTCCTTCTTGGCGGCGGGTGTGGCGAGCGGTGGCGCGTCGTAAGCGGAGTAGGTAGGCTCGTCGGCTTCGCGTATCCATGGGTGGTTGAGGAACTGGTTGATGTCGTAGCGCTTCTCAGGATCGACAGTCAGTAGGTGGGAAACGAGATCCTGTGCAGACTTGGAGATGTCGTCCCACCACGGCGACAGGAATGTGTACTGGCCGCGGGCGACCTTCTCTGTGAGAGTTTGGATAGACTCGTCGTAGAACGGAGGGAAACCGCAGAGCAGGGTGTAGAGCACACAGCCCAGCGCCCACATGTCGACGGACTTGGAGTAGCGCTCATCCTTGACAATCTCAGGGGCGGTGTAACCGACAGTACCACACGGTGTCATGGTCTGCGTATCCCAGATGACCTTGCTGAGACCGAAGTCGGCAATCTTGATGAGGCCGATACCGCCGGCGCCCTTGCCCTTGACGAACTCGCCCTCGTCGGCCTTGTCTTCATCGTCCGGTCCCCGCGGCTTTGGGTTGCGGGTGGGGACGAATGGTGTGGGGTAGAAGAGAAGGTTCTCAGGCTTGATGTCTCTGTGAATGACGTCAGTAATTATGCTTGGCATCGTGACTGACATCGATAAGAACATACCGGTGGACGACACCTGCCTCCTCGTGCAGATATTGCAGTGCCTTGGCCACCTGGATGATGGTGTGGCGGGACAGGTCCTCGGAGAAGTACGTCAGACGGACGATCTGGTGGAACAGCTCACCGCCAGGGCACAGCTCAAGCACGATGTAGTAGTACTGCCGCGACTCGGAGAAGTCGATGAGCTTGACGATGTTGGGGTGGTCGAGCTGGCGCATAATCTGTACTTCCTTGAGGATGTTCGCTCTCTATAGGGCAGTTAGTGTCTGCCCTTTAAGCCCGTCGTGAAGGGGGATGCTGAGTCGAGCATCGGGGGTTATATTATCGCACCTCGGCTGCTTTGGGCGTCTTGAAGTCCGGATGCACATGCTTGTCCTACACCGGCCTCGCGTTGGTAACGTCCAAAAACACCCAACTGTTCAACGTGTAGGATAGGGGTGACTAGGAAATGGGCAGGGAGGAAGGGGGCTGGAGGGGTAATACTAACCTGCTGTGAGTTCATCTCGAACTTGCGGACGACCTTGATGGCGACCTCGTCCCATTGGCCGGTCGTGTCTCGCGCGCGGTAGACGTTGCTGAAGGCGCCGTCGCCCATCTTCTCGAGGAGCGTCCATCGCTCGAGGCCGGGATACCTCGGCAGCTTGCCCTTGGCCTCGCGCTCCTCGGCGACGATGCGCTCGAGTACCTGGGGGTCGACGCCGGCGCCCTTGGCAGCGGCCTGCTTCTTGTGCTCCTTTTGGGCGGCGTGCGCGGCGGCGTCGCCAGCCTGGGCGGCAATGTTGCGGTTGTCGCCAGCGCCAGCGCCGACGGAGTAGTCGCCATGGGGGGCAGCGTGGTTCTGGAGCGGCTTGTGGTCCATTACGGGCTCCGAGATGCCATGGTGTACGGGGTCCGGGTGCTGGTTGTACCGTTGATGTTGCGACTGGGCGTGGACATTGGAGACATTGGTCGTGGGCTCCGCGTTCTGGCGGGCCTGCTTGCCATGGCGCAGGAAGTTCTTAAAATTCTGTATCGCGGCCATGTTTAGTGTCTGGACGCTGGGAGGTATTACAAAGCCCGTCAATAGCGGGGTCGTCGAGGCTGCGATGGAGAATGCAAAAACAAGCGGGTGCAGCCGTTTGTTGGGGCAGAGGGCAGACGGGCGGTAGCACGGCGGGAATACTCGGTGGTGAGGGGAAGTCAGGGAGGAGCGCTGGTTGGAAAGAAGGTCATGCATGGACGAAGGAAGGAGTGAAGCCGGAACAAGAGAGGAGCGACGTTGCGTCATTGGCGCACGGGCTTCATGACGCTGCAGGCTACATCATCGCCAAACAAGCTGCACCACACGCACACGATATGATGCGTGCTGCTGCCCGTGGCGCCTCAAGCTCTAGCCGTGGTGCATTGTGTGCAGAGAAGAAGCACATCGAACTGTGTAGAAATATGTCGAAATATGTCTTACCTCGATGACTGGGAGGCCCATCTTCTTGCGTCCGCCGCGGGGAGACGTGGTTTTGGACTGCATGTAGGGATTCGATCTCGATGATCGCCTTCGTTTCTGCTTATTGACTCGCTCTGCGGTGGAGGTATGACGCTCGTTTCTGTTCCGCGTCCCGGCTGGGAGATCTCGTGGCTTCCGCTAGCACGAGCAAGGGTGAGTTTGAGGGCGTTTGGAATTGGAAGGATTATTAGATCGCGATGGGTCGTGATGGGCAGGAGAGGCGAGCAACGGCGGTGTCAAAAAGAAGAGGAAACGAACTCTATGTATCGTCTCTAGATTATTTGTCTTTTGCTTGGACGAGGCCACTGCGCTACTCCGCGCGAATACTCTTCAGCAATAGTGGCAGACGCTGACGCCCGCGGAATCTCCGGCAGCCTCCTCCCAGCTCCCAGTAGACTCGCACAGTCGAGCCTGGCTCCATCTAGAGGCTGAGAGGCTCGCTAGGGACGCTGCCGCCGACGCCACGCTGCATGCAAACCTCACTCCGACCTTGGAAGAGGGTCCCGAGACGGCCTGAACGCAGCCCAATGACCGCATATAAGACCAGGGCGAGATATGGCAATCTCATGGCGCATGCGTCCTCCCAGCGCGCCCGCAGTTCTAATTTCTCGCTCTTCGCGTTTCCAACGGCCTAGCAGCCTGCAGGGTCCAGCTAGCGCGGCGGATCCGTTACGTCACCGTCTAGTGGGGAACTTCATTGAAGACGTCAATTTCGCCCTCTCTCGACCTCTGGGCTGAAACACATGTGCCGCTTACGGCGTCCAGACGAATTCACGTAGATCGCGTTGGGCAGGCCACGAGACCTTTTCAATAATGTAGGTAGCTCTAGTCTCGGTCGCGCCGGCCATGTCGGCCCAAATCCAAGGCCTTGACGCATGGGATTCGGTCCGCCCATCTATCATTGCGCGTTCGCAGGGTTGTGAGCGGAGCTGACATGGGGACTGACGGGGACTGACATGGGACGGGGCAGGCAGAGTTCTTGGGGTCAGGTTTGTCATATTTGGATCTGATAACTAATAGACCCTTTCCCACGATATCCTCGTGGCAATCATCTGGACCCTCGTGGCATGACTAATGAACGTCGCCAAGCGCGGATGGCAACCACGTGCCCGCCGCGCTACACCAAGAAAAACAGCGTCATGTCAGTCAATGTTGGATGAGGAATGCGACGAGTGCAAATGTAGGAGAAAGTTTACCGTATGCGCTCAATGTCACTAGTGAGCCGGTAGCCGTGAGAAGATCAGGGTACGGCCGGCACGGAGACAGCAACATCCCGCCAAGCTTGGCAGCGCCTGAAACGCAATCGAGTCCACACGTAGCTGACGGATCCAATCTCTCCACGTACCACGAATAAATCATACGCTATAACAGGGTATGTGGAATGTCAGGCATATAGAACACGTGTTTGCATAGCTCTGACACCGTACCTAAAATTCAATTTGACCTGCCTATCTCTCAACTACAGCGCCTCACACCTCTCACACCCACAATCAAATCCCCACGTCTTCTTCAGCCTCAACATCCTCTTCCCACGACTCAGCTTCCTCTCCTCCCCACTAAGATACGTGATGCACAGCTCCTGTCCGGCCTTGATATCCTTCCCAGCCGTAAAGAACCACGTCCTCCCCTCCCTCCTCTTCTCGATATTCGGGCCGCACGAGTGATTGAAGTAGCTTGCAGCAGGCCAGCACCCGTATCCAAAGAACTCCGAGCCGTCGTCTTCAAGAGACCGAATGCCGAAGGAATTGTGCGAGTCGCGGGATGAGAGGGTAATGAGAGATTCTGCCGTTACGAGAGGGAGTAGTGGAAGCGGAAGAATGGCGAGGAGGTGCAGGTAGGTTCTTGTAAAAGCGCCGAGGTCGTCGGAGCTGTGGTAGGGGGTCTTGTCGTCTGCGAGGGCCTCCACCCGTTCCCATTGGTTGGGATGGAGATACCGCCAGACCAGGCCGCTGACGCAGAAGCTCATCACGTCGGGTGTGATGTTCTGCTGTAGTGCCTTTTGCACGGCCTTCTTGTGTTGCTTCGTGACAGCAACTCCGGCCGTCTGCTCGCTTTCCCGTGCAGCCCGTATCAGCGCCGCCTGTGCAGAGACATTCTCCCACGCCTGCTGGATTTCCTTGACCTTTGGGCGTGGTAAGTCGGTGTCCACCATATCGCTATCCTCTTTGCTCCGCTTCTTCACGAGAGTCTCAACCGCAGTCCATGCCTGAACTCCGACCTCACCGTTCTCCTCCCGCCACTTCTCCTGGCATGCTTCCGAGCAGAAAGCAAACCCCACCGTCTTATCCCGAATGTCCAGATCCCGCCCATAATCGTATCCAAAACATTGCCCACACACCTCACGCCGATATTCGCGCAGTAAAACGGAGAGAGAGAGGTCTTCCGAGCGCCACACTATTGTGCCTTCTGGTATATCCTGCGTAGCGAAAACAGCGCGACCCGCGGTCGGTGTATGTCGGACTTGGAAGAGAGGAGATATCGGTGCGCCCGCTGGCAGATCGCTCGCTTTATCGTTCGGCGTATCGGTCGGATGTATCGAGGAGGCTGAGGAAGGGCGTGAGATGCTGAAGACCGAGTCACTGGCTACAGGAATGGACGAGTCGCTTTCGGTGGCGTCCATTGTAGCAGTGTCGATGAGATTAGCAGCACAGCAAGCGGTAGGTGAGTGAATCGTGTGGATGAATTGATGCTCCTTTCGGAAGTCAAAAAGCAATGCTATCGTCGAATCCACAGTGTATACGGTGAAGAGACTACACCCCTCTTTGTCTATTCGAGGGTGGATGGCTAACGGTCGCGCGGGCTGTGGGTCAGTTGCGTATGTCACGTATACTCATGCCAGAATTGAAAGATCGGAGGAAAGCCATTGTGGGTAATTGGGTATGCGGGTGGATACGTTATCGTGACTGTTGATTGACAGAAGGCGAGAGATTTTTGTGTCGGTCGTGCCTGGCCAGACCGATCTTTGGCCGGGCAGGGTTAATGGCGCTAGTGCACGATAAGCGAGTCCCTGCTTTTTGCTTCCAGAGTCCGAAGCCTCGGCAGGTCTGACACCACGAGGCGACGTTAAACGTGGTGTTTATAATGCTCACGATTATCCTTAAGTGTATGCAAATAGTGATCCCATTAGAAGCAGCTATGTAGCTACCTTATGAAATAGCCTCCTTCCTCGTTGAGGTCTATCGTGCCTACAGACGCAAGAATCGCCCATCTAGGCAAGCACGACTACGCGAGTACAACAACATAAAACCCCGCCCTCCACAATTTCTGAACGTCTTTTTCTAGAAATCGGTAGAGATGAAGGGTTAGAGAGGAGCTCTTCGAGTTAAATCTGAAGATTGCTAACCCCTTCATCGAGTGTCGGCGGACGTGCCTCCCTCATGCCAATCATCTTGTCTTGTCTCCTATTCGCTGGTTTGTGCCTGCAACATGCGACGAACATGGCGTGCCCCTCGGTCCTCATCAAACCATCAACAGTCTTCTTCGAATAGAGCAAGTCCTCAATCAACGCATCGATGCGCTGCGAGAACGTCAAGTGCCTGTACTTTCCCGCCGCTTTCAACGCACGGGGGTCGTATATCGATAGGCAGATTGGACCTTGCGTATGCAGGCGTTCTGCGAGATCGAGAAGATCCCAACATATAGCCTCCATGCTAACGAGGGAGTGAGGCAGAGGTCGTTGGCCGTTCTGGAGTGGCTGCTTCCAGCGCTCGATGAAATGTTTGGACGTCTCTGTTGTTCGACTGACGTCTACCATGGCTCGCCTCATTCGGATAATGTAGGCCCTGCGCTGAGGGTCGGTTTGAGGGATTGTCGTGTCATTGCTGGGTGGATGCCACTTGATGCCGCGGTTGCGCTGGAAGGCTTGGGCTTCGGCGCCGTTGCTGAAGAGAGTAGGGCCGCTGATGCTGGGTGGTACGGGCCTGACCATCTTGTGTTGTGTCGCACGGAAGGGTTGTTTTTTATGTTGGTCAGATCCAGTGGTGCCAATCGAGCTGGTGCTAGTTGTGGTGGAAGTTGGCACCGTAAGAAACGTAGGTTACGAGCCTTCAAATACTGCAAGAGAGAGAGGTTGTGAGCGCAATGGCAGTTTACCGCAGCCGGATTGAGGCCTTTCACACATGCCTCCTATCTTTGTGAAACACTGAATGACTGCGTGGTTGTAAATGCCACCTGCCTCGTATAGGTGTATGCGTTGTGTATATATCGTAGAGTGAAAGAGGAGCTTTTCGTTCAGAACTTGTTGAATGTATATATACTAGAAGTAAAAAGGCTGGAATGTAGCTTCTTAAACAGCGTAATGAAGCTTGTGCAAAAGGTATATATGCCGCGTCGTGTAGTGTGCTTGCTGTTTAGCCAACTGGCACAAACACCATGTCCCTTTGTCTCCTTTGTTTGGTCGTAATACCTGCAATCATCGCAGTCAAGCGTGTGGTCTGCCGCAAAAACGCCTTCCATCTCAGTAATGAGTCGACAACCCAAAGTCCTTAGCAACCTCCCTGCCCACGGCCTTGATATTCTCCACAATCCACAACTGCTTATTGCTAAACACCATCACCGCCCCCGGCAAGAAAGCAAAGTTTGCAGTCGTAATACCAACCCAAATCTTGCCAATCAGCGTGCCTTCTGGGTTCCAAACGTGAATGCCATCTCCACATCCAGCCCACACATTACCCTCGGTATCGGTGTGCAGACCGTCGGGAATGCCGTTGTCGGAGTAGGCAAATGTGCGGCGGCCGGTTAGTCTCTTTGCGTCATGTGTGATGTCGAATGCGTAGAGTGTGGCTGGTCGTGTGACGTTTAGACTGTACCCTGCGGCACCCGTGTCGGAGACGTAGAGTGTTTTGTAATCAGGGCTGAATTCGAGGCCATTGGGTTCGACGAAGTCGTCTGCTACGACAGCAATTTGGCCTGTGGATGGGCTGAAGCGGTAAACCTGCTTCGGTAGACTGGGCTCAGGGCGGAATCCTTGGACGTATGCGTAGTCTGGGTCGGTGAACCAGAGATCGCCTGTTACGGGGTGTTGGCGCACGTCGTTGGGTGATGTGAAGTTTCGTCCAAGGAAGTTTGATAGGATGAGTTCGGATTCGCCAGTCACGGGGTCGACGGAGACGAGACCTGCTGGGTTGACGAAATCACCCTGGTCGCAGTATAGTACTCGTGAAGGTGTTGAGCTGTTGGTTTGGGTGCCGGGTGGGTAGTAGGATGTTGCACCGTTGGCCTCGGCGACACCTGGTATCCGCGTTGAGTTGATTGTGTAGTTGTCTGCGAGATCGATGACGGTAACGTTGATGGGGTTGTTGAGGTCTCCGGCCCAGCTGCTCGTCACGTATAGCTTGTTTGTGTCTTTGTTATAGACGCCAGCCTCATGGAAAGCGTCCCAATCCAGGCTTTCCAGTAGTCGTCCTGTTGCGTTCTCGCCGATCACAGATGCAAAGCTTTCATCGTATGCGAGGAGGTTGATAATATCTGGATTCGAAGCATTGGTGGTGACAATGCTGTTCAGGTACGACGGATCCGTCGCGTATGATAGAAGGTCCACGGGGATGATGCTCGACATGATTTTCGTAATGGTAGCGAAGCTGGATACCTGCAAATCACCATCGCCTGGCCTTCCATCTCCTATATACCTCTCCACTGATCGTCGCGCCGGACACCTCACGGTCCCATGTTTTTTTGCAACGTCACTCACCCGCCAAGTTGCCGATGCGATGCTCGTCCATAGTCGACGGAAATATGGTCGGTGAAATGCAGATCTTGGCTGTATGCTTGGCTGGGTCGCTTGACTCGAGCGGAGTGTCGTGTATATTGCCGCGGTGTTTGCTCCGGTGACTGCTGGTCGGCAACTTCCCCAGGTGCCGTATGCACTCCGCACACATGTTCACTCCACACGTTCGCAGTGTTAAGCCATCGCACTCGCTTGTCAAAGCTTATTGTTGAGGTTGCGCAAGCCATACGCTATTGAAAGACTGAGAACTTCTTGTTGAGGTTAGAGCCGAGCTTTTTGGTAGATCGTCAAAACACGCGAACCATGACATCATCACGACCGCGATTGCACCATCAAATGCCGAACTGCTACATCGCATTTCATGTAAAGTGATATGTTGCTACCTAGGTATAACCATGAATGTCTACTCAACCCCACATTCCGACCTAACTATCGTGCATTCCTGTGCTCTGCAAGCCGCATCTTAAGTGTACCTTGCTCGCTTCGCCGATCTATGGTCTAGCTCTAGCGCTTCTTCTTCTTCTTCTTTTTCCTCCAGCCTTACTTGCTCTTTCCACGCAGCCATCAGGAACGCTCTAACATCTTCATCGAAATAGCACCAATCGTCTGGTCGAACGAACTTTTCCATATCGCACGCTATGGCCGAGCCATTCACCAAGTGATCGTATTCTTTAGGCCGCTCATCCTCGTCCATCTTCGTCAACTCAATTGCAGTCGCCTCGCTCAGTCGGTCGTAAAGCTTTGATAACTTCTCGTGATACAGTGTCTTGCTTCCGGAGTCAAACATCGTAGTTGAGTATGCATGTCGCAGTACTGGATGGCGAAGCTCAGTGCAGACGTTCATCTCGTAGAAGAGAGTTTTGTGGTCGTTCCACTTTGGCAGGCTAAGACGGAACGTGGAGGCCTCAAGAACGGCGTCTGGAACAGGAGATGGCGTAACACCTTCTGTATTTAGACGCATTACCCAGGTGTGTTGATCTCCTACGCGTCGAAGCCGGGTAAGCAGTTGGCAATCTGTCGGGCGAATCTCGTCGTGCGCGTTCCAATGTACGCTCTTAATTTTCATGCCACGTAGGCTGGATAGTCTCAGATCATATGGATCTATTTCCTTGGTATTACGCAGCAGGAACATCTCCCTCTTGACGAACGTGGTATAAGGTAATAGATGGTATGCCTTGTTCCAGGCGATGAATGTTAGCATTCCTGTCGAATACGCGTCTCGCAGAACCATGTGTGTTAGAGACTGCGTCTGGCATCCGGTAATCACGACTTTCAGCTTGCATCCCTCGGGTCCATCCTTCTCATATACGTCTTCTGACAATACCTCTCCGTCGCGGCATCGATTGGGGGCTTCTGCGTTGGTTTCATCTCGCACGTAGTTTTCAGCCTCCAGGTATCTGGTCATAGCATCGACCTCTTGATCGACATATAGATAGATACAGTCGAAACGAGGAAGACCAGCGAAGAGGCAATAGGCGAAGGGGCCGCCAATAAGAGCGTTGCAACGAGCTTGTAATGAGCGGAAGGCTTTTGTGTTCCGGAAGAACGGCTGTAGTGTAACGTCGATGTTGAACGTTCCACTCAGGAGCTTCTTGTTGATATTCTTGTTGATGGTCTTGCTTGTCAACATCAGAGCGACTCTCTCCAACGGGCCCAGGGAGGCCATTATAGCATCTTGGATGGGGGCAAATCGTGTGCTCAGCAGATCGGCGAGCGTGACGCTGGTGGAGCTGGTGGAGGCGCCCATAGTGCCTGAATCTGAAATGCGGTGTGGTTGATTCTCGGTGATGTTCGGTGGAGGAGTAGAATGGTGGGCGTTTTTCTGACGAAAGTCGCAATAGTTTATAACTGATGAGGGGGTTAACGTGAAGTGAAATGCAGCGGCGCCAAGGCTATTGCTGCCTTCCATTCTATTGTGCAATCCTCGAAGGTAGTGGTGCGAGCATTTCACCGCAGTAGCATTGTGTTGAGTTTTGCAGTCATGTGTTAGTACCCATTCCCGAGAGCGTTGTCTCATCTTGCGACTTACATAAAAGATTAGAAGCTGCTCAGGCGCACCTTTGTATCCGCTAGACGTAGTTATTATAGATCTAGTGTGTAGTAGGAAGGCGTGCGTAATCCCCAGCGTCTTTTATGCGAGATTAACAGAGCAGCTAATCTATGCATGTAGCCTCTAACGTTACCTATAAAGGCTTTAAAGTTACTCAGGCAAGCCTATGTAGCCGCTAGACGTTGTTGTATCGCAATTAGATTATTGCTGAGTACACGAAGTTCTGACGTGAGGTTCTCGGGACTCACAGACAAGGGTAGGTATTCAGCGCACCTGTCATTTCGACTATAATCACGAACTTTTTGACCCAACTAGGAGGGTGCGACTACAACAACATAACAACACTCAGAAGACACGCTGTTAATCTTATCTCAAATGCATTAATGATATATATACGACCCCTCTCTCCCAATCCGACATAACAACAGAAGACCCATATTCTTGCGAAGGCGTATGTATAAATCTTCATCCCGTCTTCATCTCCTTACCGAACCATTTCAATCCAGATTACCCTGATACATGCGCAAAACAAATCCAGGTATCTTCCCAACGTATCTACAGTCCTATCCTTATTACGCCGAAACCATCACACTCTCCAGGAATATCTACCGCCTCGGCGCGATGCCCGCAGAGCTCAGCGCAGACAGCGGGCCGCCTCCGGTAACAGGTGTCTGAGCGCCTGTAACAGGCGTCGCAGGGGCAGGTGTAGGCGCGCGAGAAGGAACATTACTCCTGTTGTGTGCCATGTGCGCCTTGACCAGGTGACCCGCACACAGCGCGCTGTTGAGCGACAATTCACCCGCCAGCACACCAGCGGCGATGACACGAGCGAGTTGCCTGGCGTTGTCACCGGGCGATGTTGGGTGGGCGCCTCGTACACCGAGGAGGTCGAGCATGGCGGATTGGGGCTCGAGGATAGTTCCGCCGCCGATGGTGCCGACTTCGATGGAGGGCATGGAGACGGAGATTTGGAGGTTGCCGTTGACACTGGACGTTATTAGCATTACTTCTTGATAGATTGCGAATGAGGACTTACTTGTGCATGATGGTGATGCAGTTGGCACTCTCAACGACCTGCGCGGGATCTTGTCCGGTAGCCAAGAAGATGGCAGCGACAATGTTCGCCGCGTGGGCGTTGAAACCACCCATAGCACCGGCCATGGCGGATCCGATGAAGTTCTTGGAGATGTTCATCTGCACGAGATCCTCAACCTCGCACTTTAGCACGGACTTGACGACAGAACCGGGGATCATGGCTTCGGCGACGACACCCTTGCCACGACCGTCGATCCAGTTGATGGCGGCCGACTTCTTGTCTGTGCAGTAGTTACCCGACACAGTGACTACGCGCATATCTTCAAAGCCGCAGTCGGTAGCCATGACGGTAAGGGCGTGCTCGACACCCTTGGAAATCATGTTCATGCCCATGGCGTCACCAGTCGTGGCTCTGAAACGGACGTAGATGTTGGTGCCTGCAATGGCAGACTTCATAGACTGGAGCCTGGCGAAGCGGGAGGTGGAGTTGAAAGCGTCCTTCATCGTTCTTTGACCTTCGTCCGAGTCGAGCCAGATCTTGGCCGCACCAGCGCGTGTCAGGCTGTCGAATCCGATACAAGGTCCGCGGGTCATACCGTCGCCAGTAACAACAGTAACAGCACCACCGCCAGCGTTAATAGCCTTTGCACCTCGGGAAGTTGAAGCTACAAGCACACCCTCAGTGGTGGCCATGGGAAGGAAGTAGTTTTGGCCATCAACGAGGATAGGTCCAGCGACACCGAGAGGGAGAGGGAGGTAGCCAACGACGTTCTCACAGCATGCGCCGTGGACAAGATCGTAGTTGTAGTCCCTGTACGGGAGGAGCGAGCGTTCGAGGAGAGTGGAAGTTTCGCGTGTAGCGTGAGTACGTGAGACGAGACCACGGCGGATCTTGACAGCGCGGGTCTTGTCACCGAGTGTCTTCTCCAAAGCGTAACCGGGGATCTTGCCCTTGAGCGACATTTCGATAAGCTCTTCGTCAGTCATCTTGGGGGCTTGCTTGTCCTTGATCATCATCTCGAGGACCTCAGCAGCACGGTTTGGCTGTCTTTGCTGTTCTTCCGAAGGACCGATAGGGAGCACTGGCGTCTGCGGTACGAGCTGAGAAAGGGGCTGTAGACGAGTATCCTCAGGTCCGGGTGTACGAGGCGGCGTGGGCATGTGCATTGAAGGCACGCGGGGGGTTCCAGGCACAGTGGGGGCTCCATCTTGAACTTCGGAGGGAGCAGCTGGGGCAAGCGGCTGGTGGGGTTCCTTGATAGTCCAGCGGGCGGCGTTGAAGAGGTAGCCGTTCAGGACAACGCTCATGACAAGCGCAAGGACAATCCACTTGCTGAGGAAGGGGTCTTCCAAGCTCTTCAGTACTCCGTCGACAATGTGCGTGCTGATGTTGTTTCCGAAAGCGAACTCGTTGTCGGTGATGGACGGCTCAGCGTAGTGAATAGACGGGAACTCAAGCTCGTACTTGATGGGCATGAGAATGGTGACAATGGTAGACGTGGCAGTAGCCTTGGCCTGCTCGTAGATGTGGTCCAGTCCACTTCCAGCAACCTTGAAGGGATCCAACGGGGGAGTGGCACCGACGCCAGCAACGTGAGCGACCTTGCTGGGAGCAAGACCGAAACGGAGGGTGACGACGTTGAGAACGTTGACCAAGATGAATCCGGCGACCATCAGAATCTTGAACTTCGGAACTGTAATCTTCTTTCCAAATACGGTCGTCGTGTGGTTGGCAACTTGGACATCGCGTGCATTGGGCCAGTCGTTGTTGCGGGCGACGTTCTCAGCGACCTTGCCGTCGACACCGTCGTCCTCAAGAGCCCTGCGGAGAGCCACATGGCGCTTGATTCGGTTGATCTCGAGCTTGATGGTAAGAATTGCGGTGTAGAAAGTCAAGAGCATAAGAGCGTCGAAGAAGAGGATCCAGGCTCCGAGGAAGCAGAACTGTCGCAGACCGCCCTGGATTCCAGACATGGCACCGGCGACTAGGATGAGAATCTCGAAGAAGTAGTCGCGGACAATCTCGAACCCGGTCCTCTTGATGGCGAGCTGTACAGCTGACTGGATAGTCGAAGGCGCGCCCCGCTTCTCTTCAGCGGCCCGTCGGCCATCCAAAGAGGCAGAAAGTACGGCCTTAGTAAGGACAATGGGCTTCTCGAAACCGATAATGACGACCAGGAATGGGAGACCTTCGGAGAGCAGGATCAGGTTGATGGGAACGCCGAGGTAAGTCGTGACGGCGAGACCGAAGAGGAACGCAAAGGCGGATTGCAGGAGAACTGCGGTCGCCAGCCAGAAGTTGGATCCCAGGCGCCTCATGGCGAGGAAGAGAGAGACAAAGGTCAAATGCATGGCAAGGTATCCCAGGGCCATAATGACGATGTCACCGGTATCCGCGTTCTATCAGAATTAGCCGAATTCATGTCGAATCGCCAGAAAACGTACCTTGAGAAGGTCCACAAAAGACGTCCACGAGTCCAGAATCCAATTACGTACACCACCTGGGGCACTGCCGTTCTTGGAAGCCTTCATCATCCACTTCTTCTCCTCACGTGTGCCTTCCTGCTCCGAGCCCTTCGACTGAGCCGCATCTTCGGGCGCAGAAATCTCCTGCATGGCCTGGAGAAAGTCGGCGGCTTCGGTGTAGGGGATGGAGAATGCGAGCGAGGTGTCGTGGGAGAAGGTGGAGAAGGAGCTGGACGAGCTTGGGAGGAGCTCGGCGGAGACATTGCTGGGGACGGATTGCTGCGAGGGCGCCGAGTTGATGATGCTCGATTCGGGGAAGACGAGGGTGACGAGGGCGAGTTCCTGGGCGGTCTGTGATGTTAGCGAGGTCGTGAAACCCTTAGAAATATCCTACCTTGTCCTTGTAGATGGCAGTCTTGGGCTCTTCAGCCTCCCACTGCCATGACGTCTCCTCTCCGATTCTGAGTCTCTTGCTGCCGGCGAGAAGAGTGGTGAAGTCGACGCGGCTCGAGGCTGCTTCCTCAATGCCACTCTCCAGCAGGCCCTTGTCGAGAACGCCCAGATATGAGTAGCTGGCCACAAAGGCAATGGTCACGATGGTGTGGATTGGATGCGTGCATGCCTTCTTCGCGACGGAGAGCAGGATGGGGTTGAAGTGGCGGTCGAACCAGGCGGGGCCCGTCTTCTTCTGCTCGCCCTGCCAGCGGCTGGTGAGGTATCCGAGCATGGTGAGGATGTGGTGTTTCCACTGAAGTTGATTCAGTGGTGTTGTAGGCCTAGAGAGGCGCTCGCATGGGATGACGCGTAGGGTGGCTGTGCGCGGCGTGTGGTGGGATTGGATGCGAGTCTCACGTGTGATGTGACTATACGAAAAGACCTTTCTGTGTGTCAGTAAATTCACGCCGGATATTCGTTCTAGCGGCGTACCTGTACCTCCGTAGTCGGTGTTCCGAGGTTGCTACCAGACGCTGTCAAACTTGGAAGTCTCCAACTCTGAACTCTGACCCAGCGATACCGCAATGCGCAATTGGCGTCGCAACACACCTTCAGACGCGGTAAACGAGAAAAAGAAAGAGGGGGAGTAGAGGCGTGCTCACGACACTCGGTGCCGACCAAACTGAAATGTGGAGGAGGCCCCTTGCCGTCCCGCGACTTTTTTGTCCGCGCTAGACCCGACGGATACTCACCGCTTTGAAGGCCGGCCAGACCAGAGACTGTAATTCGACGATAGGCGATGCGATAGCAAAGGGTCCTGCAGGAGTATGCGCCTAGCAATGTTCTACGTCTAGTCCGCTCGACAGCTCAGCGTACTTGGGTCAATGGAGAGTAGTTCGTTGTGGTTGTTGATGTTGCTGTCTGCACGAAGAAGTTGCGCCACGCGAAGTTTGCGCCACACGCCACGTACGCCACTGGATGACGCGCCAATCAGTCCCAACAACCGGATGATCTTCAGGGGATCCGCCAGAACAAGGCTGGAAAACGTGAAATGTGCTGTGGTATCGATAAGATTATGCAGTTCTACAGATGTTTCTATCAATCTATTAAACATTCCGTTGATGCGCTTCTATGTTTCTATGACGCGCGAGCATGTTTACAGACTTTCTGCCAACTTCCTTGAAATACCCCGTCATTTCTCAAATATCCCGTCGCCGTCTGGAATACCCCGCGAGCCTGCTAAATCCTCCGTCTCCTACTACAGGCCGGAATGGACGCATTAGTAGTAGCCCGTCACTCAAACTTCTCAGTCATCGGAACGTCGCCGTTGGTTATTTCCTTCAAGAACGCTGCATCCGGCCTGTACAACATGACGTGAAAGTGCTCGACTGCATGCACGCTCTTCAGACTCTTCCAATTCTTGAACCACACCAGCTCTTTGACCTTCGTCGCAAACGTCTTTTGCACATACTCATCAATCTGTTTATGTGACTCTGCCGTAGAAAGTCCTGTCTCAGGGTCGTCGTCGAGCTCAAACTTGGTCCACACGACAAGATGGACAATGTCGGCATCAATACCATACGGCCAGTCGTTATACAGGATCTTGATGTCCTCTGCGCGGGTAAATATAGATGTCAAGCCGGGTAAGGTGAATCGAACGCACCATCAAATTGGAACGGCTTGCCCCTCGGCTCCATGCTTCCCCACTTCAGCCGCTCATTCACAATGAAGTTCATGATACTGCCATAGTCCTTCTCCAGCCGATGCGTAAACTGCCGGTACCGTCTCAATTCACTTGGCAAGCGATGAAACTTGTCCACCCGGTTGCTATCTACCCACAGCCATCAGCGTTTCGCCTATCGCGTGTCACGTCTTCATCAATCTCACCCACAATAGCCCGCACCTCGTCCCACCTCAACACCCTGTACTCTTCGTCAGGCGTCCCGATGATGCCCTTGTCTTTGTCACTAATATCCCTCAGGAAGTCAGGACACTCGCTCGGCCACTGATCTCGAGGCACGTTGACGAGCCAGAACGGCAACTCCTCGTGTGGCATCCTTGTGCAGCAGCTAATTCCGGAAAATAGGAAAGTAAACAATTGCGTAGTCGTACAAGATTGGGATGACAAGGTTTGGGATTGCGCAGCAGGGATGATGAGCTGCCAGTCTAGGGAACCCTAGCGGTGAGCCCTAGGCATGTTGAACGACAGAAACAGCGGGTGGGACCGCGCTGAGGCTGCAAGGCCGTTGTCGCCATGACAAGCCATGTCAAGCCATGTTTTGCGTAGAACGCCTTGTTTCAAGCATTCGTCAAGCTTCCATCTAGCATCCGTCGTGGAAAGTAGGGCGAGTTCAAGCAATTTCAATGATGATTCCTCGACGACTATAGTAAGGAGAAGTGCGACGAAGCTGAAGTTGAACACACCGCCAGAATACCTAGGTATGTACAGCGTAGAACACATCTGCATCTCAGCCTCAGCCGCTGCACGCAATCAAACAGCCTCATGGCCTTGCCAATCAAACCAGCATCCCTCGTCTCAAATCCCAACTCTCCAATTTCCCGCGCCTTACCGCCATCGGCGCCATGTGTCCAGCGTGATGGCCTACAGGGATACATCCCGCGCTGCGCCTCCTGATTGGCCATCCCCATCCCGCAAGCCCGAACCTCGAAACCAACGAAAACCACACGACAATATCGCAGTCCTGCTTTGACACCTGGACATGAGAGTCTAGGCAAGCAGTGTTACATCACATGGGTGCAAGGCCCCATGGTCTGTTGTTTTAGGGGCCTGTATAGACAGGCAGGTGTTAAGTATGGCGGTTTCCTCATTTTTGCCTTAGCAACTACTTTCCTTTCACGTCACGACTGCGCCTTGAAGTGCTGCAACACACTGCAAACGATCGCCTTGATCTACTTCTGATCTCCAACCACCGTCGCTCCCTTCCGTTCGTTTGCTACGTCACCCAAACCATCGTCGATCAACTACCCGAGTTAAGGTTTACGTCGTGTCATTCACTACACACGCGGCGGGTTCCTGGCTCTGCTGGACCCTTTCCAATCTGAATACCCACCACAATCTCGCGTGTTGCTGTGCGACATCGTGTATCTGTCGTTCGGCGTCGTAACGCTCGTGCTAGTGGCAGTTCGACAGAAGTTAATAGTCGACTATCGCCTTTTACATCCACATCGATTGTTTTCATCAACCTTTACCATCGGCACTACTACTCTTACCACGAATACATATACCTCGACGACGAAGTCACTACTACCACAACCGCTACTTCCATCGCCACCTCACACATACATGCTCAGCATATCACAACAACTCGCCATCTCCTACGTACCCTCGCTACTTAGTCCACCCACACACCACACAAAATGGTCCGCGACCCCCAATTCTGGAAACGCTTCAGCGTAGCCGTCCACCAAGACGACTTGGAAAAAACCACGCAAACCCAGGGCCTCAAGCAATCGTACGTCAGCAGTTCCCTATCCCCTCCCCTCGGATCCCCCACTTCCCAAACACACCTACCCATCACATCCCCGCCCATGGTCCAACTGCAATCCACACGGTCGTCCTACGCCGCTTCGAATCCGTTGTCACCACTATCAGCGGAGATCTTTTCGGGCGGAATAAATACGCAAACGGCGGAGAAGGAGAAGGAGATGGATAAAAAGAAAGAGAGGCCGAGATCGAAGCTGCAGAAAACGCCGTCAACAAAACCCCTACTCCGCCCCTCCATCTCCATCCAAGAGCTCCCCTCCACCACCACGCAAAACGCCTACCAACCGCCCTTCTCCCCTCTCCCCTCATCCCCCACACACCCACACCCATCTTCCTCCTCGCGCCCCCACTCCTTTTTCCGCACCCCCAATCTCTCCACCCTCTCACTGAGCCACCTCTCCGGACGCCCTTCATCGCGCTTCCACTTTACCACGACCATCACGGCTGACGCGTCACATAGAGATAGTTGGTTGGCCGGTCAGCAGAGAAAGGCCAAGCAAAGGACGTGGATTTGCTGGTGTTTTTGGATATGTTTCTTGCTGCTTGTTGCGGGTGTGGTTGTTACGATTATTATTTTGAAACAGCATAAGATTATTTGAGTATGAAGGGGGATGGGAGGAATGAAGGGATGAAGGGATGGTGTATATATGAGTGTGTTTTGGGATAGACGGGGTGTATGGGGCGTTTAATGTCTTTTTGGCTGGGGGTTGGACTGGGCTGGTGTTTTGAGCACTTGGATGCTCGTTGCTGCTATCCGCGGTTTCTTTCCTTTCGATGTTTATATTTCAGATGATACCAGGCCTTACATGGCCACCAATGCGATATCTGCTTCTTTTCCTCGAGAACATTCACAATATTGCGCCTACGTGACTTACAAGAAACATCTGAACATAGCGACTGAAGTGCACATCTTTGATGGTCAGTTCCATTAACCATTACGCATGGCTCACGGAGTTCATCCAGGCAGACGAACAGATTGATGTGAACCGACAGATTGCTTTTGTGTATCTAGTCCAGCGCATCACTCACTTTAGCATAGTCCCCAGCCTATAATACAAATGTCAATCTGCAACGCCATGCCCGCAACGGATATCTCAGTCCCAAAAGCGCGAGCATGCACAACGCCAAAACTCCTTTCACACTCATTCCTCCTCAACCCTGCCCCATCCTTATCCTCCCGGCCACCAAATCTTCCTAAAACCGGCTCTTCGTCGCAGGCGGCGTAGGACTCCTGCTCATACTCCTGGCATCCCGGCCCCTCTCCTTCAACCACTTGCGCGTGCACATATCCAACTCGCGGTCCAACTCGGCACTCGGTTCCTTGCGATGGATGAAATTGCAGAAGCCGCCGCGGACACAGCCCTCGCCGCTGTTGAGGCGACAGCAGGCCTCGCGGAAATCGGTCACGGGCGACAGTTCGCAGTAGATGGGGCGGCCGGCGTACCAGCGCGAGTTGAGCGCGTCGCACGCTTTTTGCGCGTCTTCTTCGTACTTGAAGCGGACGTAGACGTTGCCGATGAGGTCTGTAGGTTGCGTTAGCAGCTTCTTCTAATCAAAGGGAGTAAAGGTATGAGTGTGGGGGGAACGCACGATCATTGTTGTTGTCACATACTACCAGCTCTTCCACAAGCCCGTACTGGCACAGCTCGCACCAGATATCCTCGTAAAACGCATCAAAGTGCATCTGCATCTGCTGCGGGTTCATCTTGTTCTTGGGGTCGTACGCGGGGTTCTGGTAGAGGTTCGGCAGCAGGATCGTCTGCGAGTACGAGGGCTTGACGTGTTTGCGCGAGCAGCGGTCGCCGTGGCGGCACGCGCCGATCTTGTAGTAGAAGGAGCAGTTGACTTTGTCTTGCTCCGTTCCGAAGATGGAGGCGAGGTAGTTGGCCATGGTGAAGGTTGTTCGTAATAGTAGTCTGGGTAGTGGTAGGTTCGCGACGGCGTTGGGGAGGTCGACGGCGATGGCGTGGTGTGTGAGGTCGTCGCGCGCGCGGTGTTGGGAAAATGTCGCGATGCGCGGAGCTTGGAGCTAGGCTGAATGTCGCGGACGCTAGCGCTGACAAAGCGGAGAGCGCCAAGGAATGCTCGAGAAACGCCACCTTCACTTTTTCTTTCGCATGCTTACGATTCGACATCAATAATAGATTTACAGCATCATTACAGATCATTTCGAGACCCTCGCTACTTGCGGCCCTTCAATGGCGCAGTTATGGCCTTTGTAGACCCAGCGCGCCTGCTATCCTACGTACTATCGTGAACAATTTGACCAACCTGACCGAACGAGGAAGGGGCGACTACGGCGACCTTCCATGACGAAAGCAACCACCACGAGTATCTTATCCCCGAGGCGACGCGTTCCACCTCCTTCTTCCATTCGCCTTCCTCTTGATTAACCCTCCTCGAGGTCTCGGCCCAAAGCTCAGCCTGCTCCTTGTGTAACACCGAAGGCACTTCATGTATTGACCAGAGCCTTTTTATTTGGCTCGTATCTTTCCACAGTCACTTGCAGCTGCTCATCATTTGTTGAATGTGCTGGTTCTACAACGCAGGCACGACGCGGCTGAGTAACACAGTATATAATCGCAATGCAGGTCTTGCAGCTGCTCATACTGGAGTCTTCGCTATCGTCTTTGTATCTAACGAAGGTACGCGATTCGGCGTGACGTCGGCGGCGATACCTAAGTATGCCAAAAAACGATAGAGCTTCCGCGAGGCTGAGAGGAGAATCGTTCGGGGTGGTTCATTGTGATTCAAGGTATCTCAGTCGTTCCAGGGCGTTTCGTAGAGCTGTCGAGATACAGCCCACCAGGCAATCTCTTTGCTGTTCACCCAGAGGTCAGACCAGTCGGTACGAGGGATGTACAATGCGGATACATCACTTGTATCCCCGAAGTCGCTTCCATCAGCCCTCCCATGTAGACCACGCCGCTTCCACCAATCCAGACTTCTTTTGACACCATTAACAGCCGATTCGAACAGCATCCTGTTTACTAGTCGGACCGGACGCTGGAGTGCAATATCAAGCAAGATAAACCAGTCCGACCGCGGTGCAAAGAACACTCCAAAACATCTGTTTGCTATTGAGAAAGTATCGCCATTAGGACCGGGATTCGCGAAGCGCTTGACAGGGTAAAGAAGACAGACCAGGACCACCCACGTAAAAGCCATGATGTCGAAAAAGTCAAGCAGAGCTCGACAGAGAGCTTCCATAGATGTCCGCCCATCCCTCGGTGGCGTACTCCGGTAACTGCAACAATCTCGTGATACGAGGAAAGTAAGGTCGAAATTGGCTCGGGGGATAGATTGGAGAAATGTGATGAGATTGAAGGGTCGCTCTTGGAGGCGAGAATGCCAGTATGCGCGCATATACTCACACTCCGAGAGTACCCAGAAGGACATTGCGAAGTGGAGCGTGCATTCTTGGACGAGTGCGCGGATGTCTTTGGGGAAGGGGGGAGGCGTGCCGAGGTAGGTTTGTGTCCAGATTGCGATCTGACCGAGGTGGACAAGCGTCATTGAAAGTAGTATTTTGTATGATGTGGGAGGACTCGGGTCTACGTATCTTGGAAGATGATCGTTGGGATCGATAGAGGAGTCGTTCTCAGCATAGAACCTTAGGGCGAAGAATAGGGGAAACGTCATCCAGAGTAAATGTAAGGGAATCGTGAACCAGAGAAATCCTGCGGCGATGGTTTCCTCACGTAGAGGTCGCATCTGAAAGTAGAATACCGAATGTAGCGATAAAAAGCAGTAGACCGCGAAGCGAGTCTTTGTCGGTATCTCGTAGCGCGGAACCACGTCAAGCGTACGACGAGTGGTTACAAAGTGCAGCATTGCGACACTCGTAATTGGCGATGATCCGGGTGAGGAAGTACTGCGCTTGTTCAGTAGAGGTGCGGTCACTGAAACTGAGCTCGGGAGATATACATCGTTGATCAAAAGCGAGAGTGTTGTGAGGTTGTGCAAGATCTCTCAGGGTCTGAAGCATACATTGGTAATGTGCGCGCGATTCGCGACGCGGTACCATGGGTTGCCGACGACACTGCATTGGCGTGCCCACACACACCTCTCACGCCATACAAGGAAACTAAACACCCTAGAGTCTACATCGGCATCAAACCGAAAGTTTACAAGTTTTTGACGGGATGTAGACTTCTGGGTCAATATTGCGTTTCTTGCTGTACTTGCGTGTCAGGTCTTTTCCTGGCATGCGATGCTCTTTCAATGTTCAGTCATGATCGAAACCGCATCCTCGTACTCCTCTGAGGCTGGAGTCTCTGCTTCTTCTACCTCTAACTCCTCCTTCGTCTCAACATCCTTATATGGACAAATCCCTCGCCTCTCACGCCACGCTCTCTCTACATCCTCCAGTCTCTCCGCGCACGTGTCGCACGGCTTCAAATGTAGCTCGACGCCTACGATTGCTGGGCGATGATGACGAGCTGATCCTGGGCAAGTGATAGTGTAGCTATGTCTGTGGCAGTGGCAGGAGAAAGAGTGGATGGTCGCAGCGCATATACAGTTTTCTGGTTTGATATTGAGAGTTGGCATGGCCTATGTTGGAGGGGTGCGGTGCTTATTACCGGCTGTTGGGTGGTAGTGAGGTAGGGGAGTAAGTGGGAAGAGCTCGTGCACAGTGTAGTTATCAAACTATGCAAGAGCTCATGTGAACGATGCAAAAGAATCACATGTCACGGGGGTGATGGAGCGAGAAGGGACTTGAATGCATGCAGAGCATTATCGTGATGCTGTGAAATGTTTTGGACGGTTACTGCCTACTTCGCCGCACTCTTCATTGCTCCCGTGTAAACAGTCCCCTTAACCCATTGCATTGTACAGGTTGTTTCGTTTCCTCTTGCTCGCAATGCGTGCCTTAACGGCACTAAACATGTTAGCGGCCTACATCATGTTCAATAGCTTTCATCCTACTCACAGTTCACTATCCTTCAT
The DNA here is from genome assembly GCF_023758085.1 of Alternaria hordeiaustralica. Taxonomy (NCBI): domain Eukaryota; kingdom Fungi; phylum Ascomycota; class Dothideomycetes; order Pleosporales; family Pleosporaceae; genus Alternaria; species Alternaria hordeiaustralica. The sequence goes on along the minus strand of NW_026056780.1, from coordinate 951,371 downwards.
TCTCACGCTGCTGTTAACCTTGCTGCTAAGACTAGATCAATCGGCGGAAATAGTGCTGCGCGAGCTAAGTGCGGTATGCCTGCGGATTTTAGCCTTGCGGAAATCCATAAGTCTGGATTTGCTGCGTAGCCTTTTGGAATGCCAGCTGTTGGAAATGCTGCGCGTTCTCAGTACTCCTTGCCATTAGCCTTACCAATAGGTCTCTCACATTTTTCGTCTCCGCCTTCGCCAATTCCAGGTCTTGCCTCGACGTTACGAGTTCCTGCTTCTGCGCTGCGATAGTGTCCTAGGCGATACGAAGCTGGCGCTTAACTTCGTCGAGTTCGTTTTCCGCTGACCGCTAGGCTGCATAGGCCTCCTTACTACACATAGTCAGTATATGCCTCAATTGCACTACAGACACTCAGAACTTACAGCATCGCGCCGAGCCACTCTAGCGGGGATAAGGGGGAGTTTGATGCCATTGTTGTGGATTTGGATGATTTAGTGGTATAATGGTTTGTCCGATAGATGGTAATGTTGGGAGAAGTAGGTAGTGAGAACGTTGAGGTTGCAAAGATAAGTATTCAGAGTGCACCATAGATTGCTAAAGAACGCTAGCTCGATTAAGGATGCTCCTTTTTCCTCACTCACTACTCCCCGTGACTTTACTGTCTGCCCTCATCTCTCCGTATCTCAACTTCGTTCGCCCTTGCTTCCTGATGCTCTCTCAGTAGACACGCATTGCAAGCTTCTTCGTACCGCACTTCGATGATATTCGACTGCGCGCGGCTGCAGAGTCCAAAGCGGTTTGGTGACGACTTGAGGCTTGCTGGACACCAAAAGGTTCCTTTGCGGGATGTATGAGCGCATGTGTAGACGACGAGTGTGTATTGGCACATGTTCAAGTAGTGAAAGCAGGCAGTTCGGGCGAGATATAATCGCAGTTTCGGCTTGTGATATGTTTCCGAGCGTGGCAGTAGTGTATTGTTGGTCTTGACAGCAGCTTGTTACCGCTAGATCATCTTCTTGGAGTGCTTATATGATGTTGTCGTTGTGATGGACGAGCTCTTCACGTCGGTTATGCCTATCACTCAATCAGCCATTCTAAGCTATTGCACATTGACGGCTAAGACAGCAGATGGTTGTTTGCGTGAGCATATTTGATCAAGTTGTAGATAGTCTCAACGCCAACGTGTGAAGATGCTACCCACATCAATTTGCCACTGTACCCAGAAAGCGACGACACCAACCGGCACCACCTGGCATACCTTCCATGGCTAACCTCGAAACCCCAATGTCGAGACGTGTTTGCAATAACATTTCAAGATGTAAGGACATTGTGAGAGATGAAATGGCACCTTCCAGAAGACACATCTCGGCCTTTAGGTTTGGGTAGCCACCGCACGAGGTCACCTGCTAAGGACATCCGACGTGGTTAGCCTCGGGTTTGGTTCCTGTAATCTGCGAGCCGTTTTGACAGGCGGGGATGCTGGCCAGGCCCCCGTTGATGCCGTTTGCTATGCCTCAGGGCTGTTCCGCGCCCCGCCGTTTTCCCTTATCGATGAAACACGAGGGAGCGATAGGAGCGTGCCTGTTTGGATGAGAGGTACTGCGATAAACATCTCATCTCGCGGCCTGTGCTCGGCATCGGAAAAGAAAAAGGCGCATAAAGCTGGCCAGGTGTCTGGAATCTCGCTTGTCAAATATAGAGACTGGATGGGCGTCAATCTGGTCGTGGGAAATGGCTAGCTGGCGGGCATCGTGAAATGGAGAGATGCGCGCCAATCACGCGATATCTCTATTTCCTAGGTTGAAGCCTAGCGTGGCGGTCGATGACCAATCAACGCACGCGTGCGCTCTGACCTGAAACAACGTGGAGCCTCCACCAAACTACCTTCACCCCACCACCCGTCGCTTGCGGGTTCACCTTCCTTCTCGAAGCGCTGCACCGGCACACATTCACCTGTCGTGGGGTCGTTCCAGGCTCGCTCTGGCACTTCGATGATTTTGTCATCCACTTTGCGTGCACTTTGCGCGGTTTCTTACGTCACGCTTGTGGGTTCACGATGGGCGATGCAGAAAGCTTCACAATATCGCAATCACTGGCTCTCATTATCTATCGTTATTTCATCTCCACTTTCATCGCATCGATCTAGATGATGCCTAGCTTCCGTCGTTGTGTTGTAGATCAACGGCACACGGTCCTCTGACACTCAACGGCCCCTCTGATGTCTGAGGATGGCTAGCGTAGCCCTGCCATGCACATGTATTGCCAACTACCGACTAACAGACGCCGATCTTCGCGCCGGAGAGTACGGGAGGCTGCAGCAAGAGCGCGCTACGCCGCGACCACGCTGCGGGACGGGAAAGCCATGGCTGGCGGCTACAGCATCGGCCAGCGTTGAAACGCACATCCTACACCCATACAGTCAGGCTCGAAAGCTTGCGTGCGGCGTCGCGTGGAGTGGCGCTGTGTTTCGACACCTCGTGTGTCTCCTTCTCTATTGGCTCCTGTCGCTTCTTCCCTTCTAGGCCGGAGATTTTACAACGCTCAACAGCGTCTGTCTCACCACCTTCACCCACCTGAATAAAGGGCCATGGCCGGGTGATATTGCAGTTTGTGTTCACATCCGGTTTGTGCGTCTTCACTTCTTCTCTTGCATTTCTTATCTTCTTGTAGCCTAGAGCGCGCAGTGCGTCGTTCACAAGGTCCGGTACTATTGTCATTGAACAATAGCATCGTTACGTGCGAGGTGAAGACGGATTGAGTCACACGACTATTGACGGAGCGACCACTCACAGTGCCCGCCAAGCCGATACTTCACTTTTCGTCACGATATAATTTCCTGTACACCAATTCCCAGCTGTCCCGCTTTCGACAACAACACTCACGTCAGGATATACGTATCGCCAGTACTGATAAGACATCCGGCACCGACTATCCCACACCTTTTCTTGCAGGGCAAGATTCACTTTCGACACTACACACACATCAAAATGCCTAGCATACGGAAAACGCTCGTCGCCGCGCTCATGGCCTTTCCTGCGGCCATGGGCCACAGCTGGGGCGAGCAACTTCGGAACATCGACGACAAAGGCAACTACGTCGGCCAATATGGATATCCGCGGGGATTCGTCGACCGAGGCAGCAATGCTCCTGGCTCGGGTGACGCCATGTCCTACCGCGTGAACGAAGGCAGGGCCTATATCAACAAGGACGACATGGTCTGCCCACCCGCCCAACGCGAACAAAAGCAAGCAAACGCCGATAAGTTCCCTCGTCTCAGATCTCCACCGGGTGGCTACGTCGCTATACGATATCAAGAGAATGGACATGTCACGAGCGCAGACACCAACCCCGAAAAGCCCGAAAAGGGTGGCACGATCTTCGTCTACGGAACCAAGGAACCAAAGCCTGACGACAAGCTTGTTGATGTACTGCAATGGACAAAAGATGGCCAAGGTGGCGACAAGCGTGGAGTCCTGCTAGCCATGACCGATTACGATGACGGACGATGCTATCTAAACAACGGTTCGCCAAAAGCCAAAGAACGCGAACAGTTTTCTCCAGCCTATGCGATGGGCTCACCTCAAAGCGGGCCTTCGAACACAGTCATGTACTGCGAGACAGATGTCAAGCTTCCAGATACCATGGAACTCAGCAAAGCCTACACCTTGTACTGGGTCTGGCAATGGGCATCGATGCCTGGTCGAGCTGGCTTTCCCAAAGAAGGCAAGGATGAGTACTTCACTACATGTATGGATATCGACGCCGCATCCGCCGATGTTGCCATGGCAGCTGAAGCTCCTGAAGCGATGGCGAAGTTCCAGATGCTGCAACAGGATGGCGTCACTACTGCCCACCCTGACTTCAAGTCTCGGACTGCTCTTTTCACCGACTCACCGTTCAAGCGCGAATACGGCCCAGTCACATCCGAGATCTCAATCCCAGGTGGCGGTTCCGGCTCTGGTGGCGACGCTCCTTTCCCCACCAACAGCACTCCGCCCGCGGGTCCTACAGCTCCAGTCACCACTAGCGCTGTTCCCGTTCCAAGCGCTGCACCCCCAGCCCCCAGCAACGCTCCTCCGATCTCTGCCATCATACCCTCTTCTACCGCCCAGCTGCCATCTCCCAGCAACTCCGCAGCCTCCAGTGCTACTATGGAGATTCCCACACTCTCCGGTCGCCCCGGTGCTGCACCAACACCACCAGCCGGCAACGACGGCGTTGTCACTGTCACTGACACCGTCATGGTCACTGTCACAGCGCCTGCTCCAACAGCGCCTGTTGCTACTCCGCCCGCTCCCCCAGCAGTCGCTCCCCCAGCTATCACTCCTCGCGCAGTGCACAGCATCTACCATCGGAATGGTGCCAAGTTCAGGGGACTATAGATGGTGGAAAGCCACGTCTGCTCTGATTCTTTTACTGTATTTTCTTTTGTTACACACACACTGAACTGTCCAGTGGCAGGCCACGGGTACTGATGACGGACACACATGATGATGACTGCATGAAAACGATTGCATGATCATGAAGGTTGGGAGGCACGTTTTCTTTTTGCATTCAGCGATACCCCTTGCATACATATTGGCGTTTTGGGTAGCATTTTATGACCTGTACCCAGGTGGGTTGGTCCGGCGTTCATCAATAAAAGCATATCACACTTACATCACATCACGTCTTGTTGTCTTATCGATCTTGACCTCCTCGCTTCACATTTTCACTGCTAGGAGCTTGTGTTACTGCCCCACGTGCAGCCACGTGTTCTGACTTCAACGTTCTACGTCAGGCGCCTTTAACGTGACGTCCACAACCTCAGCCGACATACTGAGTACGTTCCATGAACATTTTCTACCCAGATGCCGAGCCTCTCGGATCGCTTCCAGTGTCGATGCGCGTATGCTCGGAGCATTATCCGCATCGACGCTTGCGAACGAATACGGTTATAAGATGACGCAACACCGTTCGCTGTGGAAGTTGGCTCACAGACTATTCCATTTGGGGTGCGGCCCGGACACGACCGTTACCTTCGTCAAAACTCGTTGGCTTCAGACAGCAAACTTACTCGTCATCTGTACCACATCCCAAGCCATCAGGTCTAGACCAGCGGGACCACAACGCGAAGAAGTCCCAGACCGTTCGAAACCCAACAATTGCTCCCGTCCTCCATAACCGGGGAGCTGGGTTAATATACGTAAGGCTGAGCAAGTTTCCCCGGGTTACTTCACACATGGCTTGATTCCGATTTGCCCCCAACAGCCCGGCAGATTGTCCTCTCACATCGTACGGTTCGGAGCCTCTGCCATGTGGCTTTGCGAGAGACGTTTGCGCTAGTTTCCATACCTCATAATAAGGATGTGCATTTGATACGAACAGTATCTTGCAGTTGACGAAGCCACACATTGCTCAGTACGTACACTCTTCACCGGTGGGAGGTAGCAGGAGGATCTTACGAAACATCTACGCGTTGTTCGAACAGTATAGGCAAAGCCCCAAACTCACTGCCCGAGTTCCCCGCGGTCGACTGTTGGTCCACATGAGATTCGACATGGGTGCGTTGGACGATCGCAACACTGAAGGATGTGTATAAGAGGGGGGATGAGATGGGACTATCGCTGTCTTCCTGCGAGACACTGAACAGAGTTCCTTGAGATATATTGACCTTCCTGTCTTGAATCATCGTCCCACCCAAATCCTTCGAAGCCGCTTCAACTCCCCCAGCCGACGCCATGTGCCGAGACATCTACCGCCACTACGAACGCTGTGCTCACGACGAATACATCCAAGCCTTACCGTGCCAACACTTCCGCACCGGTCTAAACGCCATCAACGATCCACGCTACTTTAATCAACCCGGTATACCTTACCGCCAATCTCGAAGATGCCGCGAGCAGAATCAATTTGACTTCCGTCGCAACGCTTATTGCACGCCATGTATGATGACGAGGCAGGGTTGGAACTTTCGGGGGTATAACAGTGGGTTTGGGGGATGGCCTAGGTATAGACCGGAGGGGTTTTGAGGGATAGTGAAGCAGAAGTGGAGGGGAAGTGGGAAGAAGGATATAGGGGGAGGTCATCTAGTTCTTGGAAAGATCCTCAAAGACTAGAGATTGACGTGAATACAGAAAGAGTGACAAACTAGCTCGGCTCCAGTGCACGGATTTCGAACAGTGATAATCGAACTACTTTCTCTCTTTTATATACACTCTGCCGCTGTGTAGACATCTTACTTTTCGATCGCAATTGCTCGAGCCCAGACTGTGCGGCCTGGATCTTGCAGTCCACCACAAAGTGCATATCCCCATGGCTATGCCTTCCTCTTTCCTCCCATCCATCCACCCAACATCTATCTCACCTTCTTAGTCACCTCCTCAACAGGCATCGTTCCCTTATCACTTTGCAGCATCGCCAGCGTGAACAGTCCGGTCAACGTCAACCACACATTCCCCCAAACTCCAATGCTCATGCTCGTATTATAATGACTCGGCATCTTGTAATGCTGGTACGCGCCGATGCCCGTCGTGATATGGTGAAACACTGTCGCAGCTACCACAGCCTTCGCATACGGAATCGTGGTGAGCTTAGTTGCGGGCGCGGAGTTGAACGGTATGGCGTTGGTGAAGGAGATGAGGATCAGCGCGAGGGTGACGAGACACCAGCCGTCGTTGCGGACGTTGTAGGCTTCGAGGTCGTTGGGAGCGAGGTTTAGTTGCGAGGGAGGGCGGAACCCTGTTGGAGTTAGTTTTGGAATAGACGATGAACATCAGAGAATTGAAGCTTTGAAGAGCGGGGTAAGAGCGTTGAGAGTCAAGGTAACGTACAGCCGATGACCATTATCGGGTCGTACACGCGACACAAGCCACGCAGGCCGTACCAGAATGCTGTGCCATAGGCATACGCATGGAATACCTGTAAGCATCAGTCAGCTCCTACTCTTCCGACCCCTCCAACCCCTCACAGACTACGCACAGTCGAGTTTATAGAAGGCATGATGTCGCGATCAGTCAATTGCACAACAGATCAAAAATTGCGCGATAGGACGAGAGTTCAGTATACACGCGAGACCGCACCTTAAATGAAGTTTGTTGACGTTCCTGGCAAGCTTCCGTACCTGCGACGTCATTATGAGAGCTCCAACAGCTCCATTGGTGTTGAGGGGCTGCAAGCCACGCCGTTAGCCTCCCCGTGGAACCGGAACATCGATCCGCGTAGCGCACCCGCAGATGGATCGAAGATGAGATCGGCCGCGATACGGATTGCGATGACGCTAAAAGCAGGGGTTAATCCGGCAGATGCATGTTCGTGAGGATGGTTTTGGGATGATGGTCGCGCACAAGACGATCGCGAAGGGCAGCCTTGTGTTGGAAAAAGCAAATCTATCGGGGTATCCACATTCTATCTCTTGCATCACCATGCTATCCTTCCTGCAACACTCCTTGCTGCCTTGGCTTTGCCAACTCCAATCGTTCCCTCACCACCCAACCCTTGCATCCTCAAACTCGCATCAACGACCTCGAGCGCATACGCACTCTCAATAGGACCCAAGTCCAGAATGGTACCGTTGTGCACCGCATTCGCGGCGGGGTTAACGATCTTCTCCACGTCCTCCTTGACCTGCGGCAACAGCATAGCCGTAGCACCCAACCATCGCGCCAACAACCCCTTGAAAGAAACCTGGTCGGTGTCACACGGCTCCTCTGCGTCCTTGGCCTCGCACTTGCTCTCGAAAAGCGCGCCCGTGTCTTGGTTTACGAAGTTCCTCTTCGCGGAAGCGACAAAACCCTTCGTTCTTTCCGACCATTTGTCGTCCTTGGTATGCACGGCCATGACTGCAGCGCCGTACATGTAGACGCCCACGTTGTAACTCCACATGTTGTGGTTTAGATCTGAACATCCGTTGTCTTCACTGGTGCCGTCGTAGACATTGAAGTCCTGGTCTACAAGTCCGACCTTTGTACTCCAGGAATACGTCTTCTCCGCCCAGGATAGGATTTCAGCATCTTTCGTGAGGTGTGCGATGCGGGCGGCAAGTTGGAAGAAGAGACCATTGGTAATGGCGTTCTTGTAGTGCCAGCCGTTCTGACCGTCTTCGCCGAAGTCTACTTTCCAGCGCAGGCCGCCGCCGCAAGTGTTGTTACCGTCGATCCAACGCTGCTTTTGCTGGTTGAAGACGTTCGTCGCCAGATCCACCCAAGCTACGGGTCCCTGCTGCGGGAGCTCCATCTCAGCGGCTGTTATAGCGGCAAGACCCCACCACGCTTGATCATCGTTGCCGGTTGCGTCGACGGTCATGAAGTCGTTTGCGGGGGTCGCTTGACTCAGGATGGTGGTCTTGAGAAGATCTTCATACTGGAGGTCGCCGGTGGTGGAGCCGTAGGTTAGCAGGGCTTCGACTGCGGTACCGGATTGCCACCACCAGTATGGTTGGGGGAGGAGTGCTCGACCAGGGTCTGGGAATGAAACTTTGAGCGAGGCGGCGAGGGTGCTTGATGAAGATAGTAGGGCGGCTGGTGCTGGAGGCGATGGCGGTGGGGCTTGGATGGCGGCGATTTGGACAACGAGTGAAACGGCTTTGCTGAGGGTGGTAGGGATCATTTTGAAAGTTCGAAATCGGTATAATGGTATCGCAGAAAGGAACGTGCTGATCAAAGCAGAAAAAGAATGTAATTTGTGTAAAGAACGTACTGGTTCACTGAACCATATAAAAAACAACCAAAGAGTGTCTGCGCAAAAAATATGCGACGAACAAAGAACGACGGAAAAGGTGTCGAAGGGAGGGAAGAAGGACCAAGGACGAGGGCTGACGCGTAAAGATAATGAGATACCACTCAACCCACCCACAATACACAACTCAGCCTCAACACAACGCATAAAATGCCATTAGTTTCATCCATCCAGCATACTCGGCACCCACGCCGTGCCCCGACCCAAAATTAGCAGGTGTCACACATGCGCCTTGGCCTATCCACCCGCACGTGTAAATGAACAAATGCCATGCATGTGCGTTGTCGATAAGAAGAGTTCTCTGGGCTTTCTGCAAAAATCTCCTGATCGACAGCTGGGAAGGGATGGTCTAGAGCGGATTCGTTGTTATCTGAAACGCGACGCGACGACGTTGCGCGATGTGATTCGTCGGGTATTGAGAACACTGGAGAGGCCGAGAGGACGCAGAGAATTGGGCGGTAGGGGTCGGAAAGATCGGATCTGCTGCGATAGAGCCTGAATTGGCGTGGTGAATGGGATCTGCTGTGGGTTGTGATGATGTGCCGAGGTGGTGGATGTGGATGAGCGTGGCCAGGTGTGATGGGGATTGGTGTTGAAGATCTGGACTGTTGATCTCGATGCATGAATCGCGTAGGACGACTGCGGCTCAGATCTAAAGACGCTGGACGGACGCTGACATTGGAATTCGTGCGATGCCATCGGAGCTGTCTACAGTCAGAATGAGCAATCACCTCAGTGCATGCATCATACACCCCATCCGCCCTATATCCCACTCCTACAGTCCACTTCCACCCCGCCGTCTACATCTTCGACATAACGACTTTATTCTTGACAAAACTGCCCCACCCCTCCGCAAACACCCCACCCGCGCCATCCTCCACCCAGCTCACAGCCTCAACATACCTCCCCTTCTCCCTCATGATCTTCGCCCTAACCTTGACCACAGATGGCGTCACCAGATTCTTCTTATATTTGACCCGCAACTCACTCGTCGCATTCGGAATGCCATAGTTCTTGACTATAAGGCAGCCCATGCAATGATCCAGCAGCGATGCCGTAATGCCGCCATGAAGACTCGCATAGTTCCCATCGGCATCGTGAGCTAGCGATACCAGCACGATGTTTTCCGTTCCTTCCGGATCGGAGAGATCGTATTGTATGTCCTTCTTCGCTGCTTGTCTAGCCGCCTCTTTCGGGTTGTCGGGCGGCACAATCTCCTCCCACGTTGTGTCCGTATGTGTGACTATACTGTCGGGGTTTATAACCTCCCGTCGCTTTCCGTGACCCGGTTTCCACAAGTCGAGAAACGCGCGAATCGCGTCGGATGTGAAGAGGCCGCGCGTGAAGAGCAGGTTCCAGCCGTCGCGCGCCTCAAACAGGCGGCGATCGTGGATGGACGTTATCGAGGGGTCGGCGAAGAGGGCTTTGCACCATTCGTGAGCGGTGAAGTCTTCCAGGTGTTCGGTTCTTCTTCGGGTCGTCATCGTAGGTCGGAGGGGGTGTGAGTATGGTGTTGGCGCGGAGCGGACGATGGAGGACGATTTATGTAGGGTCTTCGTGGAGGTGGTAACCTCTGCGATAAGGCTGCTGGTATGATGTAAGGCATAGCTGCGGTCGGACGGTCGGACGGTTGGACGGTCGGATCTCGCTGCGCGTCGCGTTACTTGCAAAGCAGGGAGCTCAGGTTCCGAGGTTACTGATGATAAAGTTTAGCGCTGACGTATCTAAGATTGACCGCAACAAGGTTAGTATTACCGACCTGCATACATGGAACCTGAACATCAATTCAATCACGCAGACAAGACGAAGACATAATTTTGATCGCATTGTATTCTTCCGCCACAACGTCGTAAAGTAATCAAGGATTACAGTCGAAACGTCGTGACATCATGTGCTACTTCAACCTTCAAGCCGTGAACTATCTCCATATGAACTCCATTCCGAATCTTGCCCTACCGAAAGGCAGGGCAAAATCACTGTGCGCACTTATCAGTTTGTTTTTCCGCATGGGGTTGCGACGAGGCGTCGTCATCTCGTGCTACTCAAGAGCCCTGATGGAACGAGGCCAACGAGCGCGCGTTCTCCGCGCGGAGTGCCGCCAGAATCTTGTCGGTCTCAGCTTGCGCCGCCTTCAGCTCATCCATTTCACCCCGAAGCTTGGCGTACTCCTCAATGGAAACCTTGTCCTCGGGGTCGTCCAGCAGCTCCTTCTGCTTGTGGTTGGGAGTTGGAGAGCCAGAGCCAGGAGATAGCAGATCATCAGGTGCATCGGAGAGCTCAGAGGACGAGGGAGATCCGGTTCGGGTGAAGCCTCCTGGCGCGCGACTTGCCGCTCGAAAGATGTCCGAGTCAAGCTCGTCCATGCCCTTAGTTCCGCAATGGTAGTTGACGAAACCGGTGTCCTTAGTCTTCTTCATCTTGCCCTTGCCCTTATCCTTGATGGAGCCGTCCCCGCCGTCGTTAGAGGCGTTCTTGCCATTAGCACCCTCGCTGAATACGTCCCTGCTGAAAGCATCCTTGGAGACAACATCACCAGCTTGGACACCGTTCTTTCGAGCAGCTTGCACGGGGACAGCGACGACATGCTGCACGGGAAGTACATTCGAAAAGGTAACGCCCATGTCAGCACCAGGGTGGTGCTCATCCCGCTGAGATGCCGAAGTCTCTGACTGAACAAAGGAGGTGGGGGATGTTGAGTTGTATTGGGTTGTGGTCCTACGCTCTTCTGAGGTCTTCTTCTTCGTCATCTTGCCGGGAGACATCTCGCCTTCAGAGTCAGTGGCCATGGCTGGGTGCTCATGCCGAATGACATTCACACCCGGTTGACTACGCTTCTGGCGCTTCTGAGCCGACTGTCGCGGTTGTAACATCATCTGAGAACCCTGAGTTGCTCCAGGACCGTCAGTGTCATCGTGGTCACCGGACGCGATCATCTCAGCCGCAGTACGCCTACCCCGAATCGGACGATTCTGATGGTGCTGGTCGTTGTCACGGCCGACCTTGATCCACTGGCCGCGGTGGGCGTTCGAGACGCAGTTGACGATGGTGCTACTGTACAGCTTGTGGGGAGCGCCAATCGTAGTCCAGGTCTTCTCGTTCTTCATCAGTGTAACGCCGGTCTGTTTGGAGGTCTTCAGCACCTCACAGATCCACTCTATACGCTGTCCGAAGGTCCAGTCCTTGGTCTGGCTGATGTTGTCGATGATGGTCTTATCGTAGATGCGAACTTTGAAGCCGTTCAGGTGAATGTCCTTGGCCATGCCGACGATGTCCCAGGAGCACGCTTCAATAGCCCAGTCCTGGTAATAGACACCTTCACCCGGAGTTAGCCGCTTGCGGTAAGCGTTGCCCTGGGTGTCCTTGGCGCTGGTCATATCCTTGAAAGCTAGCATCAACATTTTGACGAACTTACGATACTCTGCGTCGGTCTCGGGGATGGAGGGGTCGACCTCTGGAGAATACCACTGAGGCTCGTCCATGGGCGCCCTAGCTTCTTCTAGGGTCTTGAAGCGGAAGCCGTCGACCTCTGGATAGTCACCGTCCTTGTCCAGAAGCTGGGAAATCTTGGTCTTAATGCGAGACGGATCCTTGAGACCGCCGGGGACCTTTTCCAGGCGCGTGTCCGCAAGGCGGGGAATGGGAGGACCGAAGGGAACGGGAGCACGAGCACCAACGGGAGTTGAGGGAGATGCAGTCTGGCTCTGGGTCACCATCAGGTTCTTGTTGGTTGTGCCCTTGGGGGTGTCCTTATTGGGGTCGTGGTCGGTCATATTGGGGTATTTGGGGCGGCGGCTGGGGTTTTGGTTTCAACGGTTACTGCTTGCAACTAAGACACCTGTTAGTGAACTCCAGCATCTATTTTCCAGCACCGGTGGAACTTACTCGAATAATTGATGAGATCTATGCGGCGTGGGGGTGAACTGGCTGCGGGAGTCTCCCGATCTTTATGTTCGCAAGGCTTGACCACCGGGCTAGTGAAAGATCATGCGCGAATTGCTGCGGATTGAAGTGGATCTGGTGTACTGCTTACGCAGGCGACGACGGAGTGAAGTAGGAAATTGAAGGTCGCCTGTGACAACCGCGGACGATTTGTAAGCCAAGAGGATGTCAGGTGCGTTCTGTGAAAGAAGACAAAGGTCTGTTGTTATGATCGGTGCCTGTTGCTGGGGGGGCTGCGTGCGTATCGACAGCAAAGGCGTGAGTAACGTGCGTCCAAGGGTCTTGGCATCCTCGCATTCACCTAGGACCTGAGCGTTTGCTACACCCACGACCCATTGCCCCGATCCACAAGACCTCGTAGCACTTGCTGCATGTCGATAGCGTGTGGTGTCGTGATGTCCGTCTTGCCTGGGATACTGCGCGAGGTCGGCGTCGTGCGATATGGCCTTGTCGCGTGCGATGTTGCCTGTGACCTATGTTAACACACTGACTACCTTACATAGAATGACTTCTTGTTGAACTGAAAGACATAAGAGCTAATGGCGTACCATAGGGACCTTATGAAGACCGGCGACAATACGGATGCGCGAGGCCGTCGCAGGCCCGTCAGCATATACGATTGCAGCTGGCAGCGACAGAGCGCGCGACCGACTACATACCGTTCAGGTTCCGACAAAGCAACGTCTTGCCAGACCTGCGCTTTGCAACCTCTCCAGATGTGCGATAAGGCGTTGTATGACCCGCGTATGCATGAGCAAGTCCGTCTTGCTAGGCCTACACGCGTTCTGTCCGGCTTTTTGATGGGGCGCTGTATGTCCTGCAAGTGCATGTGCAAGTCCATATCATAAAGACGCGAACGGATCTTCGTCGACCAAGGACCAAGACTGGCAAGCAGCAATACACTTCATGCGACACAGTACCATGAGATGATGTAGTCCCTTCTCTTTCAGGTATCACCGGGGTCTTTCCAAGCAAGAGCGGTCCAGACGGGATGCGTCATGTGACCTCCTTACCCGGCGGGAAGGTGGACATTCTTGATCGGGAACGAGACCGGGACCAGAGGTAGGAGAGAATGCTTCCATTACATTTGAATCCGACGTTCTCGTGTTGGAAGTCGCTCTTGCTTAGGAGTTGAACCTTGGGTGGGGTGTCATCTAGGTTGCGCCAGTCGAGTGGCTCGACGGCAGCGGCAGCCGCATGACTACGGCGTGGTATGCCATCACGGTGTGTGGAGAAGAGTTGGATGCTAGTGGCTGTGAATATGGGCGCGAAAAGTTTAGAAGTGCAATGAGTTTGCATACCTGACTGGCTGGTGCGCGGCGAGGAGGGAATGTTGCCTTGGCATGTTTGTCTCGGGCGATGGCGGCGTCATCAGACGCGTCGAAAGGGCAGTGGCTGTACCGCGCCGTCAGTTGAGCTCATGTTGCCGATGATCTCAATCGGAGAAGCGTTGGCAAGATCGCGTTCGGTGCAGCATTGTGAGGGTCGCGGTGGTGGTGGTGGGCGTCGGCGTAGCCCGTCGACTTTTATGGCAGCACAGCCATCGAAGCCAGCGTCGGGAAAGGTCTGGACCGTTGATCACATGAAGACATGAGATTCAATTGCCTCCCTGGGTGAAAGTATCAGTAAAAAGAAGGACCCGGCGGTGGCGAGATTGACGATGCTGTCGACGTTTGGTGGAAGCGGATGAAGTTGTAGGTTGCGGAGAAGGAAGGCAGGAACGAGGGGCAGACTCGCCGTCGCTAGCGCGCATTGATCCCACCTCAAAATCAACGACAAACCTTCATGGACTTCGCCTGGTGCACGGCCGCTTCTTGCTTCTTGCGAGGACTGGTGCTGCACACTTCCGTAAGCTTTCATCGAGTGCAGTCATGTCCAGGGAATGCTCCTCGGACTGTCGCGATGCGCCACTCTCCGCGGCGAACGCGCGGCTGCAGCGACTGCAGGTTGATGGGCTCGCTCCGCGTCGCCATCACATTCAATCGCTCAACTTCTCCTTTTCAGATCTCATAACTGAAGACGCGGCCTTCGGCATGATTTCGAAGGAAGTTCTTGTCGCAAAAATCAGCGAGCACGTGCCGTCAAAGACACAATACCGTCCGAGTCATAAGCTACCGAGCGGCTGATGGATGGACTTACTTTCTTTGTCTTGAGCTCTCTGATCCGACTGAAAGTCCAATAGAGATCGGGTTTCTTGGTTGCTCCATTCGGCATGCCTTGGTCGAGACAGCACGACACAGCAAACGTCTACCTGGAGTTTAGTTGAGTCGGTATTGTCGTCTCCCGCTTACTATTCCAGGCGAGCGAGCATACTCGGTTGACCGGCGTAGCTGTCAAGGTTGAGTTTGGAAGAGTCTTTGCGTTTGCCGGAATAGTTTGTCGAGTGCAATATCTGGGAGTGCTTTGTCGGTTGAGACAAACACCTGGGCGGTAGTAGTTAAGTAGTGACGTGGAATCCTCGAACACTTATGGGTAGGCTGTCTTTCCCGGTTCCGCAAGCAATCTCGCTTTCCTTGCTCTTTCACATCTCCTTGGGGACTGTCTTTCAAACCCCATTCACCAAGTTCGTACCATTTGGAATGGTACGGAGGAACGGATGCAGCAGGACAAGCCTAGAAAGAGATATATACAGTCGACAGTAGGACTCTTGCACTTACATTTCGCTATATTAGACGGCGTCGAGGGGCTCTGGCTTACTTATATTTAGTTTAGTTGGGTTTATATACTTGACTGGCAAGAGACAGCGCGATGCCTCGAAAGTTGATACGTAGTATCGCTACTGGTTTTGCCGCCTGCATGAACACTTCGGTCGCCCTCACGCTTTGGGCTTGGCGCTACAGTGATTTCCTCCTTAATCGCCCCTCCCCCGCCTTGGAGTGACCGCCGTGTGAACACGTGATTCACCCTCTGATCCACTCTTTCCGAGTTGGGAGCCTTCTGCTCCACGCCACAAACAAACTCCTAGCGCGTGGTACCTCCGTGAGAGTATTTCTGGGGCTTCATTTCGAACTCTCAAGGAAAAATTACCCCCCTCAACCACTTCGATTCACAACTGCAACCCACAAGATTCATTGCATACGACGACGACATCTCTACAATGAATTCCAACAACCCCTCCACTCCTGAGATCGACGACTCAATCACCGACGAACTCGACTACGATTTTTTTGCGAGGCTTATGCAGCAGAACACTGTCCCATCGAGCTCTTCTATCGCGCCGGTAGCTTCAACACATCCTGGCCCAATCGAACAGGACGGCTTCAGCCAGAACGACCAAAGCCTGTTTGATTACGGCGATAACTTTCCTTTGTTCCCTTCTGAGAGTCTCGGAGACAACGGCGGCTATCTCGACCATCAAGGAAATATGTACACTCCTGGCGAGAGCGTACCCGGACAGTCGGCCCATGACTGGAACCTGCAAGGAGGTCACAATCAGGTAGAGACTGGTCACCCGTATCAGCGAGAGAACAACGTAGCCTTCGGTAAGTCGATATGATATACACTCTGTGTCGCGCGCTCACACTGACTTCTTCTAGGCTCGTCCAGCAGCTTGGGCAACGACTTTATGTACCCTTCGACTGCGGCTGACCCGGTCCAAAACACTGGGCGTCCGGTCTTAGCACATGATCGTACACCATCGCCCGGCTGGATGAATGAGTCGGCGAACGCGCCAATCGTGAATCAGACCCCAACGCCGACCCCTACGTCATCGAGCGGCCGTCCGAATTTCATACGTCGGGACCCAGTGCTGGGCCATAGGCAAGTGCAAGACTTTGGAATTCCTTCGAACTATCCATCAGCGCCTGTTCACACATCACATACAAGCCGCCCATCCAGGATGCAAGGACTACCGTCAGGCTATGCGCAGCCTCTGAGCGCTGCATCATCGCCCTCTTCCACACCAGCACCTCATCGCGGACCAGACTCTCGTCACGCACCAGCAGATTTCCGAGGCTCAGTACCGACTCATGTATCAGAGCCGGGTCATGCGCCAGTCATGTTCTACCCGTCGACAGGGGGCCACCCGCCATCAACAGCTCGTGGACCGGTAGCCCCGCCCGATTCAATCGTCAGCCCTACGCCAGGATTTCAATATGGATACTTGCCCCCACAAGTACCAGGACTGCATCGCGCACCAGTGCTACGACACCCATCAGGCCCGCAACACGCACCAGGGCCTCAATATGCACCTGGACCGCGAGTTAGATCAGCGCCGCCACCTACGTCGGCGACCCCTGATACGTTCATGAGGCACCACCCGCCTGTCACCAACCACAACGCACCCGTAATCAACCACCCAGTAGCGACCGGTGATTCACCTGCGCCCCAGCTGTCCGAGAACAAGGACGCTGGAACTGGCGAGCAAGCTGCTGAAGGCGCTGACAGCGCGGGCGCTGTTAAATCCACCACACCCAAACACATTCTCGAAAAAGAGAAGCAAGCCCGGGCCGCGATCAGGAAGCTGAAGGCCAAGACCAGTATGGACGGGCAGATGGGCGAGTCTATCACCATGGTTCGTACCAACACTGGAGTTGAGTTCAGTGGTACGATGTGGAAGGCGCCTGCCAACGATATGACCATTCCTACAACAGAAAAGGAGATCAAGGCTTGCGTCGATGCTCTTGACGTGGCGATGCACAACGTCTTAAACATCCGGGAGAAGGCCGATGTCAAGTCATCTAACAATCGGTGGAACTCTGAGTCCAAGTACTATTTCCCGGAAGAGTACAATGCAGCTGCTGGCCTGCTTGTAGTAAGTTTAAACCGAACTGTATGCTTCTGCCATCACTAATGTAACACAGAAAGAGCTGATCAAAATCCACACCGACGGTTGGACCAAGCAGATCTTCGACCAGAACGAGCGTGAGCAATGTCAGCTCACCCAGTTCTACACGTTTGAAGATCGGTTCGAAGGTCTTCGGGAACTGCTTCACGTAAGTATTCTGTCTTGGTAGTTATACGAATTGAAGCTAACCGTACTCAGTACTCCAAGACGTCTTGTCAAGACATCATGAAGGGTTCCCGCTTCTACACCATCATCGCAAACCCCCGCAACCTGATCCACCGCACGGCCACCAACAAGACTGCCAACGTCAACAAGGGTCAGCAGATTCGGGCAGGTAAGAAGGCGATAAAGAAAGCAAGCAGCGCGGCAGCTTCTTCAAGCGGCGAAGACAAGGGCGACAAGGCAACCCAAAAGGACGACGAGGAGGGCTCCAACAGCGAAGAGTCTACAAAGGTCAAGAAGGCCTCAAGGGGCAAGAAGCGCGCTCGCGAAGAGACCTTCGTTGCAGAGGACCCAGCTGGCCAAGCACCTCGCAAGAAAGCGCCTGTGAAGAAGCGTCGCAGCGAGTGATGGCTAGCGCTTCCAGTCCGTTGTTTACCGGCGCGTTATACCCAGGGTGACGGTATCATTTGGTTTCTGTTTTTCTTTTCAAAGCTCGGCGAAGTGTCAGAAATGACGTCACCGCCTTGCTCACTTGCGTTGCTTTTGGATTTCTTGACTTCCTTGTCCTCACTGCCACGGAGCGGTGTCGCGGGATGTACCTTTTCCCTATCTCCTAATAGTTGTTTCTCAATCTCATGTTGAAAGTGCGTTGCCACACACAGTGTCTTCCAAGACTGTAGCGGGCGTATAGAAGTGGTAGCCACACTCTTGTCGTGAACCCTAATGCCAAAAGTCATACAATTCCCTACCTATTTGACTGCTGATCTTTACAACTTTGAGAAAGACTTACTGTGTTTCATCTGCCCAGGCATTAGCTCCGATGCTTCCGTAGTAGATTAAATGAGCTGCAGGTAGCCGACGATAGATTAATCAATCTCACAAAAGTTCCCCAGTACCGCCGAATTAGACCGAGCTACCTCAACGACAACACCTCACTGTCACTATGGCGCATTATTGTGTACGCCTCGCCCTGTGACAGAGTATGACAGCAATCAAGTGTGGAGTAGTCGTCGCATCCTCGCTATCGCTTTAGTACAACACCAACGAATTCGAACGGACCTGAGGCAAGGCTGAGATCACCATAATATCGAGAACAGAGATGTGCTGAAGCAAGTTGATTACATGCACTGCATGTGTGCAAAGGTTATATATACAAAGAATCCTCAAAAGTTCCAAAATCCACATCTACCACCCAGTCATCCCCGATGACCACAACACTCTCACCCTGCTAAAGGGCCGAGCGAGTCGAAGTACTCGTCTAGCAAGACTTGACAGCAGAAGCAGTGTACTTGCAGTTGCCGGAGGGGCCCTTGGAGACGGACTTGGGCTCAGAGCCGGGCTTGGTGCCCTTGAACTCCTCGCAGATGGTCTTGACGGAGGTAGCGCAGGTGCCGGAGATGGTAGCGGTACCGCCGAAGTTGGGGTTGATACCGGCAAGGACCTTTCCGTTGTAGGCCTTGACGTTCTTGATGACGACGGAGCGGGCGACGCTGTTCTTGCAGTTACCGCAGGCACGGTAGAGCTTGCCGAAGTTCATAACGGCTGGGGGCTGTTAGTGGTGTTCAGAGGAGTGTAGTGTCGGGGGACTTACTGAAGCCGTCAATGGTGACCGTGCCCTTTCCGTTGTGCTGGATGACCTTGTCATCAGCGGCCTGGGCACCTCCGCCCTTGATCATGGCGTTTCCGTCACCCTTGAGGGAAAGCGCATCCTCGCAAACGTCGACCCACCAGACGTTCTCGATGGTGCAGGATCCTGGTTCAGATTAGTATCCATGACTCGTTCTTTGTACGGAGGAATGCTCACCCTCGCAGTGGACACCCTCAATCTGGTCCTTTCCGATGATAGCGTTCTTAAGAGTTCCGCCGTTCTTGATGAGGAAGACAGCGTCCTTGTCACCGCCCTCGACCTGGCCAGTGCAGCTAGCACCACGGCCGTAGGTCTTCATGCCACCATCGAAGGTTCCGCTGACTTGCTGGGGAGCCTTGTAGGTGACGGAGCCCTTGGAGGCGGGGATCGGGAGGGAGGCGCGCTTGGCGAAGGAGGAGAACTCGGAAGGAGTAACGGCGGCAGGACCGGCGGCGGCGAAGCCAGTGATGGCAGCAACGATGGCGATGGAGAACTTCATGTTGACGGTTGAATTGGTTGATCGAAACTGGAAAGTCGAAGAGGATGCTTTGAACAAAGTATGTATAAAGAATGTAAGTCTCTGAAAGAGGTAGCGAAAGTGGATGCTTCAAGCAAGAATAGACTGAATGAATGTGATGGTGGTGGTGATTCCTTTTTGCCGGTGGTCGCTGTGATACTTATACTCCCCCTCAACTCGTCTTCTGGGTGCCACACTGAGGCACTCCACATTCGTCCGAAGATGTGCCATGTGGAAGACAGGGTACTGTTCCTCTCCGGCGGTACTCATGAGCCCAGGCCCAGAGTGTCATGCGAATGTGAGTAGGATGGCCCAGAAGAAGACGCTCGCAGGGTTGTGTAGGACGTCAGGGCCGTGCTCTGGTGGGGCTTGGGGGTCGGAAACGCGCTCAGGGCGGGATATCTCGAAAGCACCCAGGCCACGCTCATTTGTACTGTGGAGTTGGTAAAGGGAATTATCCAGTAAGCACCGTCTTGTCTTCCAGACTCAACTCTCATCATCATCAGCGCGATAAGACATCAGTTTGCATCTCAGAAAGACGAGTTCTGGGAGACGACTTGAGAGACATCGTGTTCTGGAACGCCACACGAACGCACACGACAATTGATTCACCACCGGAAGCCAGGAAGTCGTTACATGTCCGATCGACTAGTGCTGGATCCAGCCTGTCACACCGACGCCAACGCTCGCCAAAATGCCAAGCTTTGACATGAAACCGCTCAAATATCCACATCGTAACCACCTATCTGGAACGCCAAGGAGAACTGAAATTTCCGCTCGTTGTTCGAAAACGTCTGGCCAGTCAAGCATTTCTCCGGGAACATCATTGGGGTCCTGCCAAGACACATTTGCGATTCGTGTCACGGGGCGAGCCTTGCGCTAGAATCTGGCTAGAGTGTGAGATAGTTTCAATGACTTTCTTTTCGATATCTCCGCCAATCGCGACGCTGCCTGGAGGGCGTAAAACACCAGCTCGGGGCGTCTTGGCACGTCATGTCGCGCAAACAGGTGTCGTGCATGACGCCCAGTTGTCATTCCTAGGTGTATCTCTGTTCACCACGCTGCTTAGGATCCCGCGTGTTCAAGAGTCGCTGACAGGACTTGCTTGCCAGGTTGATGCAGCCGGCTGACGCCAACCGCCCTGGAGGTTAGCAGCGTTGCGACTCGAGACGACGTCCAAGGCTGGTCGTCAAACGACCGCTCAGCCCATCCACGGAATACACATGTTGTTGTAGTTAGTAGTACTGTGTCATGGCACGTCGATTACTGATCGACGTAGAGTCGTGGAGTCGTGGGTACTGCGCGTGTCGTGCCGTGTTTCGCTGGTCGCGATCGGGTAGTTGTCTTCCGATTGCACGACTGCCATTTTGCATCCTGCGTCGAAACGACCCTTGTTCGGTCCTTCGCGATCTCTAGATCTGTGTAGCTACCTAGGTATGCTTGGGAGATGCGAATTCGTGTCGTCCAAGACGGAGTAATATCGAAAGTGAGAATGTACTGCCCAGGTTTCATGAAGGGCCGCAGCAGCGGACCGCACAAGTGTGGCGTAACGATGTGGCTCAGGGATGTGGCGCGGGGTTTTTGCGCATCTCCACTTCCTCCCGATTGCGAAAGTCCCCGACACGGCACAAGCAACGACAACAGCCCGGTCCAGAATCATCCCCTGCCAAATCCTCACCGTACTGCAACAGCATGCATCTACCCGGATAGCTACGATTGTACACGTCGTCAGCTAGAGGAAGCAATGCACAACTCGTCTTGACCGCTGCGATGATGCCCAAGCGCAGATTGGACACGAAAATTTTGCCAGACTGAAACACTGTGACGAAAGATCTTCAATCGCATTTTCAGAAAGCCTAAAGTCATTTCACGCCCCTAAGATCGGAGTTCGTTGGTGCCGCAGCAGCCAATCGCGTGAAGGCGTACTTTTCGAAATGAAGCATTCATCTAGGCTGCTGGTATCCGTCCGCATAAGAACGCATCCAGCTAACCAGAGTGGATATGCCTGTTCTTCTAGATCAGCTGGAAGCTAGCGGTGAGCTTATCGCTTTCCGGCCACACCCTCTTCCGATGCAATCTGCAGAGAAACCGTCCCTATCTTCGTAGATCAAGAGGGGCTTCGATCGGTACCTATGCGCTAGATAAAGACGCATTCAGTTCATTTCACCGCGCATCCTGTGCTTGGGAGGAGGAGTCGAATACTTGACTCCTATCACATATCCACAACATCGTACCTCCCAAACTTATCGCACTTCGCCGTCCTAATCTCCCACCCCTTCTCCATGCACCCCTCTATATACTTCTCCTGCCTCGCGTCCGCCATGATCAAACCTCCAGTTGTCATCTTCTGCCCACTCAGTCTGACCACCTGCACATTCAATTTAGTACCAGCAACCTCCCTCAGCCCCTTAATCCGCTCAACAAAATCCTCCATCACCCCTTCATCAACGACCTCCATATTACACCACCTCGGCAGCACAAGTCTCAGCACCTCCAGATTCATACACTTTCCTAACGCGACACAAACATCCTTAACACTACTCTCATACTTCCACTCGTCAGGAACATCGAAAGGCATCTGCTTCGCCAGCCTGACACCCGCGCGCTTACTCACCGCCGGCCTAATCATCCCCCATCGCTGTTGCGCCCGCCCCTGCGCCGTGTGTCGAACCGGCAACGGCAGTGTGATACATCTGATATACTGCCACGCATACTTTTCTCTTGAAGTGAACATGAACGCACTCGTGAACATCCACGCACTAGCAACCATCCACCCATTCATACCACTGAAGCGCCACTCGTTCTCTCTGTAAAAGTAAAACGTAGCTTCATGTCTTACCTGTCTGCTCACTCTCAGCAGATTCAGATTCACGCCGTGTTGCCGCATCTTGACTTTAAGGTACTGCATGTTGCGGTTTGCGGTCACGATTTGGTGTGAGGCGATGGGGTTGTCTGTTTCGGGCCAGAGTTCGATGAGGAAAGGTAGGGTGAGTGCGGAGGCGTAGATCATGCAGCGGAGTTCGGCGGGGAGCTTCATGAGCCGGAATGGCTGACTGGGCTGGCTGGAGGGAGGGGAGGGATGCGGATATCTTCGCTCGGCGTAGAGTTTGGGGTAGCGAGTGTAACGGCGGAGTTGGCGAGTCGTGTAAGGAGGTGGTAGGGCGTTAGCTGGCGACATCGTCACTATTGTGTTTATAGTCCCAGGGACAGCTTCTCTCGGCTGTCGGTGGGCGAAGTAGATGAATGGACAACTTATATGGGCATACGCGCTGGATCACAATGACACTTTGCTGTTTTACATGGCGCATGAGACGTTCAGATGATCATTTGAGATTGTTTGAGCGCTACCACATACATCAAACTATCTAACCTGGGTACCTATTCTCGTGTCTTCCACCAAAGTGACATCAGTCCCAGTACTCACCAGTTACATCAGCTCCGTATAGGAAGCACGCCAGCTTTGTAATTACTCCGCGCAAAGAAGGGTGGTGGGGCGCGCTCAAGTCGTACCGGAACTTCTCAACGATGTTACCGAAAGGGTCATCATCTTGGTAGGCGATAGTGGGTACGTAAGCCGCTATATCCACCTCTTCCTGTTCGATGAAATGACTGATCCAGTCTTCGATGTCCTCTTCCATCTCTTCAAGGTCCTCGTCCGCCCTCTCGTACTTGATTGTAAACTTACTACCATCATCCCGCTCATACTCGATGTCTTTGATAATACACTTGCCGTCCATGATAACGTCGGGACAGGCTTCGTTACTGCGATCTGGGTGTAAGTGCAGTACGTCAGCGAGAAAGACAAACATCTGCCGTTGAAGTCTGTACAGCTTTCCCGTCTGGTATTGAAGGGGCAGGCCGCCATTAAACTGCTCAACCCACAGCCGTGAGTTCACAGGGAGTTCGAGTGTTGCCATGATAATGTTGGTGATCGAGATCCGGAGACATGAAAAGTCCTCTCGCTCCGGTAGCTCAAAGCGCATCTTCAGAGTAGGTGGAATATCAGGGCGCTCATCCCACTTATCAGGGAAGAATAGTCCACTAGCCGCACACCAAGCCTGCATCGATGCGAAATCATCGAACGAAGCCTGTGCGCTACGTGACGTCATCTTTCCAATGACATCTATGTGCTGCCACTGTTTGAGGGCAATTCTTCGGAACTGGCGATTGATCGAAAATAACTCGGGTAGGCGGCGTGAGATTGTTCGGCTCTCAATGTTGAATGTAAGACAATGATGGTCGTTTGACTCCATAAGCATACCAAGGAGGTTCTGCTTGATCGAGGTCGAGTAAAGCAGATTCGCAAGACGGAGCATCCGGCTAGGGAGGAATTGCATCCTTTTAAGTTGTCCGTTGCTGTCCACATCGTATGGAATGATTGGAAGGGCGGCATCATCGGGACGTTGATGGCTAGACTTTTTCAGGATGAACGTGGCTTGTAGACCGTCGACTGTGGCCTCGATGCTGTGAAGCGACCGGGGTGCTCGTAGATAGGGGCTCATTTCCGGACTACGCTGAGGCGTCAACAGTGTAATCAGCGCATTGAGATTGGACTTGTTGATGGGGTACGGGATTGGAGTGCTCCAGTGGTCATGTGAACGAAGATCTCGTCCCGAGAACGCGTATGACACCTCAATCTTCGCGCGCTGTCGATTGCCTTGGCTTGTGAGTATATCCTGATATCGCCAGATCATCATCATGATAGGTTTCAGGTCGATCCTATCATGGGCAGGCTGACATAATCCCGGGCAAAGAGGCTCGAGATCGATGACGACTTTGCGCACGTAATCGAGGTTGGAACCAAGACCTGCCATCCACCTGCTAAGGAGTCCCAGGGTCGAAGCGTCGGTGAAAGCGTCCATTTGCGTAGATAGCATGAAGGTGTTGTCCGAGAAAAGTATACTTCTGGCTTCGTTGTAAAACTGGCGGCAGGTACTAAGCAACTCAATGTCTGGAATCGCGCAAACCATGACCGGCCCCGGAATGACGGTCGATGGTACCAGTAAGATGTGGCCCTCCTGCTTGAAGACGTTCCGATGGATCTTGTTGCGGAGCTCTCCGGGAAGTTGAAGCAGAGGCGAGCCCGGCTGTGGAAGGAAGGGAGTAGCCATGGTTGATGGAGATCGTCGTGAACGAAGGCGAGTGTGTGGAACGACTAGGAAAGTCGTACGGTCTGGTCGCTCAAGATATCCTGGGGCTCGAAGAAAGGAGGGGTATAAATGCATCGTGCGACGGCAAAACATTCGACCGCAGTGGACGGTACTGTACGCACGAGCGCGTTTGGGAGGTATTCATTGTCCCGGTGGAAGCCGATGTGTACGCCGGAGGACCACTATGCCCGTTCGCCGCCCTGTACAGGCTGTTTGCAACGTTCCTCGAGCCTTCGCTCATACTCGGTAGTACTGCAGACCTTGTGGAGTTGATCAAGTCTTGCTACACCCGGGTCGTCGCTAACAGCGTCTACAGACTTTGCCGTATCGAAGACTCGAGAACCAACCTCATCTGAGCCCACATCCCGATCTCCAAGGAACGACTTCTACGGCGACTCGTCCGTCTCCTCGACAACCTTGCTGTATAAATGCTGATGCGAAACATATGTTTCTGTCCCATCAGGCGGTAGGTACTCCGGACAGATGCCAAACGCAATAGCGCCTTTCTGGTCGAGGTACCGCTTGAGGCGCAGGGCCTGGCCCAAGACGCGGGCTTGCTTGATGCCGAACTCGTGCTCGATGCGCGACATGTATTTTTGGACAAAGTCTTGGCTTTCAGGTGAGGCCATGGGCATGGCGGCGGCCTAGAACATTGGTTGTTAGTAGCAAGAACATACCGCTGACGATGAATAGACGTACCACGTAAAGCGCCCATACAGTACTGTATCCTCCCGCGACGCGCACGATAGGAAGCCGGTCCTTTACAGATCCGTTCCCGAGAAGAGCTTTGACGAGCCCGTAGGTGTTACCTCGGAAGTTGCCATCAAGCGATTTGAGGGCTATACGGTATGGGCTTGCTGGCGCAGCGGATGCCGTCCATGGTGCGCCTCGTCCCGACGTGCGCGGTTCGTCGTAAACGTCATCGGGTGGGGTCGTCGCTCTGCTCGGCGCAGAATCGGGAACATCATGCATGAACTGGGGCATGCTTGCTATGATATCGGACTGCAACTGGTACAACATGCGCGCGCTTTTCGCAAGCTGCTCGTGGTATCTGCTGCCAGCAAGCGTCGGTGGACTAGTTGCGAACCCTGCCAGGATGCAGTTCCGGATAATGTCGTGGAAGTAGATTCTGTTGTAACGCACCCAGTTCCAAGTCTGAGCTGCTGTCGCAGTCGGGTAGACGTGGTAGAAGTTCTCAAAGATACGTTCACTCTTCTCGCAATGCACGACGTCGTAATCCCAGTCTGCCCCTTGATCCTTGAAGATGTTGACAGCAATGTCTTCAAGTTCAAGTGCCGAATCTATGATTTCCGACAACGCGAACGCCGACTGATTGAGGATGCGAGCTCGTAGGTCGATGGTCTTGATGTGGAGGAAGAAGAATCGATTTCTTGGGTCGTGTGTATCCAAATGCTTCATGACTTCGCTGTTCAGATCGTGGACATATTGAGGAAGGGGAATGCCCTTTCCCATGCAGTTCATAGTGAGTAGGCCAACGGTGTGGAGGTACATGCGTTGTCCTGCGGGAGTAGAGAATTGCTCCATGCCTCTGAGTCTGATGAGAGATGCAGCACCATCGACGTGGTTACTCCATCCAGCCAGAGAGGTGTCGTTGAACGTTGCTTCGAACATACTAAGCAGATTGACAGCTGTGAGAGTGCTATCGGCCTTGACAGCTTCAGGCGAAGAGATTGCCTTGTTGGCCATCTTGATAGCCTCAAGATACCAGCGTGTCGCTTCGGCTTTCAGACGAGGGTCCATGTAGAGGTTGGCTACACCGGCGATGCCCAGCGCTGTCATGGTCGTAGACACGAGCGGATGGAAACCATGCGTAGAGAGATGTTGCTGGTACTCGATTGACTGTATGGACGGCTGGTCCACTCCTGTGCAATAGTACGACATGAAGAAGCTGATGCCTTGGTCGATGAGCGACGCTGTGATGGCGGTCCCCGGACATTGTTTCGCCATGATCTGGAGATAGGCCTCGCGCACATCTCTGATGTCTCGCGCATCACGTGCGGCGATGGCTTTGGCGTTTGATATCTTTGCTTTTGTCTGCACGTGTTTGGTCTCGTCGTGGAAAAAGGCGTCGACGGTTCGATCGTATCCCGGGCATTTGAAGTTGCGTTCGGCACACTTGATACAGCCCTCTGGCCGTTCATCGCACTGCAATCTAGTCAGCGGCTCGAGTCAAGAAGTCGGACAAAGTTACCGCTGCGAATGGGTGCTGTATCTGCGGATAGCCTCTCGCACAGGATACCGCGTTGGGAAGAAGCTAGTCGCGGGTTGCGGCGCCCAACGCGAACACCGCACACTGCATGCCCTTGTCGGAAAACCAAGCCAGGTTACATGATTACATATAAGAGAGCTGGACGTACCTTGATCTTTCTCTCGCGACACTTCTTGCACCCTGTTGACGGTCTCCCGCGATACACCATGCTGGACTAATGTTATCGCATCAAGGGTACGGCAGACGAGGGTTTCAACGATTAGCAGCCACGGCTGATGTAAAGATTAGGTAGAAGTATTAGAAGTTAGAAATGATTTTCCCAGCGATGTACTGATGACGAAAGGATAGACGGCGACTTTTGCTCAGGTGAAATTGCGCTTGGCTGGTCACGATAGACGTCGACGCGTGTTTCTGACTGCAAACCAAGACAACCATTCCGACCGTACTGACGCATGTCGTGTTGTAACGGCCGAGTTTATGGCGGGACGTTGGCGTTCCGACGGACTGATTGACCAAGGCAACGGGTTTCTCAGCATGCAGAAGGGCGGTGATGAGACGGAACGCCTAGCGCTAGCGCGCACGTTTCCTGTCGCGCGTTACCCTGTCGAGGAAGCTGGACGATTGGCTCTTCGTCGTTCTTTCTGCATCTGGAGTTGATGCCGCCGGGTAGTCGGCCGTAAACTTCAACTCGAAAATTGTGACACTGTGTCGTTGAATGGCCCAAGACATGCGAGGAACTGGTGTTTGGGTGTTCAGACGTGCGTCCGTGCAGATTTTGATTGCAGGGCAAACTCAACGAACACGAGTTCCTCGTGCGGCTAGTCTGGCGAGATCCGATCGCCGAGTGATGACACTGGATAATCGATGTGAGCAGTTCGTGAACAGATCGTGAACGACGTGATCTAGAACGTTCAAGGCAGATTGCACGTGTTTTGAGTTCGCTGGCTCAGATGGGGACGGGAAGTTTGAAAACGTCCAAACTTTGTTTTAGGGCAGGCTATAGAGGTTTCGTTCGTGCCATGGAACCTTCCGGGGGATGGACTAAGATCCGGCGTACTCGGTGGGCTAAAGCGGCCCGACTATGTTGTACGAGATACGATGATGCCGCAATGCTCTGTTGACGTTCAGACTCGCTATATGAATGTTCAATATGCTCGTTTCTTCATCGAACCAATAAAACGGGGGCGTTGTGGCGGAGTGGTTATCGCGCAAGACTAGAAATCTTGTTCCTTCGGGAGCGTCAGTTCGAATCTGGCCAACGTCGATCTTTTTGGCCATCTAGGTGGCTTGACAGATGTCTAATTAGCCTCAAGGATTTTGATGGTGGTGGAGGATATCGTTTTTGCTTGAGTTGAGTAGTGGTCAGCCAGCTATACAAGCTCAGGTGACATTATTCAGGCGCAAGTACAGTGAGGAGCTACATCTTAAACGGCAAGGTAAGCTTTAATACAAAGCAATCAAGAAGACTCTGTCTCTTCACAGGAAGTCGGGATGAAGAAGAAGTCATCATGTGATGGCGCTTACTACAGGCAATGTCTCGAGTCGAGAGCGTGAGTACTTCAAAGTATCAACACGACATTGATCTAGACACAGCTGCATTGGTAATACCACCTAAGCACATGCTCACAGCACGACGCCAGAGACAATGACAAGAGAAACCGTGTTTCGGAACCTCCATCTTCCAGTATCGCACCCAACTGCTGGGTCAACTCGTAGGATCAAACCGTCATAAAACACATCACCACCATGCCCAGGTGGCCTTTACCTCCGCATACCCATATCAGACTCCGCTCTTCCCCTCAGTCCTGGCCGTCACAAACCCCAGCATGACAATACTTCTTGCACCCGACCTCATACTTCCACTTCCCGGACTTGACGCCCAGTCCTTTTTGTATATAGTACCCGTACCGCGCATACTCTGCCGCATCCTCTCTTTCCTGGTCTCCATCTTCACGTTCTTTCTCCCTTCCTTCATCATCATCCTCTTTGCCATCATCGCTCTTGCTTCCGCCATGTTCTTTCAATTCTCCCCAAACACCATTCCCACACTGGTAAACACAAGTACAATACTCGGATCCATCATCTTGCTTTACGCATAGGGAGCGATCACCAGTTTGTTCGGCATACCAGGTGCCGAGTTTGGCGATGGGGATTTCTGGTGTGGTAGTATTAGAATCGAATGTGGGTGTAAGAGTTGAGATCGACATACGATGGTGTTGCATGAGCTCCCAACCACAGTACTTTGTAGCATTTCCCTCTCTCCTCAAGCTCGATGTTGATGGCGACATCCATGTTGGCGATGAAACAACGCTCGCGACGAGCATGGCGATCATTAACAGTATCATGCCCCAGCAGCGACTTCCCGAAGTTCGCGTTCCCGCCATGGTGTTGACGCGCCAGGAATGACGACGGCTATCTTTCGGCGGTATGTAGGTCCTTCGAGGATCTTGCAGGAGGAAGATCGAAATGTCAGGAAATTACAGTAATGTCGAATTACTTTTGACTTTGGCATCAACGCTCGTGGTACCGTACACGTGGCTAGCCGCAGACCGTGCCTCGAAGCTACAGCAGACGGAGTGTTTGTGCGTTGACGCGCTATGGCGTTGGTGATACAAACGTCATGTCAAATGTCACAATCAAAACAATCGCGATCGTCACACAACCACGGCAAAGACGGCCAACACCAAAGTTTATCGTGACCTCGTTGATAATTCGTAAGATAAGCAAAACGCCTCGCTATGCAGTATGGGTATCGAGTGTGAAGAACAAACGCCGTAAGGAAACTAGACCCAAGCCAGACTCCAGAGCGCGGGCATGTTGGGCCAGCGCTCTTGCCAGGTAGCGAGTATGTCGGGGACGCGCTCGTCAAAACCAGATCGAGCAGCTCCGCCACCGGATTGCCACCCGCTATCGCCATGTTGTTCTCTCTCCTTGGCTGCGGCCTCGTTCAGGCTGAGCGCAAGGTCGAGGATAGCTTTGCCGCCAACGAGAGCTTCTTCATGGTTATCCCTGATGTCAACGTTGAAGACGTGGACAGGCCGGTTGAGCTTTCCGCCCTTGTTGTGGAGGTCTTCCAGCACAGCGTCGAAGCAGCGCTCCTCGCACGTTATGACGACGTCGACGACACCAGATTCAGTACCCTGCGAGCCTTTGTCTTCGGCGTGGTCCAGACGTGGCTTGCCGGGCACCCAGTCTTGGAAGCGCTCAGGGTAGCCTTTGATGTTCAGGTTGCGCCCAAGCATGTTAAGCAGCCCGTTGTGGGTGTAGAGCGCAGTGTTCTGACCGGCAAGCTCATCGTGGATGGCGCGGTAGGTGGTGCTGTTGAAGTTGTAGACGTTGGGCTGCGTGATGGTCGGACCGGGTAGACGGACGAGAGAGCCAGTGCCAAAGCTAATGGTAGGGAGATGGGCTGAGGCAAGCTGAAGATGAGCTTCCATGGAGCTAGCCAAGTTAGCGATCTGATTGGCCTGCGGATCAGCGAATGACATACCGGTTCTGGTTACTCGCACACACAGTGCAGAACTTGAGCTTGAAGCTATCGTCGGGTACCATGTTCTGCTCTGCGTGCGCGTCGCTGGCGCCGTCCATGCCCATGGAAGCGGGCTCAGCTGGCGGCGGCGGAGGTGGTGGAGGTGCAGCGGCGGCAGCCTGCTGCCTCGCGCGCAGTCGTGGGTCGGCAGGGGCGTCCATATTCGGCGGGGTCGGGTCGTGGTGCGGGAGGTGTATGGGGCGGTGCGGAGGTGTGATGGGACAGGTGCTGGCGCGTCTGCGGACAGCTCTGCAATTTCTTCACAAACGTTAGTTATGGTTCCACGCAATTATAGACAGCAATCATAACAAGGTTCACGGGAGATCAGAATTTTCAGCGTTAATTGTGAGTCCTCAACGACATCCGAGGTAATTCCTGCGAATTGCCTAGGACAGCTCCAATATGGGTTCATCATCTCAAGGGCAGGGCACGGGGGCACACGGAGGGAGGAACTTACAGTATTAAAGGTAAATACTCAAGCTCATAGTCTCATACATAGAGAGACGCCTATGAGTAAGTGGTAGAAGTGGTTGTGGTTGTGAAAGGCACGAGGCCTGTGAGGTTGAATCTTTGTCGAGCTCGAGCTCACTCAGGTCATAGTCTGCTAGCGGCTGACTAAGCTCGGCTGAAAGATTACGCGGGGCGCCGAACACCTGGGCACCTCGAAATGGAGGGGCTGGTCGCGATGCTTCATATCGAGAATCTTGGAACAGACTCTTACCTGTTCCTGAAGCGCTTGGACATAGCATATCTCGTATAGGGAGATCGTCTTCATTAAAAGCGATCGCGGTGACGTGATGCAATTGCGCAAGCATACTGTATACCCAAACGGGACGCCTAGGTAACCCGGCTCAAACGCACCTGTCACACGGCGCCGTGGTCTGGGGAATGCGGTCGGGAGAGGACCATGGCATGGCGAAAGGAATGATATCCGAGTCGACTATGATGTGTTTGCCCTCGTGACAGGACGCGGTGAAGAGGGCCCAAGGAAGATGCTCGCGGGCCTGGCAGCGCATTCGACCAGCGGTGCGCGCGCAGTCCCCATGCAGCTAGGCGATGACCTGAAACGCCTACTAAGGTGAAAGTAGCCTAAGCATGCATTGATGGGGTTTGCAATCATGGAAAGGAACAGCCGTCAGAACACACACCCCTCGTTGATGCCAGCAAGGCTGTCTCGAGGCCTCTTGACTCGCTACTTCTGCTTGATATCGACAATCGCACAAATACATTTCATGCCCTGCCCACCGGCGGCGCTGTCAAGTATCCTGAAACACTTTGGCATCTAGCACTCCCCGCCGCCTGGTGCCAAAAATAGAGTTGGCCATCACCACCACGCGCGCGCTGGTCTACACAGCATCCAGACGCCGCCAGAGGCCTCGCCATAGTCGCGTCGCCCCTTAGCCGCACTGTTGCCGTTCCCCTCCTGCACGGAACCCTCGAAGCCACCACGTTGGCCCTCGGGTGCGCACCTCATCAACCGTTCACTGGGCGAGTGTTAGCGCCAGGCCTGACCCCCACAACCCCCAGCGAGCGCTTCTCCAGCCGCTCTCCAGTGGAAATATCTTCACGCCCGCCGCGCACTCCCAATCGCCAGGCGCACCTGCACAGCCGACGTGCTGCTTCCAGAAGGCCTGAAGCGCGCCGCCGGGCCATTGGTCACTGTCGCCTCGAAACATCCGACACAAACATCGAGTCACTGCGCCATCTGCCGTCGCCAGTCCAGCTCGCGCTGATTCGAACGCTGCTTGTGCGCCTTGTGCGCTGGCCACCTGGAGCCCGTCTCTGCTCCCGCGGCAGTTTCCCGAGTACTGCATACCGCATACCGCATACTGAGTACTGAAGACCGTACTGCACTAGCTGCGTCGCATCCTACTCTGCCACCCGCACTGCCCTCGACCGCGCTTCAAAACTCCATATAGTTACCGCCGACGCCCGACTTGTCTGTTCACGCAATCTACCGCATGACAGACGCCAATTCCGCACAAGAGACGGCCGCCGACTCGCAGCGGCTGAAGAACATCACAGAAGGCGTGGCTGTCCGCGGATACCACAGCGAGCAAGACATGGCGGCCGATGTCTTATCACCACGGAGCGACCCGGGCGCATCGGCGCAAGTCGGGGTCAATCGCACCTCCCTCCCGCCGCTCGTCACTTCCCCGCCATCCAAGGCGAAGCTCGAGCGCGCCAGCTCCTACATGAACAAGCGACTCTCGACCTTCTCCAACACGTCCAACACACACCAGTCCGTCCGCTCCAGGCCGCAGTCGACCGCCTTCCCCATCTTCCACTCGAGTCTGCCCTACTCGCTCGTCCGCGACTTTGCCTACGACCCGCTGCACCCGCTCTTCTACGGCCCCCTCCCGGAACAACCCTCCGACATCTCGACACCCGCCAGCGAACATAGCCGGAGACTCTCGGACCCGCCACCCGTGGCATGGCGAAGCGACCGAGGCGGTTGGTCCGCGGGGTCCTGGGACGAGAACGGCGAGCAGCTCCCACAAACAGCATACGACGGCGGCCCGCCCTACAGCGAGGACGACGACATCTCCAGTCCTGTAGTCACAAGCCACCATGGCGCGCGGCACAAGAAGCACAAGTCCAACATTGTCAATTTCGACCACACTCGTGGGCGGAGAGGATACCCCGAAGAGCAACGGCGGGGCTCGATACTGCCTATGAACGGCGAGAGCAGCCAGTTCGTCAGCGACGAGGCTGCAAACGGGCCCGGGGGTGAGTTGATCACATTTCCACCCGAGTCGTCGCGGCTCGGTGTGCCAGAAGGAGCTTCACGACGAGACTCGCACTTCGCAACCACTCTCCCACAACGAGCATACGCCGAGACCGACGCCGATGTCGAAGGCCCGCCATACGACTCAGACGACGACATGTCAGAGCCCGAGGACTACATCCACGATGACAACCGATTCTCGCGCGACTACCAGTTCACCATCGCATCGCCCGATGAGGAGATGCACGGCAAGGCCGTCGCCCTATTCGACTTCGCACGCGAGAACGACAACGAGCTGCCGCTGGTAGAAGGACAGGTGATATTGGTATCATACAGGCACGGCCAAGGTTGGCTCGTAGCCCAAGACCCAAAGACTGGCGAGAGCGGGCTTGTCCCCGAGGAATACGTCCGCCTGCTGCGCGACATTGAAGGCGGCTTGAATGGTCTAGTCGGCGCGGTACAACCTCAGCCCGAACTACTGCCACCCGAAGCCAACAACGGGCCTGAGAGCCTACTCAGTCCGATCTCAGCTGGGCCCGAAGCGAAGACGCCCACACAGGCCGACCACCCCCAGAACTACACGCCTGTCATATCGACCTTCTCAACAAGCCACAAAGATCTGGAGAAGTACCCCACGGATAGGCTCGGAACGCCTACTACCACCGAAGGCGGCCCGTTCTCAAGAAGCAAAGACACTGGCGCTATGGAGGGTGTGGAGACAACACCCGAGCCGCAGTCTCAAGACCAGAAGCCATGAAGATCCCAAGGTCACTTGCCTTACCATGGGCAAGCTCGAAAACAGATTCCATAGCGCTACAGCAAGGGGTGCTGGACCCGTGCATGAGCAAGCAGACGAACTTGCCCGCCACAGCAAAGCGAGTAGCCTCGCCGTCACCGTAGCATGGTTTGGCTGGGTGCAAAAAGAAACAAGATGCTCAACGCGTTCACGACATTCGCTTCAACCCATGTCTTTACCCAGTCTCTTATTTCTTACTCACGAACGCATTCTTCGGCATAGCGGATTCTCTTTCTTCTTCATACGGAGCAGGGCGCCAAAACGGGATGGATGGTGACGGACGGAACGGAGTACAACTGTCGACACGGTAGCAGAGGAAAGGATGAAGGTACGATGGGAGCGTACCGGTCCCGTAAAGAAAGGAAAGGAAGGGGGCACCACGATTTCGAAGGTTGTTACATGTTGGACGGTCGGGGCTTACATGGTGTGGACATATCACTATCATTGTAGTTGTACATTTCTCTTTTCTATCTTGACGAAACGACACTTGGCTTGTGATTATTAGAAAGAGAAAGCAAGCCGAGTAATGACGGAGGAGAAGAGTGTGAGATCTGGATTCTCACGATTGTTTAGCGGTGCGATGGAGCGAGAGGCGGTTTTATATATCAAACCGCCGTCTTCTGTAATACATGACTGTTTCGAGAAATCTGCCTCTACCTTCATGATGTTGAAGTTGACGTTGAGTACTTGAGGCTCGATAGTCAAATACCGTCAATGTATGAAAATGGCAATGGATAGATGAGAAGCCGCCGCAAACATACATCACGCTCTTCCGAAAGATGAACACCACCAAGTACTAAATGTATCTCTTGCGATATGGTTCTCTATATATCTACATGCCCTTTCCCATCGAGAGAAATACACTGTAATCACAGATGGATTTGAGTACTTTACTCAGTTGAATTATTGCATCTAGATTTATGAAGAACAATATAAGGATCTTGTATTGCGGAACACATCACAACTATGTCGACGAAGCAAGCAAAGTCTATACCAACATCATGTCATGTCATTTAAGGATACGATCCCAATACCATATACTATGCCCATACCCCGCCAGCATCCACCAAACGCCCAAACGCACGCGCTTCCCAAACTCCGCTCTACGAGAACCACGCTAGTATCCCGAAAAGAATGAGAAAGAGAAAGAAAGAATACTGTACAAAACCTCCACCCCACCAACCCAATTCAAAACAGCACTCCACCCACTCAAAGCGTAGGCGCCCTCTTCAACCCCCGACAATACCGAACATACAACGCATCAATAAAGTGACTATGCCTAATCCCCGGGGGCCTCGCCAGCTTAAACGTCTCAATCGCATCCTCAACACTATACCCCAACCTCTCAATCAGATAGCTCACGAGAAAGAAGCCCGTGCGATTGAACCCATAATGGCAATGTACGCCAATCAACCCCGGCCGACCTTCCGCACGAATCTTGTCGACGAGATCGAAGAAATCGTTGACTTCGGCTGCTTGGGGCGGTTGCTTGGATACGGTGGGGAATTTGTGGTAGGGGATTCCGCCTTCTTCTAGGCCTTTGGGGTCGTACACGGGGTTGTCGTGGGAGATGTCGATCACGGCGCATAATTTGCCCTTCCACTGCCTGGTCAATACCTTGGGTGTGTGTTCCTCATCGACTTCTCTTAGTGTCTTCATGGCGCGGAAGACGCCTGCGATGGGGGCCGAGACGGGGGGCACGGCTTTCCATTTTGCGAGGTTTTTGACGTCCCATTTGCCCTCTGTGGAGAGGTAGGAGAGTTGCCAGGCGAGGGAGAGGCGTGGGTCGATGTAGTCGATGAAGAAGGTGTTGATTAGGCCCGCGATTATGCGCGAGGTGGAGGGCGCGAAGAGGAGGGAGTGTGCGGCTGGTTTGGGCATTATGGCAGTTTTGACGACGAGGCGGCGGGGGTGTGGGGAGGGGGTGTGGGTGGTGGGGGTCATGGGAGTTGTGGTGGCGGATAGGAGGGGGCCGTCAGTGGTGATTACGCTGCCTTCTGTTGTGTTTTCTGAGACTGAAGAGACGCTGACGTCCGTGGTGGATATAGCGGTTGATTCGATGGTCTTAGTGTCGTCTGCTAGTTTTGGTAGGTCCTTGACATCGATACCGGAATCTTGGTGCTCCGTACGTCCCAGACTATCGTTGTCAGGGAGGACTGCGGAAGGTACGAAGGGGGCTGCTGCAATGGGTAGGCTCGCCATCTCGCTCGGTGGTTGGATGGCGCTGACATCCCTTCCTAGAAACTCGACAATCTGCTTGACGTTCGACGCGGGAGTGACCGTGTCAGTCTCACCAGCGGCAAGGAACACCGGAATGTTCAGTCCTTTCCAGACCTCCTTCCCTGGGAGACCTCCCTTCGGCGAGCCACTGGAGTAGTCGGGACACATTCCGCGGGCCATCCTCAACCACACAGCACTTCGACTCTGCTTGTTGAAGCGCAATTGTAGCTTTTTCGTTTCATCGTCAGAATCCACTCCCGCCATGCGTAGGACGCTCTTGCTATTGACGCCTCCTTTTCTATCCCAACGTCTAATCAGATCGAAAAGAGCGGCAGGCATCAATGTGACAGAGCGTAGCTTCTTGACTTCTTCTTCAGTAGGAGGTTCAGCCTTGGGGCAGATGGCAATCAAGCCGCTGACATGCTGCGATAGGAGGTGTGCATGTGGTGAAGTTGGGGAAGCTAGGAGCGCTGCAAGTGAGCATCCCATGCTGTGACCAACAAGAACGACAGGCTGTCCATCATTGGCTCCACGATGTGCTTCGATAACGACTGCAAGAAGCTGCACCAACGCTTCCGTAGTATAGGCGCCCCATGTCTTTGGCTCAAAGCTTGACACACCGCAGCCAGGGAGGTCAACGGCCAGACAAGGGGCAAGATTGGAAAGACTGATAAGGATGGGACTGAACTGAGCGATAGAGCCTCCGAGACCATGAATGAAGACCAATAGTGGAACCGGACACGGATCCTTGGGGAGTTTGTCCTCTTGATGATGTGGGCGGTAAAAGGTCCTGAGCCTGGGGTAGACGAAGCCAGTTGACGGGACAGTGTAGGAGCGAACGGTGGAGTACTTCTTCAACAGGCCTGGGTCTGTACCAGCGGCTTCATCTGCGGAGAATTAGTAAAACAAGGCTAGATGATCGCCGGCGGCCACGTGATGAATGACATCCACGTGTGTCGCTAGGCAGAACACTCACCAGCCGCGGTATCAGATACATGTTGGGTGTTGATGGCGGTTCCCTTGTTTCCCTTACTCCTATACCAGAGCACAGATCCAAACCCACACAAGGCTGTCAGTTGGAGCATGCCCACAAAAGTCAGAGTCAACCGGTCTCCGCTAACTACGAAGGGGTTGAGAAGCCGGAGCAGACGGAGGGCGGATTGCTTTATACTGAGCCCATACCAGAGATTAAGGTCTGAAGCGGTCTGTGTCACTGGGTCGCTGGGTGAGGCAGCGAGGGGAGCCTGTGGAAGACGCAACGTGCCATTGCGGAACAAGCCAGGTCGCGAATGAGGCTCCATGTCCCTTTTCGTGCTGGAATGCTGAAAGTATATGCGACGGGGCGTTCGGGTTGCCGGCGTGCGGGACGGTGACGAGCACTGGGCGGCAGCCAATGGAATCAGATGGTGCCTCTCGTGCCCGGATCGCTGGAGAGAAAGAGCCGGTGCTGAGAGCGTCTCTTATTGGAAACCTTGCGCACGTTTGGCAACGGCGAATGCGCGGCTACGAAGGATATTCCTTAATCTGGGATCTGAAGGCGCGACCGATATCTGACGAGGATATCATCCTGACACAGCGATATGGAGAGATAAAGCGGCAGCGAGCGGTTTTGCTTTGTGCGATAGTGCTTTGCAACCCCCAACTCGGCAGGGAATGGCGTGGGAGTGTTTGCGATATGGAAATTGCTTAGTAGAGAGGTTTGTGATGGGCGCATGGGCGGTATGACGTTGGGTTGGGCTGCTGCCAGGCTTCGGAAGCGGCGTTTTCACGTCCATCGTGGGAACTTGGCAGGGATGCAGCCTTCTTCCAACGGCCTTCCCCTGACCATCATCACTGCGAACTCTATGGAGAACGATACTTAGTCCTCCCATCTCCCCGTCTTATTGAGACTTGCTGCCAATTCGCGCGTGCTTTTTCTGTGATCCGGATCTTCCGGTGCGACGCCAGCCCGATACACCAGCGACGCGTGCTCTTCGTCGTCAGTTCCCCCAGCCCAAGGCAGAATGCAGTACTGTACATGTACTGGGAACGACCCGGTACTCGGGTCAGATCGACTTACCTGGCCGTCGCGGTACGACATGGACAGATGAATACATAGCCGACATGCAGCCTTGCGTGCTGCGACGGCCATGCAAAGCGCCATGCTCGCAGGATGCATGCGAGAGGCTCCCGCCATTCCCAGCGCGACCTGGCGTCTTTCCAGAAACACCCCGCGAGCGACTTCGCCGTTGCTGGCGCCGCATGTGGTCAAGCCGAAGCCGCGCCGGTAGTTGCGCCGACACACACCGGATTTGGCCGCGACCAAAGTAAATTCCCCAGACCAAACCACACCACACGGCGCTAGATGGCCTCGAATCGTCATAATCGGCTTTCAATCAGGCCCATCGCATTGGTCAATGGCAGCGTGTGTCAAACTCACGCGTCTACCATGTTCTCATCCGACGGACCCCTCCATCGTTCCGAACGTTGGCTCCAGCGCAACGTGACGAAGGGCTGTTGACGCCCCACACAGACATCGCTGCGAGCATTCGGATTGCTCCTTCGTCACTAGGGCAGCCGACGAATGTGTAGATCCCTGCTACGGGAGTACCTGGGTATACACGGTAACTGCTAGTTATCTCCGTATCTCTCACTACCTCTCCATTGACTCAACTTTACCTTTGCCTCTTTGACTCTTTCTTGAGCTGCCTGTGCATTTCTCTTTGCTCTTCCAATCACACTGAATTCTCTTACCACTTACCACACTACAAGCAGCCCGTCATGGACCCGCGCAACCTCCAGAAGCAGCGTGAGCCAGAAGAGCCGCGCTTTCTCAGCTTTCCACATCTTCCCGATGACGCGAAGCTCGAGGATGGCAAGCCAGCGCTCAACAAATACTCATCTACACTCACAACCGGTCACAACTTCCCCGGAGCCCAGGTTCGCTACCCGGTGCCACGACGATTGAAGGACTTCATTCACTAACGGGTTCCGTCCCTTAGGCAATGCTATACGCAGCTGGTGTACCATCACGGGAAGCAATGAAGACGCAGCCCCACGTGGGAATTGCAAGCGTCTGGTGGGAGGGCAACCCTTGCAAGTCAGTATATTCTTTGGATTCGTTGTCATGATACTAACGATACTGCAGCATGCACTGTAAGTGACGCATGCGAACGCCGCGATATACGCCAATGTAGTCTCGACTTTGTATACTGACGATGGGTAGTGCTGGATCTTGGGAAGGAAATCAAGAAGCACGTCTTGAACGACAACATGCTGGCATGGCAGTACAACACGATTGGTGTATCTGATGGAATCACAATGGGTGGAGAGGGTAGGATCTCACTCTTTCAAGCCTGTACATAGTCTAACATATCCAGGAATGCGCTTCTCCCTCCAGACCCGCGAAGTTATCGCCGACAGCATCGAAACCGTCACCTGCGCCCAGCACCACGACGCCTGCATAGCCATCCCCGGATGCGACAAGAACATGCCCGGAGTCATCATGGCATTCGCGCGACACAACCGTCCCTCGCTCATGGTCTACGGCGGCTCGATAATGCCAGGATACTCCGAGACGCTGAAGAAGCCCATCAACATCTCGACCTGCTACGAAAGCCACGGCGCATACATATACAAGAACCTGAAGAGTGCTTCAGAGGGCAAGTTCTCGCCAGATGAGATCATGGAGGATATCGAGAGGAATGCTTGCCCAGGAGCTGGTGCTTGCGGAGGAATGTACACGGCCAACACAATGAGTACCTCGATCGAGGCAATGGGACTGACCCTCCCCAATTCCTCCACAACGCCTGCAACTTCACCCGCCAAGATGCGCGAATGCGCCAAAGCTGCAGCTGCGATACGAGTCTGCATGGAGAAGAACATCACACCGCGAAAGCTCCTCACAAAAGCATCCTTCGAGAATGCCCTCGTTATGATGATGGTACTAGGCGGATCCACAAACGCCGTGCTACATCTCCTCGCCATGGCAGGCACAGCAGGCGTCCCCCTGACACTCGACGACTTCCAGCGCGTTTCCAACAAGATCCCCTTCCTCGCCGACCTCGCGCCATCAGGAAAGTACATGGCCGCCGACCTCTTCGACATCGGCGGCATGCCGTCCGTCATGAAATTGCTCGTAGCAGCCAACCTACTCGACGGCAGCATCCCCACCGTGACAGGCAAAACCCTAGCCGAAAACATCGAATCTTACCCGTCCCTCCCCCAAGACCAAGTCCTCATCCGGCCCCTGTCCAACCCCATCAAACCCACCGGCCACATCGAGATTCTGCGCGGCAACCTCGCGCCTTCGGGCGCCGTCGCAAAGATCACGGGTAAAGAAGGCCTCATCTTCACTGGAAAAGCCATTGTCTTCAACAAAGAGCACGAGCTCGACCGCGCCCTCAATCTAGGCCAAATTCCGCATGGCGAAAACGTCGTCGTAGTCGTCCGCTACGAAGGCCCCAAAGGCGGTCCTGGCATGCCTGAACAACTCAAAGCTTCGGCTGCCATTATGGGTGCTAAACTAACCAACGTAGCTCTCATCACTGATGGACGGTACTCTGGCGCTTCTCATGGTTTCATCGTTGGTCATATCTGTCCTGAGGCTGCGGTTGGTGGGCCTATTGCCGTCGTGCAGAATGGTGATATGATTACGATTGACGCGGAGAAGAACCGTATTGATATGGATGTGCCTCAGGAGGAGATTGATAGGCGGTTGAGAGAGTGGGTGGCGCCCAGTATGCCCGTCACGAGGGGTGTGCTGGCGAAGTATGCGAGGTTGGTGGGGGATGCGAGCCATGGTGCTATGACGGATCTGTTTTGAGGGGAGCACCAGGAGTATGTGGAGGAGTCTGAGCATAGAGAGTACTGCATCTTGCAGATATTGGCAATTAATTGGCATTTGCACGACAAGTTAACAGACCATATGCAATGTATGTTCCTGGACATGACATGGTCAAGGGCGCATGAACTTCAACGAGAAAGCGAGATCATAGCAATGGCGGAATCACAGTACCAGGAGCGATTTGCACGAATGTCGAAGGTAAGGGTATCATGTTGCTTTTGAGGCCCAAGCCCAGTGTCATTGGAAGTCCTAGGCTAAAAGCAGGCCCGACTCAATCATGTCTTTCAACGCCATAAGCCGTAAACCGTGGTAGATCCGTAATGCCGCCCCGCAATCAAATGCTAGACAGCTCTTTTACACATAATCCGCGTAGAAGGTGATAATCTACTCGTCATCCTCCTCCTCCTCAGCCTCGAGAGTGGTCTGAGCGATACGGTCCAAGTCACGCTGGCCGGACTGTGTGATGCGGCGGCCACCCTTGTCCTCGTCCTGCTCGAGCACACCGATCTTCTCGAGAGCCTGCATGACCTTACGGTCGACGGAGCCGGAGGCGTCGACGTGGTGGGAGGGGCGCGAACCGCGGTTCTTGGTTGAGCCGTGGACCTTGCGGAGGCGGCCGACACCGACGGTCTTGCGCTGTGCAATTCATCAGCATTCCGTCCCTTCATGTGTTCGTTGTGGGCATTCTGCATACCATGTAGACGTGGCGGGCGACAGCGGCGGCGCGGACGTAGAACCAGTCAATGTCCTGGGGAGGAAGCTCGTTGGAGTCTGCGCATGTCAGTCTGAGGGTTCCTCGTATGGGTGGAGAGATTTGATTGCTTACGGCTTGTCTTGACAGTGTCAACCCAGCCTGTAGATAAGTGGTCAGCGAACTGAGGTTATCCCCCATTTACGGGATTCAGGCTTCATCCTTCACCCGCTGGATAGAGACGAACCTGGACTGATATGACGTTAGCATTTGACATCGTGTGGTTTTGCGCAAGGCCAAAACTTACATGGGAAGCTTTCCCTGGCGCTTCAAGAAGGCGGCATAGGCGGCCACGAACTTGTGGGACTCGATGTCCTTGACGGAAACTCCGGGCATGATTGCGGTATTGGTTTGGGATTGGGAGGTGGAGAGAGGCGGTTCCGTGGGCTTGTCGTTGAATGCTGCGGCGTTCGAAGATTATCGCGAGAGCCAAATTCAGCGACCCACGGTGGCTCGCTTAGGAACAATGGTCGGGCCGGCGCTAGTGGGGCGCTAGGCGGGGTTCGCGAACCATCACTCTTTGAGACTGCGAACATTGACACGCGACCATCGTCATTGCTTAGGCGCGCATTCGCAATTATTTCTTGAATGTGGTATGAAGCTATCGGTATCGTCAATCTTGATAGCCTCACCTGGTTTGCACTGCCTACATGCCTCATGGACCGTCCAGAACTACACAGTCGATACTACGAAACGGTTCCATCCGATGCTGGAGACGACTAATCAATGCTTCCAACAGAGGTGCTTTCGCACGTTTGTCGTTGTTTGATATGTTAATTGGTACTGTGACTTCCCAT
This sequence comes from Alternaria hordeiaustralica, assembly GCF_023758085.1. NCBI lineage: Eukaryota > Fungi > Ascomycota > Dothideomycetes > Pleosporales > Pleosporaceae > Alternaria > Alternaria hordeiaustralica. Next base: position 908,607 of record NW_026056780.1, on the reverse strand, counting down.
TTTTGCACATCAAGCTACATACGAAGCATCAGAACTCTGCCGGACGCCAGCCCACAGACATGGATCATACCTAGGTATCTTAGACGGAAGGAAATGTACTTGCATGCTTGAGTATACTTATATCACTGCCGATGCTGAAATTATTGTACGACATCAAGAGCACGTGGCAATGCGTTAGAATATTTAGAACTTCATATGTATGCCATTGCTACTAATTTTACTTCACTTGTTCTCCTCTACCACTTGCTAATGTCAACAACAGTAACAGTAACCGAGTTGTTGCTGGCAGGAGGCAGCTCTCCGCCACCCATAATCAACAACTTAGACTGGTCCTTGAGGACGCGGAGATGCCTAGTGTATGAGGTTGCTTCAGGAGTAGCAACCTTGACCCAAGGGCCCTCTCCAAGACCCTTGTTGATGAACACCTCCGAGTTGCTGTGTGCGCTGGCAATGATGGTTCCGTTCTTGCCGCCAGCAGAGCTCCAGACAACGTATGGAGAACCAGTGGGGATGGTGCCGTCGGTGGACTTGAGGCTGATACCGGTGGCCTCGCCGAACTTCTCGGGGTCGGACACGATCTTGTAGTAGACGGGGAACTGGTATGAGGTGGTGATGGCGGGTCCGCCACCGTACTCGTAGGTCATGATGTACTTTCCGTTGGGGAGCTTGGCGACTGTGGGCATACCAGGACGGTCGGTGTAGGTGGGGTAGGTGACGTCGTCAATGACTGCGCCCCAGGTCTTGAGGTCGGTGGTGGTCTGGTGAACCATCTTCTGGCCGTAGGTGGCGTTCTCGCGCTGGTCGGAGTAGTAGCAGATGAGAGTCTTCTTGTTCATCATCAGGAAGGGCTCCCAGACGGGAGTAAGGCCGTTGTTGGGACGAGCCTCGCCACCTTTGGCGATCGAGGAGACGAACTCCCAGGTCTTGCCGCTGTCCTTGGAGGCGTATAGAACGATGTCGGTGGTTGAGAGATCGGTGGGGATAGAGGATCCAGAGATGAGGACGGTGCCGGCCTTGTAGCCGCCAATTGCCTCAGGAAGAACGTAGAGGAATGGCTGGTAGCGCAGACCGAGGCCGTTCTTTGTGTCTTGCACGCGCGAGAACTCCTTCCACGACTTTCCGCCATCGGTTGACTTGAAGATGGGGAAGTAGACCTTTGGTGGCTCGGGCGAGTAGTTCTCCCAGGTTGCGAGGAGTGAACCGTCAGAGAGCTGGGCACTACGCGCATAAAGGACACCGGGGTCGGTCCAGTTGGCGTCCCTGGGTGGTGAGAAGATCACATTGCGAGAGAAGGTAGGCTGTGCCGCCTTCTTCGGGTGCGCAGAAACGGTCGTAGCGACGCTGATCAGCGACAGGAAGAGGGTAGAGAGACGCATCTTGAAGGCTTGAGAGATGTGCAAGATGAAGCCAAAACAGCAGCCGGCATCAACAAAGTATATAAACAAATGCCAATGCCACTCTACCGGCCAGTCAACCGGGATCTACCATACTACCATGTGATCGATATTTCGTTCCCGGTCGGTGGTGCGAGGTAGTTCTCGGAGTCTGCCCGTTTAACGTCATGTCGCCCTGCCACACATGGCAAGCATCCTTGCTCTCCGCAAAAAACACGTCGTTCAATGGCGGGAATCTGGAGACCGCTGTCCGGAGTAATTGTGGGGAACAAGGATCTTCGTGTCTTGCGGGGAAAGCGGTAGTTTATACACCGAGCAAGCCTTAGCCAACTTAGCTAATACCTAGTCATCGAATGTGCCGAGGCGCGGAGGAAGAACTCTGAACAGATTGGTCCGGAAGAATGATGAGAGCATGTGACGAGAGTCTCTCCGGAGCATCATGGCCAAGATCTTGGAGATCGGAGGTATGCCGCAGTTGTGTTGTGGTGGTGTATGTATATGTCGGAGGGGGGCTGGAAGTGGGAGATGGGTGTGGCATGACGCACGGCATTGGCAGCGGGAAGGCGCGTCCACGGGTGCCATGGAACGCGACAGCTCGCTACCTCGAGCCACGAAGTCTATCTCAACATCATCGATGCGGACTGCGCATTTCATTCAGCGATGATGCGATGCGCATCTCGTCTGGTACACGATCGAATGGGTTTGTTGAGTTCCGGCGGCGTGTCAGAGCGTGACGCGTAGGAGGTTTGCACAGAAAGACGACATCGGCGACGCGTCTGGTGGCAAGAAGCAGGTACTACAATGCATCGAGGCTGCGCAATCGTACATCCACGCTTCAGCGGGTAAGGCAGAGTTAAGAAGACAGATAGAGATGAGGCAACCCACGCATGTGATGCTGGCTGCCTTCGGCTGATGAAGTTCGCCAATCAGCGGGCCGGCACGACAGCCTCGTTGATCGCTCTGCAGCAGTGGTGGCAGTGCAGGAACGACCGCAGCAGTCCTCTCCGGTTCGTCGAATCTACAGCTGACTGCAGCCTGGACCGGTCAAAACCAGCAAGATGTCGCCCCTCTCTGCGTCCCTCAGGCGACTGTTCCTGCATCGCGGCGTGAACATTATGCGAACATGGTAAGTCTGTATGGCTCTCAGATTTCAGGCAGGGCAACCCTTTGTCATCGCAAGGCTGAAGTGGACATTCGACGGTCTTGGTGGCTGACTCTTGCATCGCGATAGGCTTCTTCAATCGCTTCTCCTGTGCCTTTGCGCTTCAATCAACAACATCTGATGAGCAATGATCCAAAGACGTCTGATGCGGGGCGCGAAACGCCTCTTCCACAATACGAAAAGACGCAATCGGTGCCGTTCACTCTCAATCTCCAGGAAGATGCACGCAATCCTGGCCAATTCCAGCTCGTCTTCAACCTGGGCCCGAAACAGCAATCGTCGATCGGTGTGCCTCTGAGTTGTGCACCTAATGTTGCCGCGTCTGCGACCCTACGAGATGGCTTGAAGTCTAGTGTCGAGAGCTCAGTTCCTCAAAAGACGAGTCCGCCAAGCACTCCTCTTCACGACAGGCAAGGCTGGGCCGATCTGGACAATGTGCCTCCTGACTTTCTCAAAAAGGTAGTGCCGGATTGGAATGTTTCCTTCTCGCGGAGCGACTCAACGGCTTCCACCCAATCCAAACGACTTACCGACATCAAGGCCAGGATCAAGAAGAAGGGAAAGGGCTACGTGGTGCGCTTGTTGAAAGGCTCAACTGATTCGAATGAGATTGCCGAAGTTGATTTGGGTCAACCGGTTGGCTCAGAACGGGAATTTGCGACTCCAGAGCTTGACTCGGCGACTTTGCCTGCGGAGCTGTATTCTCCCCCTTCAGCTGTTGCATCAAATACCGACAGTCTTTTGGGTCGCGACGATATCTTCGAGATCGGAAGTTCCAATACCTCAGGCATTGAACGGACACCGCCCTCTACGATTCCAACAAGGAGTCATCTGCCGCGCAATAGTCTAGCCCGGTCTTCGATTGCAGAGGATGGCTTCAGTGATGCTGAGACTCTGATACCAGACATCCGCTCGATATACGACCGTATGGATGAAGACCAGACTGATGCAGAACCGTCGTCTCAGACCCCATCAATGTTTCCTACCCGGTCAGCCTCAGTGTCCAGTATCGTGAAGACGCCAACCCGCGGCTTGTCACTTGTTGGACCTGTGAGAAAGCGTGTCGAGAAGCGGACGCGTCCCCGAGTGAAAAGCCGTGCAGCGACCTTAGATCTCAAGCGATCGGACGCTCACAAATCCGTCAAGCGTCGCGTAGGACCGACAGCCTTTGCATCCGATAGTCAAGTGGTAGACGATTTGGTGAACTCGACTAATCTACGCCAACGCATCCGTCCGGTGTCTCGACAGTCAAGTGGTGTTGATCTAGCGGATGATGAGTATGCCACCTGGTCGCAACCAGTGCGACATACGAGTGCGCCCAAGCCGCGGCATCTCCGCCACGTATCAGCGGACGACCTACATATTCCATCTCGACCCAAACATGGTTTACGGCTGAACACCGACGTACCTCAGACCAAGTCAGCTCATGTGTCGCCAGCGACGCGCCGCAAGAGATCACCTAGGATACGGAAGCACGCATCATCATCTTCTTCGTCAATAGATACTGAGGACGCCAATGCACTGCTATCACCCCAGTCGGCAGGAGTGGGTCGTGCAGATGAGCTCCGTGAAGCGTTAAGAAGAGCTTTAGATCAAACTGAGTCAGGGAATGAGGATCTTGATGATAGATTCGAAAAGCCTGTAGTGCCCACCATTGTTGAGCCATCGATTGACGATCATGTTGGCGAGATACCGCTACCTCCGGAAGCAGAAATACGGATGGCATCTTCTGAGGGTCGAAACACAACATTGAGGTACTGGGGACTTGCATTGAGTGCCTTGTCGGACAAAGCCTATGAAGGTTTTCGATTGCTTCGTGATACATTCGGTACTGAACCGCCCGTGCCGCAGGGGCATGTGCGGGTGCGATGGAATTGCGTTAGTGATTCAGCATACCCTTTCTCTGGACCATGCTGACAAGATGTAGTCCTGTGGTGAGCCATTGTACGACGACTTCATCGAACAGCGACCCAATGCTGCCCGCCTTCTTGAAGCTTATCTCAATCGCCCAAGAGCTCATACACCACATAGTCCTACCAGCCAAAGCAGCACATCGTCATCGATGGCCTCCATCTTTGACTCGTCGAGCAGAGCGTCCACATTGACCACGCCGTCGTCGACATACGGTGGGCCTAACTCCTGGACTAGAGGCAGCGACCCTTCCAAGTATAGCCCGTCGCGTACCGCCGCCAGCAACCCCTTCAGTGTCCGTATGCCATCCTTCGTCCAGGAATCCTGGCTTTTGACTTGCGCGAATGAGGGTCGACTGACACCAAAGATCGTCCATCTCGATGTCAACGAAGGGCGCGTAAGAAGCGACAAAGACCTTGCGCTCGCGCTGCGAGAGCATTACGACCAGCTCAACCGCCGTTGGTTCAACTGGGCTCGTCTTCGCGGGCTGACGACCATCGAGTTTGTTCAATTCGAAGTCCATCGCAATCGCTTCGCTGATATCCGTGCGACACCGTCTATGCCTCCCAAGTCCGCTGCCTCATCAGCTTCGACCAGCGAACCAGAGAAGTCTGCAGCGCCGTCTCAGCATCCGTACACCTTCGAGCCCAACGACCTTCTGCCGCCCGTTGGTAGCACGTATCTCCTCCATTTGTTCAAGCACCCGCAGGACTATGAGGGCGAGCTCATCACGTATCTTCGCAGTCCGAAGCGGAGGCAGCGGTTGGAGTTCGGTATGGGCTGGGGCGTTCATCTTGTGGAGGGGTTCCTTGCGCAGCGCGTGTGGGCAGTGACCATGGGCGTTTGCGGTTTGGGTAGTGCGGTATTCGCAATTCTGTGGACGGTTAGGAAGGGCGATGTACAAGGTGCATTTGGCGTTGCGCAATGGGTGTTGGGTATTGCTGTTTTGCTGGTTGGCGGTCTGCAGGCGTGGTTGGAGTAGCCGCTTACGTATACTTTTCAATCAACGCGTGCCATACCACAACAAGCTTTAAAGGATACAAAAAGACCATGACCAGCGCAACAACAAGGTACAAAGAACCGTAGGGTCTACATAGACGTCGTGAGATATAGATACTCAACCTCTATCGCCGTCGTATTCCTCAAAAGAGAAAGTTGCCCAGACCTTGAGCAAAAAGCAAGCCGATGTAGACATGATCTGGGACGTCTACACAAGCAAAAAAATGATAGCTTCTCAAGGGATCGAACCTTGATCTACACAAGTAGGGCGCGTCACGATGGCATTCCAAGCAGGTCCGAAGTTACCTTCAATACACATACTATACAAATGACCTTGACGGAGAACCTGTCGGTCTGTGTCGTCATACCATTAGACCAAGAAGCCTGGTGTGTTTTGATGAAGAGAGAGCTGGCTCCATAATACATATAGAATTATTCGAAGTTGTGTGGAAAACTGAAGACAACGTCGGCAAAGAAAAGCACTGTCCTTCACCCCAAACATACTGTCGACGAAAATCATAACTGGAGCGGCACACCCACGCAAACGCCGTTGGCCTTCACCTTATCTTACGTACGTAATTGAATCTAGCAAAAAAAGATGATATACTTGGTCTCTGCTTGAGTCGAACAAGCGTCTCTCACAAACACTGCAAAGCACAGCTATCACCAGTCAAGTGACCGGGACACTGATGGTGCCAGCGTCAACTGACACTCTGTACTCACAGGAACTGTTGGTGAACGTGTTACCACTCCACTAAGAGACCCGGGTTGAGTTGTTTCGATGGAATATAGAGGGTTTATGCGGTATATGTAGGATAAGTGAGGGCGGCGGGGAGGGCACATTGTATTCTGACTTGAGAGACAGCAGTACGATGAGATAGCGTGGAGGTACACGAGGACTTTTGCGGTGACGGGTAGATTGTAATGACAGTGCCTGGAGGTGCATGCCATGCTGAGATACTGAGATGCTGGCTGCCCAGTGCGGTGTTTTGGTGTTGCCAGACGGACATTGCGACTACGTCACACCCTCACCTTGGAAACAACGACGAAACGACATACCCGGGAGGTCTTTGAAGGACGCTACATTGACAGATAGTTGCGAACAACCTAGCCTCACGTATACAGGGAGATCTGAAGAGGAGTATTGGCAATATGTGCGGTGGAGATGGGGTCTACGCCCCAGAAAAAGAAACGCAGTATAACTGCTTGGAAAGGGCCAGGTAGACTCCGGCTGCAGCACACTATGAGACTGATCGAAAGGTACGCACTGGAATAGATGAGAGACGGCACTCCGTCATACCAACCTGCTGTGGATGTTCATCACGAGCTACGTTTGAGACATAGAGAAGAAGAAACAGCCTCAGGCCCACACCATATACATGGACAGCCTAAAAGGCAGAACGGTTAAAGACAGAGGTAGAAAGATGTTAAAGTCGACGGCGCCGCGCCTGACATGCAGTTGCACCGCCAGCCGTCCAAGAAGCGCCGCCCCCGAATACCCGACTTGATTAATATCGACGACGATGTCGTCAAACACGCCTGCCTCGATCTAGGCGCATCTCCGCTCACTACCATTGGGGGCAATATTGGCCGTTTCACGTCTGAAACCAGGCTGCACACGCGAAGTTCGGTGGTGGGCCCCAAGGATCGGTTGCGCTGTCAGGGGTGCATAACGGTTGCGCGCGCGAAGTTGACGAGTCGACAACATCGGTGTGGATATTGTGCAGGATCGAAGGAAGCTTGGTGTTGCATGCGACAAATTTGGGCGGTCGGAGTGTCTTGGAGATGGGATGACATGATGAGGTCGCGGCAGCTGGGTTCGGCAGCCGGACCGTCTTACTGACGTACCTTTCAAGCCCGCCATCGATCGAGGGCATGAACATCAACCCTACCGTTCATCAACACCACATCTACCAACCCAGCACGATCGGATCTAGACATCTGACAGGCGCCACAAAATGCGGCGTTCCTCGGCACCTCGTTTGACAGAAACAACTAAGCTCTTGGCGGCGTCTACTATGCAAGGGCGGATCCAGGAACACGCGGGATGCACGTTTCGCGCGGCCCCGCTGCACGTTATCGCTCGAACCCGAAACCACAACAACGCCGACCGGAACGATTCATGACGACGAATACGCTGCGTACGATGCATACCGAAGACCGAGAACTGGATTGTGGCAGGGCGCAGTGATTCTGGAACTGGTCCGGAGCCGTGGGATGGCTCTTGGCTGCAGGCAAGAAACGGCCTGCGCATCCTGACAATGTCGCTTGTCTCTCCGCAACAGGAAACATGGCGATTCAAACAACGCGGGATGCATATTCCTGCGCGCCCGGCATGAACCCACCATTCTGGGCTCTCATTTTGCGAGTCGCCCAGGATGTGGGTCGATGCATGCCGAGCATTTGTAGGAGCAGAGACTGAACTGAATAAATAGGCCACCTGGTACCTCACTCTAAGTACCATCGCTACAGCTTCAATCTTCGGTTCTATACCAGTCCCTTCTTTTCAACTCACATTCGTTCATCAAGTCCTTCACTGTGTGAAGCCGGCAGACACTCTTTCAACCACTTTCGAACTTTCGTCTCTATCGAACCTACCAACTCCATTCTTTCGAAGAACTCCATCTACATCAGTCAACATGTACAACACCGTTACCTCCCTCAGCGCCATCGCGGCTCTCGCTGCCACCGCCACTGCCCACGGCATTGTCAACGGCGTCACCATCGACGGTGTCTTCCAGCAGGGCTTCAGCCTCGACTACTACTACGCCAAGCAGAACGGCGGCCAGGTCCCAGAGCACATTGGCTGGTACGCCGAGAACCTCGACAACGGCTTCGTCGAGCCCAACTCCTTCGGCGATGCCGACATCATCTGCCACAAGGCCGCCAGCCCCGAGGGCAGCTCCGACAGCATGGCCAAGGTCGCCGCCGGTGGCACCGTTGAGTTCCACTGGAGCACCTGGCCCGAGAGCCACGTCGGTCCCGTCATCACCTACGTCGCTCCCTACACTGGCGACGTTACCGCCGTCAAGAAGGAGGAGCTCAAGTGGACCAAGATCGACGGTGTTGGCTACGAGAACGGCGAGTGGGCTGCCGTCAAGATGATTGGCCAGAACAACACCTGGCCCGTCACTGTCCCCGAGAGCCTTGCCGCTGGCAAGTACGTCTTCCGCCACGAGATCATTGCCCTCCACGGCGGTGGTGACGTCAACGGCGCCCAGAACTACCCTCAATGTAAGAATACCCCACTAATCACATGAAGACCAATCACTAATTGAATCTCCAGGCTTGAACATTGAGGTTACTGGCTCCGGAACCGAGACCCCAGAGGGCGTTATCGGCACTGAGCTCTACACTCCCACCGACCCCGGTATCCTCTTCAGCCCCTACGGCGCCAACATCGACTACACCGTCCCCGGCCCTCCCCTCTTCGGCTCCGGCGGCTCTGGCAGCGCTCCCAGCAACGGCACCACTCCCACCAAGCCCAGCACTCCTTCCGCTGCTCCCAGCGCCAGCAGCAGCCCCTCTGCACCCGCCGCCAGCCCTTCCGCCCCGGCTGCTTCCGCCAGCCCTGTCGCTACCCCCGAGGCCGAGCCTTCCACTGCTCCTTCCGCTACTCCCTCGGCTGCTCCTTCCACCGGCGGTGACGCCCTCCCCGAGAGCTTCACCATCGACACCTTCATCACCTGGTTGGAGGGCAAGGCCAGCGGCTCTGCCTCCAAGGCTCGCCGCCACGCTCGCTCTTTCTTGTAAGCGTTGAGCAAACACGCTGGGGATGATATGATTTGATGGATACCCTTCTTCTGAGAGAGATTACCTTTTGATGGTTCGTTCGTTGGATACGACGACTGTTTCGCTTCTTTTGTGTATATACACCCGTTTCTTGTAGCATAGCGCTTTGGTTATTTAACCGATGTTTACACTTCTATTGATCTACTTGAGAACTTATGATGTCGATTGCCCTTGTTCTTGCCCACTCGATTCAAGACACCGCCATCTCCGCATGAACCTCCTTTGATCCCTCCAAGCGCATGAGACACTGGCTGCCAAGAAGGTCTACAGCGTCTAAGTGCATGTACCCAGCAGTTCCTGTGTACTCGCATTCCTCCACGTATCCGCGAATCTTGCCAACTTCAACGGCAACCTCTTTGAGTGCTCTGAACTGTGGGTGTATCTTCTAAGCTTCGCGCTCGAGCTCAAAGTCTTTGCAAGAGAGTCTCGTGTGTCTGCCTCGCGCGGGTCTAGGATCGGTTGGCAGCGTGCCAACGGAACGAGTTCGGCTCTCTGCGTAGGTGCAGAGACGATCGCGACGGCGGTTGGAGGAGGATATGCTCGTAGCACAGCACCTCGATAGTAAGAATCAGCATGCAGAAGCCAAAAGCAAGTCAATGGATGTGGTGTGCCCGGTAGTGACCTGTATGGTCGAGACGTCTTGCACTGCGGCAAAGTCGACGTCTCGCTTCTTATTGATCAGTGAGTGGCCACGCGTAAGGACCACGATAGCTCTTTGGTTGTTGTCGCGGCGGTTATCGTGCTCGTTCTCCAGAGGTAAATCACAGTTGTCCTGCCGTCCTTCATCTGACTGCGCTGGTCACGTAGGACTTCCCGTTTGAAGAGGCTGAGCCTGAAGAACTGCAAGCGAGAAGAACACGCCGATACCAGCCCGTCCATCAAGACCGTTCGTACAGTGTTGTTAGCGGCAAGCGCTGGTTTTGCTCGGTTTTCTTGTAGGACTCCGCACCTGGCTTTTCTCTATACGATACATATTCTGACACAATCTAAAGGCGCCAGAGCTGACTGGCAAATGATATCTGGGTCGCACGGTGCGTATCATGGGGTTCAATGAAAGCGTGGTGAGTGCTGGGAGTCGCAACATAGGCGCAAAAAGAGCAGCATATCGACTGTGAGAGCGCACTGCTTGAGCGTATTGACATGCTGATACAGCAAAACAAAGAGAGACTCATAGGGAGCATGATATGGAGAATAGCACAGTCTTATCGATAAGGAGCGCGAGTAGCGAGGACATATATCATGAGCATAGCGTCACACCAAAGGTAGAATCAGGTCAAATCAAGTCAAGTTAAGTCATACATAAGCGAATCCAAAGCACACTGAAGTCACAACAACAACAAATTCGAAAATCGCAAGTCACAAAAGCCTTCCTCAAGGCAGTGCATAAAGCACTGCACTCAATGAGAGCCCACACTCTACCCCATCGCTGCGAAATGCGAAGAGGATTCGGTCTTAGCTCTTGCGAGCTAAGGTGAGGATCGCCGTATGCGAGGCGGAGGAAGCCTTACCGAGTCTGTACAGAAGCCGAGTTAGCAGATTCTTGGGGAAGTGCAGAAAAGAAGAAAGCAAAAGCAGAAAGCAGAAAGCAAAGCAGAAAGCAAGAAAGCAACTATCTAAAGAGGCCCGGCGGGAGAAGGTGAGTTGGTGGTTTGGGCAGGGGGATCGGCTGTTTATATAGTGCGAGGGAGAGCCGCCAAGAGCCTGAAAGCACGGAGCTTCTTAGTCATGCTGTTGGGGGTCGTGCCCGGGTGCTGTCGGGGGAACACCGGGAGATTAAAGTCGTGGTGAGGGTGACTTTTGCAAAGGGAAGGAGCGGGGGAGTGATGTGGTTGGCTGGGAGCGGACGGGGAAGGTACGTGTTGACGGGTCAGTGCGGCAGCAGTTTTGATATGACGTACGAGCAGAGATATGGCAGGCTACAGATTGCATTAATGGTGATATTGATTGGAAAGACGGCATGTTAAACTATGATATACTCGCGATGTGATTCTGGCCTACATGTTATGCCCTAGAACTGACGGTTCTTACGCTCCGCAGCACCTCCTTCAGGCGGTGCCAGGCGCTCCAAGTGCCTCCAAGCCAGCAGCTCCACCCACTTCTTGATGATCAGCTCCCAGTTCTCCTTGAGCTCATTGAAGGGCTTGTAGTTATCCAGTGCAGCTGCCAGCACTTCAGCCTCATGTTCCAAATCAATACCGTGCCGAGTGAGCTCGTTCCCGTAGTTCAACTGCGCGTACTCGTGAAGTAATCTATCAAGAAGGGAATGGAGGTCTTCTTCAAGCTCTAACGGGGTAGTCATTAGCTTAAACGTGCCTTTAATCTGAGCGAGGAGCCCGCAGACGAAGGGGTTGCAGGCGAAGCTGGCTAAGAGCGTGTTTGCGACACCCGCAGTGTAGTGTCCAGCGACGCCGCCGAGGGCTACGGGGTTCAGGAGCTGATCCTCGAACATAGTGTAGACGTGTTGTAAAATGACCTCAGCCTCCTCGCCTACGAACGCGATCAGGTTATTCATGACCTCCGGCTGCTCGCGGATCTTGTCGATGCGCTCCCGGTCGTAAAACTCGTTGTCAAGATGGAGGTTCTGCGCGAGGGGTGTAGGCTGCTCGAAGCCGACAATACGGCGGCATGACGGGTGTGGGCATCGTACGAATTGGTCGTTGACGGCGTGGAAGGTCTTGGTGAGGCAGTCGCGGCAGTGGAAGTCGTCGCTCTCGTGGCAAGACAGGGCGTAAAGTGGGACGGTAGTCGACTTGCAGGATGCGCAGTTGTCGCCTGTGATACCCATGAGCTGGGGGGCTTCGATGGACGGAGTGGCCATTGTGTTGCGGGCTCGTGTTGCGGGTTCGACGTGTTGGGCTCGGGGTGTTGCGTTCGCGTCAAGATTGCAATGCTGGGTAAGTTCGGACTGGAGTGGATTCTGAACCATCACAGGGAAGAAACAGGCTTTAGTATATAAATCTACTTACATTGCTTCGAATCAGTATAGACCTCTGCGTTGACAACGTGACAATGGATGTGATGGCCATTATGCAATCTTCACGACGTCTTTGTTGACTGAGGCTGGATGCCAGCTTACGATGAGAGAGCGTTAGGGCAATGTTGCCTGGAGAACATTGTGCGGAAAATGACAAGAAGAAATAACGTCGTCGCTGCGCTCAGAGGCTCAAATAGAGCTGCTGGCTGTTCTGGTCGTTTGATATCAGAGACGGCAACATGAGATCCGCAGGTGCGAAAGCCGAGCAAATCAAGAATCGGAAGAAGTTGATAGACATGAATCATTGACGAAAAAGACAAAGCGTTGTGTGGAGAGATGGAGTTGAGAACATGAGCCAGATGACATTACAGAAGTTGCGCGAGGCTACAGAGATTCATTCGTAGACCGTAGAAGCCACTCGCCATAATTACCATAGTTTGCGGAATTATTAGAGATATAGAACTTCAGGTGCAATGCATGGAGTACGATGGCCGGCTGACGCTGTGCGCGACGTGCGGGGGGCGATCACGTGGTTGATGGACAGTCTGTCGCATAGAATGAAACTCCAAACCATTTGACTGCGTGATTAGAGATGCCTGCTGAAACGCGCGCTCCTTTCGAAGAGATGTGCGATGCGGATGAAGGTCTGATGTTGGCAACAAATTCCGCGGCCCTCAGACCCCTGACATGGCAGCAGCGCTAAGATAGGACGAGATAAGTGCGTGACGCCATCGACCTCGGTGTCCGGCATAGCTCCGCGCAGCTGTCTCTTATCTCAACTTCCATCTTGCATGCCTCTGGCCAGGTGTGAAAGAATCCTCTTGTTTGTATATGAAGCTCCCGGCGAGCAATGAGAAGCCAGCGATAATGGCCGACGAAAGCACCCCGCTGATTCAGCGCGTCGATATCCGACCCCATCGCGACCGATACCCACACCATCGCCTTCGATTTGTATGCACGACGTTGCTGAGTGCGACGATAATCGCCGGAGGACTTGCTGCCGTCTTCCTTTTCGCTTTTGCGCCACCCACTCAAGACGAAGTAGCCCCTGCATCACGATTCTCGGCATCTTCCTTATCGACCTCGCAAATACCCGACGGATGGGCGCGCAAGACGGCCCTGGACTCCGAAGGCCTCAAGGCGGCGCTCTTGGAAACGCCCAGTGCTGAAAAGGCAGAAGAATGGAGCCGGTACTACACCAGCGGACCGCATCTCGCCGGAAAGAACCTTAGCCAGGCTCTATGGACCAGAGAAAGATGGCAGGAATGGGGAGTCGAAAGCACCATTGTCGACTACGACGTGTACATCAACTACCCCAAGGGCCATCGATTGGCACTCATGGAGAAGATTGGCGACAAGGAAGACGCGGCCGACAGCACGACAAAGCAAGAGTGGAAGGTCAAATACGAAGCGCGATTGGAAGAAGACGTCTTGGACGAGGACAAGTCAAGCCAGCTCGCAGACCGCGTGCCAACCTTCCACGGATACAGCGCCTCTGGCAACGTGACGGCGCCCTACGTATTCGTCAACTACGGAACGTACAGAGACTTTGAGGAGCTACAGGCGGCCAACGTCAGTTTGGAAGGCAAGATCGCATTGGCCAAGTACGGAGGCGTCTTCCGCGGTCTCAAGGTCAAGCGCGCGCAAGAGCTGGGCATGGTTGGTGTTGCCATGTACACCGACCCTGGCGATGATGGAGAGGTCACCGAAAAGAACGGCGTTGCGACATATCCCGACGGACCGGCCAGAGAACCCAGCAGCGTCCAGCGAGGAAGCGTTCAGTTTCTGAGTAAGTTGCTACCCATCATTCTGTCGTGCCATGCTAACAATCTACAGGCTTCGCGCCAGGTGACCCTACCACTCCAGGCTATCCCTCGAAGCCTGGCTGCCCTCGCCAGCCCGTCGACCACGCAATGCCACACATCCCATCTCTTCCTATCTCTTACCTCGACGCGCTTCCCCTCCTCAAAGCCCTCAATGGCCACGGTCCGAAAGCCTCATCCTTCAACGAGCACTGGCACGGCGGCGGTTTGGACTACAAGGGCGTGGAATACAACATTGGGCCTTCGCCAGACGACCTCGTGCTCAACCTGGTCAACGAGCAGGAGTACGTTACGACGCCCTTGTGGAATGTCATTGGAATCATCAACGGCACCATTCCCGATGAAGTTGTTGTCCTCGGCAACCACCGCGATGCTTGGATTGCTGGCGGCGCAGGAGATCCAAACAGCGGCAGCGCAGCGCTCAACGAGGTCATCAGAAGCTTTGGGGCTGCCATGGAAGCTGGCTGGAAGCCAATGAGGACAATCGTCTTCGCGAGCTGGGACGGAGAGGAGTACGGCTTGGTCGGCAGCACCGAGTGGGTCGAGGAGTACCTGCCCTGGCTCTCTGGTTCCACAGTCGCATATCTGAATGTCGACGTTGCCACAGCAGGCCCGAACTTCAAGCTCTCAGCAGCGCCCTTGATGAGTAATGTGGTCGAGGAAGTCGGTAAGCTTGCTGTCATACCCTGTCACCCAGCCTCAGCTAACATCTATCAGCTCGTATGGTCATGTCTCCGAACCAGACCGTCGCTGGCCAATCTGTCTACGATGTTTGGGACAAGCGCATTGAGACGATGGGCTCTGGCAGCGACTTCACCGCCTTCCAAGATTTCGCCGGCATTCCATGTATCGACATGGGCTTCGGCTTTGACGCCAAGTCAGCAGTCTACCACTATCACAGCAACTACGATTCCTTCGACTGGATGAAGAAGTATGGCGACCCGACCTTCGAATACCATGCCACTATCGCCAAGATGTGGGCGCTCGTAGCAGCCAAGCTCGTCGAGACACCCATCCTCCAGCTGAATGCCACAGACTACGCGGTCGGCCTCCAGACCTACGTCGACGTCGTCAAACGAAAGGCCTTCGACGCTGGTCCCCCAAACAAAGATTCCAGCGAAGTCTTCCAACCTCTCGATGAAGCCGTCTCCCACTTCCTCTTCGCGTCTATCCTCCACGACGCCACCGCCGCTGACCTCGCAGCGCAATACGAAAACATCGGCGACATTCCCTGGTGGCAGCCCTGGAAGAAGGTGCAACTATACCTCGCTATCCGCGGCATCAACACAAAGTACAAGTACCTGGAGAGGAAGTTCCTGTTCCCCGATGGCCTTGACGGCCGAAGCTGGTTCAAGCACGTCGTCTTCGCACCTGGGAAATGGACGGGCTATTCTGGTGCGACCTTCCCTGGTATCATTGAGGCGATTGAGGAGGAGAGTGAAGAGGGGGTTGAGAGGTGGGTGGGCATCGTCAGTAGGGCTATTGGTAGTGCTGCGGACTGGTTGGAGGAGTAGGAGTTGGAGTAGACATTCGCTTTATACCCGCTGTAAGTAGGAATACAAGGATGCCAGGACCCTACATGCCGCTCGTTATGCTGTGATACGAAGTTTATAACTCGGCGTGAGGCATACATGTGGCTTGGAAATGGGCAGCTGATAGGTGCGTAGGTAGTCTTTAGGTATACACATCACTGGCACAGAGGAGATCAAGACGGCATAATATGGCGAGGAGGAAACGATCTATTTAATGTATTCAAATCGTATGGCCTAGGGCCCAAAGTTTCCGCCCGAGGTCATCTTGTCCCCGAAGGGCAGCCAGCCGGCGAGGGCGCGGCAGGCGAGGGCGCGGGGCCGAGGGGCGCGAGGAGGGGGACCAGGGGAGCTCTATGCCTCTGTTTACATGTTAGCAGTGTTCAAAATAGGTATAGTGTGAGTGGTGTTGATGAAGGAGAGTAGATATGAAGACACTCTGCTGATACAGCTCCAAATGCCCAGCTACCAAAACAAGTGAAAGGAATATAACTTACGTTGAAAGTTGGCCTCGCGCTCGAGGATCACCTCGTAGGCGGGGAGGAAGACGGCCAGCGCGCGCCGGCAGAGGCGGATGGTGCGCCGAAGCGCCAGGTCTTCGTCGACACTCCACGTGCCGCACTGCACGTGCCGGCGGCGGGCGGCATGGGCGAACCTGAGCTACAATTCCTGTTAGTACTGTATCCTCCTGGGTATGAAATTGTATCGTAGAATAGAGCTGTGGATGCATTGTAGTAGGCAGAAACTTACTTCGCGGCGGGCGAGGTGGATGCCCTCGGCGAGCTCGGAGGACGAGACGGGCATGTTGGTGGTGATGATTTGGTATGGTTTCTACGTATATCTATGTTAGCTACATGTACTCTCATACTGTGATTTGAAGCTGAAATAGAAGGCTCAGAAGGATACATACGGATGTGGGTGTGTGTTTGGGTTAAGGAGCAAAAGTCAGTCAGAGACGCGGATTTGTACCTACCTACCTTGCTCCCCCTCCTCACCCTCACACATACGCTTTGGGAAGAGGAGAGGGGGAGCACTTTTCACCGTGAGAAGCGGGAAATTGCACGTCGCGCGGCGAGGAAACAGTGATGGCGCACGTTTTCTCTTCCTTTGAATTTTCGTCCTTGGTGCGTTCAGTGCCATTTCAGCAGGCTCACCTTCACTTTTGCGGCACGTGAGAATTGAGGGAGTTCGAAAGACTTGCAATCTTGATATCTACGCAAAAAGAACCAGAAGATCCTGTAGTCTGAGACGCATACTGCGAGTTTCATGCTGCGACCAAATCCCTCCCACACACCCTCTACCGAGTACACCCCAATTGAACCCCCTCACAAGCTTCAACTCCAGCTCCACGTCGTCCTCGCGCTCCATCATACCCCCAACAAACCCCCAGTAGAACCGAAATGTAAGCTGCTACTATTGATGCCAAGACCATGATGAGGCTCAAGACACCCCTTGTAGCGCTCACCTCAACTGCCCATCTATGCTCGGAGAGCACGAGGATAAATGAGGTATCTTGATCTTGCGACACAGCCTGCCATCGTTCTTATGGAAGAAGTAGAATGAACCAAAATTGTGCCGCTGAGAAGTTGGACTACAATGAGGAGCCAGGGGATCTGTTCAATGTGAGTAAGAGTGACTGGAATGAAGAAATCAAACGGAAAGGTGACTTACCTGGCAGGTTAGCTATGACAAAGTTAATATTTAGCCACTAGTTTAAACCTGACCGAGTAGGTTGAGCTCAATCAAGTCTTACTACAAAGGGCAGATGTCACTGTCAAGAACGCCATGTGACTTGCCGTAGCAAGTACGTAAAGAACATGGCGGAGACTGTCCAGTGACACCAGAATTTCTTCGGCGTGTGGGTGTGCAGCAACGCCATGGGAAAGGCAGAAGCTACGTGCCCGTGCCGTGATGATGTGAAAGTGCCAGCTTGTGAGGCTGTACTGCTACGTATGCCGAAATGCGGGTTGGCTGATGCGCGCCTTGGTCCTTCTCTTTCTGCCTTGTGTGCGCGAGCCGGCATGGCTGAGGTTGCGTTCGAGGTGGACGGTGCGGAGGGATCGCGCGCGTTGCTGGGGGGAGGTGCCGTCGTCGTAGGCATGGAGAGACTGCTTGACATACATCTGATCAGTATGGTTCGAGGAAATGTTCGTTTGGAGTGGAGGAACAAGAGAGGCATCAGAGTGGTGACGTAGTTTCTTCAATGAAGAGTTCAGACTATCAGATACCATTGTGGCGTCACCTCTATCTCATCATCTGCCGATTGTGAAGAGGACAGGATGTAGACGTACCGTAGTCGGATCAATCGCGACGTTCAATGCCATCAGCATTTGGCGGTGGCGTTCGTTCTCTAGTTGATCTCGCAGATGTCAGTGAAGTTCAACAACGGCCAGAAGCAGAAAGAGGGGAACATGTCTCGTCAGAAACGTGAACCAACGATTAGCACCCTCATGTTGAGAAGCGACCTTGGAACGATTCGGGAGTTGGGCGGTTGATCATCTTGCGAGAAAGTAGGGAGTGGACGCGCGCTTACGTACCTGATCTGATCGGTCAAGAAGCAGAAGTTGCTGAAGTTGTCAGCTGAGCGGACAGTGTAAACTCACTGCGGTCCTGTGTAATGGTTAGCGGATGCTCATCGTGTAAAGGAAGAGCACGTGTGGAAAGGATTGGGGAACGTCAGCTGGGATGAGTACAATGTTGTCATCAACGGACTCAGACAATATCGGTGGTATCATCATGGTATCGCTAGAGGATAAGGAGAGGTTGACTTACCGTTGTGGTTTCGTGTGCCATCGGAATCAGCAGCAAAGAGACGATGCAGCCGCTGTCTTGGTACTTCTGAGTATAAAAAAAGATCAGCGAAATCCAGGAAACAGACATGAAGGATGGTAAGAAGGGGTGTTGGCAGATCAAATTATCAGCATGGTCGAGTGTGTCTTCGTACTAGCAGCTAAGGAGCTCAAGGGTTTTACGCCGAATTCCGTTGCAACGTTCCTCAAGGGAGGTGGTTCGAGAAGCTAAACCACAACCCGGTTTGTTTTCATGGTAGCAGTGGGTAAGGGTAGTGAGCTGGAACTTACCGGCATGAGGCGTAATATTCGTGCGGACACTGCTCTTGTCGACCCGGTACTCGGGTGAAGGACGTAGGGTCGGCTGAGCTGGACCACTCCATCTCGTGTGGACGGGGAAATGGCGGACGCCATGTCTAGATACCACGAAAGATTAGCGGATATCAAGGAGTAGGAACGAAACATGTGGAGAGAGAAGCCGGCGTATCAAAGAAGATTAGTGCTGTCTCTCTGGACAGCTGCTAGAGAGCTCAAGGCTGTTAGGCCGAATTCCTTCGCAGCGTTCCTCGACGGATCAAAGAGAAGCGTTTTCTTTGAAACTAATCGGGTTGATATCATTGCAGGGGAGGGTGAGGGCAGTGGAGAGATAGAACTTACTGATGTGCAAACTGAAACCTGTAGTAACAGCTCGTGCCGCTGCGAGTTATCGAAGGAGAACAAGTGCTTGGGTAGCGCGACTTCGCTGCTGCCTGTGAGGTGACAGTAAACTATCCAGTCGAACAGGATGAATGCGAGGGTAGTCTCTCTCCTGGGGCGAGGTACTGAAAGCGGACAACTGCGCAGAGATGACACAAATCAGTTAGCGAATGCTCAACGATCTTAGGTGGAGTGAAATGGGACGAGCGATGTAATGGTTCAGACTGATCTGGAATCTTCAACATGTCCCCCTCCGGAGAAGCTTGAGAGGCTGCTGAAAGCGACCATCGCCTAGCGACCAGATTATATAGGAGGGGCAGGATTGTGAATGTGCAGAGGTATAATCATAGTAATGTGACGAGCGAGCAGCGGAGGAGAACTCACCAATGCGAATGCGCGCAACGGCACTCGTGTCCTCCAATTTAAGAAGGTAGAGGATATGGTAGTCTGAGCGGTAATGTGACGCGACAGCCTGGCGTAGCTCGAGGTCTTCTCGAAGGACCTTGCAGAGAGGGTGTGTCACTAAAAAGCAACTATCAGCATACGATCTCAAAAAGATTTCCGGCGCAATGCGTGGGTATGCTGTCCATCAGATAGCTTGTTCTATCATCAACTGCGAACCAGCCACAGAGTAGCGGTTCTACGTGTCTCAAAAAGTGTAGCTTCCGCCAACGGCAGGGATCATCATGGGCGGTGGGGGTGAGTAAGAAGAGGGGAGGACATACAGAGAGTGAGTACCCAAACGCCGGGAGGCAGAGTATCGATGTCAGAAGCTGCTGACTGGAGGTGACGCGCTGCTGGTGTGCGTCGCGGTCGAGTGACTGTTGTCGCTCCCATGCATGCGGGGGTTGACACTGCCATCTCAAAGGACCAGGAAGCTGTGGAAAAGAGTGATAAATGTGCTGATAATGTAGAGTGGGTAGAAGAAGATGTAAGGGAGAATGGGATCATGGGGTGCGAGTGTGTTGTGGAAAAAAATGGTGAGTAGGTGGGTAAGGACAAAATTGATCAAGCTTGTTGACGTAGCGACGACAGCACTAAGGCCACGCGCGTTTGCCTGGAGGGAGATTACAAATTGCGCGTCCCCAAAAGTGAAGGGGACCAGAGGAGACGCCCTGGCGGTGCAAAAATCGACAACATCATGTGCACTGCTAGCTTGATGAAGGTGAGCCGTGAAGGACTTGAACGCAAATTGGGATTACGTGTTGCGTACATGGCGAGCTTACGCATACGAATGCGCGCAATTGCGAGGTGACTTAGAGAATTTCAGGTCGAGGGACCTCCACGTTGCTGGGCTGGACCTGTTGTGACTCGACGGGAATTTGCATGCTGTATACGTAGGCCATATTGAAAGCTTTAAGCACAATAGCAATGTATGTAGCTTTCTGCTGACAGTCTGATATCTATTGTCCGAATTCGTTGCTATTGACGTGTTGCGCGGGCCCAAGTCCTATATCTTCTCGTCGCTGGACTTGATCGAACTCTAGCACCACCAACTCCTCATACAGTAAGCTTTGAATCCCAACTATCATTGAGATAGTGCTACACTGCATGAGTATCATGATAATCAAGGCTGACGATTGCGACAGACTCAACGAAACCTCACCAACAACCTCAAAACCAACCCCACAACGATCAAACCATCACCAAATCACTATGGACGACGCATCAGCCTCCTATGCACTGGCCCGGATGCACTGGTACTTGGGAGTCGCTGCGCGTGCGCGAGAGGAAGTTCCGGCCAACATGGGCCTGTCAAGGGTCGCGACCAACTTCGCGTACAACTACCTCCAAATGTACTTGAGGAAGATGAACGAGGAGGAGAAGGAGGAGCAAGACAGGGAGCAGGTTGCTCGCGCTGAGGCAGAGGAGGCCAGGCGCCTGCAGAACGTGAGTATTCCTATCTTTGTGTGCTTTTGGCTCGTCTGTCCAAAGTTGTCACAATGCTGACTTTCTACTTCTAGTTCTGGAATCGTCTTCGTCCCGCCGCCCGCGACCGCGCCTTCCGCCGCGCATTCCTCCGCGCAAAGCTGCAAGACCGCCGCCGTTAATTCGGCATACACGTTCTGAGAGATCTGGGTTCGGAGCATAGCGAGGGCGCTGGGGCGTTGGTGTAGATACACCACAATAAGACACGATTCTGCACTTTCTCCATCCAATTCTTGTAACATGCTGGCGTGATTCAATCCATTGAAGTGTTCCAGAGCTTCTGGCACGATATGAGTTGAGAGCTACTGAGTACTCTGATACTACAAACAGCCCGCCAACAAAGTCACTTGCCGACGACATGGTCGTTGCGGGGGGAGCCATATGATGTGAAGCAGTAACGTAGCCCTCCTGTCTCTTCTTCAAGTCACTGGCAAGCCAGATAACGCGATGAAAAGAAGTAAAGGGTATTCAAAAATTGAGTCTAGGACTGAACCCAAAGGCAGTCCCGGACCACAGATGGATGTAAGCTTCGGAAAAGTCCTCACTAGCTAGACATCGCGCAAGGCCGAAGCAGCGACTTGTTTGTTTCAAAAATTGGTGACGACAAAAGCAGTTTTCTGGCGAAGGGAGATAGAGGCGGCAGCACTTGATGGACCCAGAAGCGCACGGACGTTGATCTGAGTGCGGCAACCTGGGCGGCTCGATACGTCAGTGTAAATTTCCACGGACAATGTCCCAGATTGCTCCCGAAGATAAGCCATGATAGAGACCTTTCAGACTATAACAACCGAGCGTCAGATCACGTGAGCGCTGCGACGCCAAGCGACAGGCCAGTATATAAACCCTTCATCCCCCGTCCCTCCTACTCTCGCACCAGGTCAGCCTCATTTATCTTTTGCGAGTAGTCCGACCTGTTAAGGTTTGGCCCAGCTTCTCGCCTTGTGGCGGGCTGCTTGCTATACGGATGGATTGAGGCGCCACATATTTTTGGAACCAGTCGGTGGGTCACTGGGCTTGCTCAGCCCCACTGGCACCGTGTCGCCAGTATTACACTACTTCTGGCTGACGCGACCTTTTTCATTGAGTCTTCTCGCTTGCGAGTTGCTTGAAGAAGAAGTTCTTCTCTCTATTGCATGATATCAGTCACTGACATTCTCTGATCTTTTGACGTCAAATGCTGCTTTGTGAATGCAATACCACGAAGATCCACCAGGTATTGATTGAAATTGTGACAATTCAAGCTGGCTGGAATGACGAGATGGCTTCGCGAGGCCTCGCACGTGTCGTGTTGACAGCACTTCGTGGTGTTGTTATGTTTACATCCAACGGTGACGTGTCCAGCATGTCGTGTCAACAACTTTGAGCTCACTGTCAACTTTGAATTACTTGATGATATGCGCAAGCGTTGACGCGTACCATTTCAATCTACTCAGGCCGTTACCGTTGCTGATGTCCCACGCAGCAGTCTACGCAACCAACTGAGCCTCCAACAGATCGACTGCACGACTTCTCCCCGCGACCGATCGATTATCTCAGAGAGGAGCGCATTTTGGGGACTTTGCATCCAATTCTGAGATGACTTTGGGAACGGTGGGCGCGGATATGTCAGCTTTGCATCCAGATGGCTTGGCTGGTCCAGAATTGCGCGACGAAGGTAGCTACTCCGATTTCGACAGGATGTAATTCGATGTACACCTGCGTCAGATCATGCCAGAAGTATGAGCTTCGAACGGATTATATGTGCGAATGTGCCCAGTATACCAGACCCTGGCGCAGTGCGCTCGCGCCAGTAAGTCCACGCTAAGGCCCCTACCGCGGTCATGGTCTTGTCTAAAGTGCCATCATGCCAGACTTGCGATAAGATCATTACAAGTCGCATTTCAGAGATAAAAAGGCCAAAATGTAGCTCATAGCGAGTTCTATTATTCACGACGTCGTTGCCACGGTTGACGCGCGGATGGTGTTGGGATTCGTCAAATGACGTAGTTTGTCTTGACAGTCTCTGACAGCGGACTTCCGCACTCATGTTACTGATAAAGCAGCAATGAATGCAATGGAACTTCTCGAGTTTGAGCCAAATTCGGAGCTGTTGAGTGCCTATGGCCTTGCACGATAACAGGTGGCACTGAACCAGCTTCTCTTGAAGAAAAGGTCTCTCACAGTCGCACAAGCACCATGGCATACAAGGATCAACGAGTTTGTTGGGACTGAATGGTATTGGAGCATATAGTCTATCTGAAGGCCCTCCGGCTATGCCCATCGGAGCAGGCACCGCAACCCCTATTCCGCACGATGCTGTCTTGCCATTCAACCTCCGCCACAAGACACCATGTCTGGATGCCCACTGCAGCAGGCCATCTCCTTGCGCAACTTTGCCGAACCGTGAACCGTTGTTTCCCTGAACTACACCGACCCGAGATATGGCAACGAATGATCGCGGAGGGGACATGTTGTCGAGGTCGAGTGCGAATGGGGAGGTCGACAACGCGGGAGGGCGACATGGATGCTAGAGCTCATGCAGTTATCCGACAGTATATAGCCAAGAGAATACGTACTTACCTCTTGTTGATGTTGGGGACGCTCGACCAGTATCACGAGCTTCATTTGGTTTCGCCTCGAAAGGTTACTTATCTTTGGCGGCACTCAACGCCAGAAGCTTTGCCAAAGTCCCAACTACCCGCTTGCACAGATAGCCGCATCGGCATACCACTGTCCTCGCCTAGCGCGCAGTCAATTAAGACCAGTTGCCTAGCAAGTATATCGTCCTCGTACCCAGCAACAGGCATTGAAGACGGTATGGGTAGCCTAAGCCAATGGGGGAGACCCGTTACAGGTACGTGAATGGGTGGTAGGGGCGGTTCTTCTTCATCGTCGTTGTCATCCTCCTCTTCCTCTTTCCTCCCGCGGCGTACGAGCCTACCGGGAGTAGACCGTCCTCCAGGCCAGATCGATGCGGGCTCGGACTTCCTCCTGAGAAGACATTAGTTCGCCGGTTGAAGGCTCAATCAGACTCGAAGAACTTACTTGGCTCAGTGACATGAGCCAGTCGATGTTCTGGACCTCGCGCTCCAAGGCGAGATCGATCTCGATGCCCAGGAGAATGAGGCTGCGCTCAAAGCTCCGCTTCACGATGCGGGCCGTGCGGAGCTCCAGCCAGTTCCACCTGGGCGAGACGGCCAATCGGGCGATCTTCGCGTCGTTGTTGCGGATGTCCCGCTCAAGCTCGTCACGCTCCGCAAAGAGCGTGGAGGAGAGGCGGGGACGGACGATGGGGGCAGGGGCAGTGGTGGTCATGTTGTGTGTAGTGGTGGTGATGTGTGTGGTGGTGGTAGTGGTGACTAAAGACTTCTGTCAGTTACTTGATCTCAAAGTGATCAAAAAGAAGAGGATACTCACTTTTGGTATGGAGTGTGTTGGTTGGGGAGCTGTCTTCGACGCGGAGGAGTTATCAAGGCCAAACGCCGCGAGCGCAGCACGTGCCCTGCGCGTATAAATTTGCTCCTCACCAGGCTGCCTTCCTCCCCAGTCACCTCCACTACACCAAGTCACGTCGAGCTTTTTTCTCACCCCAAGTGACCACGACGGCCAGCGGCAAGCGCTACAATACTACACAATACCAAGCTGAGTCTCCCCTTCCTGCCCCCTTGATCCACACGCTGTAGCGTCATCGCTACTCGCAAGCGCCCCAAGATGACAGTTGTAGTTGCTGAAGGAAATCCCTAATGATCAACAAAACACTTGGATACCTGAGGGCGCTTCACTCCACTCCTCTACCCCCTCCTCTCATGATCACGGTTAACGCCTCTAGTCCCCCCATGCGACCTCTGCTGTCGCACTCTCGCCTTGGGCGCTCGACTCCGACACTGTCTCTTTCCAAGGATCTCAACGAGCTAAGTCTTCCCCATCCCCTTCCCAATCCTTGCACACTGGAGGCCTTTCGACCGACACTGTGATGACAAACCACTGTTGTTTTCAACGCTCAGTCTTGAGGTTTTCCTCCTGACGATGCGGAAAAAAACCGAGCCTTGTCTGACAGTGTCAATCTCCTTACTCGCTCGCAACTCAGTAGAACTTTTTTAACTCAGCACAGGTCTACTTCAACGACAAAAACAGCGTCCGAAAGATGGTTGCTCATGGATAAAGGCGGAAGAACAAGGATGGTATTGCGATGGTGGGACGAAGAACGGCAATATCCAAATGAGCATGAGATCTCAATTCTCAGGTTCAATGGTAGATCGCCTAGATTGAAGTGACAACTGAAACGGCGCGTGATCTGACTTCTTCTATCGTCAGATCCAGTCGATAGTTGCCCACATGTTTCCACTGTAACTTCTCCAAGTCAATGTCGAGCTTTGTTCTCACGCTCTCGTGTGTAGTTCAAATTATAGGATATATTCATATGATACATATCTTACAGCCAAACATCTTGACCTTATTGTATGCGGTGAATCATGCCTAGCCTTGATGCTGGGCTTGTTGGTGGCCTTCAAGCGAGTAGCAGCCGACTGTGATGCTTCTCAATGACGTCATTGTTTATCTGAGAACTTGAGTTCATCACCGCGGACATCACTGCGCATCGTGGAACAAGTCGCGAGAGCGACACATGGCAAAACCGAAGTGAGCAGCAACATTGATTGTATATCTACATGCGTCACCACGTAAACCGCGTTACCTGCGCATCGCACCAAGTATTCTGTACCGTACGAAGTGACCCAAATCATCTAAGCACATGCGGCTCATCATCCGATGACTGCAAGCGACTCGCCCTTATGACTCCCATGTCTGGCACGGGCACAGTGATTCCGTTCATGTGGTCGGCCGAAGATGTCTCGTTGACAGGAGCGGCGCCGTGGGCATCAGGGGGGAGAAGTCCGCCGCTGCAGAAAAGTCGGGTTGGTAAGGGCCTTGTTTCGCGCTGTAAATGTCGCCGTAGGTATCATGCGCTATTGAAGTACAAAAGACTCTGGATCTCGATGAGGGATACCGCAAACAGATCACGCAACTCGCGATCGAAGCATCTATGGCAAGCTGCCCGTGCCGCATCGAGGAAGACGTTCGTGCTGAAGTTTGCGCCGAGGGTGGGGCGGAAGGCATCATCCGATCACGCTTGAGCACATATCCGAACATCATCTTTCCGACGACATGTCTTTGCCTTCCCGCAACACCAACGTCTCGCCAACACCCAATCATGCAGCCGCCCAGTATATGCAATAGCCAGTTCATCGCAAAGCCTCGTAGATTGTGTAGAATTGGTTTGCCGACAGACGCGCGCGCGCAACGCGAAGAGATGGGTCGGGACTGATCATGTCGTGACTGCTGTCGAAGCTCGCGAGCAGAGGGAGCAGAATCGCCGCGTAGTGATGTGAATGAGGTTGTCTCGGTTTGCTGTAAGCATCGAGGTTCGAAGGTTTGGAGCAAATGATGCTCAAGTCGAGATGAGTTGGCGTGGTTTGGGGCTTGGTAGAAGCTGGAGGTGATATCTGACCTTTGTCTTCGGCTCACGAACGTCAACAGGACGCCGCGGCAGTTGAGGGCTCTTAGCACCGGTGGACAAGTCCGGTGAGCGACCGACCCTACGCCACGGGGGCCCTCCTCTCGGTCGTACCCCCAGGCAAGCAAGCCCTGCTTCCCATCTCCATACGAGGACACGATCTACCCAGTTTGGGAGACCGAACGACGCTGTCAGATGCTTGCGAGGAACTTACATTGCCCGGGAGCGAGTTAGTATTGGCCTTGCCATTCCTCAAGGATCTGCCAGTCTGCGTTCCGGCCCAATGGGCGTACAACTTGATGCAGCATCTCCCCGGTCTGTCGCTGCAAGCGGACTTGGTCTTGAATAGTGAGTTCCGTCTCTCTACTCAAGACATATTCATCCCAGGGAGTGAGAACCGCCCATTCAGGGCCAAACTGGATCCCAGTCGGATCGAACACAAAAGTCTTCTTGTTCTCCAGGGTGATCTTGAAAGCGCAGTGGAGGAGGGATCCCACTTGCTCGCCCATGTCGTATTTGAACTCTTCAATATTCGCGATCCAGTCGTGCTTTTGGAGCCCAAATTCCAGATCGGCTTCCAACTCCACCAGGCTCATCTCACACCATAGCGCTAACAGATTTGCCCTCTGCCAAAGGGCATCCTCAGACGCCGTCGACTCTCCACCCAGTGAGAGTAGAGGCTTGCCCTGGGCAGCCCACCTCTTTCGTTGCTTGTGCTCGAGTTTCTGCTGGAGCTCACAGCACCACCGACCGAGGATCGCTTCGTAACTGCTGGCTCGTTCGTCGTGGGCTGCACAAAAGCCCGTTCTGTCGTCGGGAATGACTTGCGCGCAGGTTTGACAACGGGTGCCGCTGAAGAGGAAGGTGCTCGTGGGCGAAAGATTCGAAACGATAGCCATCGTGGTGTTTGATGGGTAGTTGGATAACTGTTATGATGCCAAAAAGGATGTTGGTCAAGATTCAGCTTTGAGGCGCGGCAAGATGTGAGCTTGAACAGCTGCTATTGTCCATAGTAGACAGTCGTATTCCCCTCGAAATCCTGAATAGACCCCGTAATACTCACGCTCACTACGAGTCCGCAATCCTAACTCCTTCTCACTCAGGCTATTGTCTGCCATATCAGGAAACATGGTTCCTGACAGGTCAAATTACAACGGGAGTGGACAACGTCGTAGAACTAAGATGAGCTGATTAAGTATGCGTGATAATGGCTAGGAGTTATACGCGTAGATAGAGCTATGCAACACTCCACTTCGCATGCTGATGTATATGTCCTAGCCTTCTGCCGGAAGTTGAAGCAACATATAACTTCATGCTGTAGGTGGCAAGCATGTTGAACTATCCGAGTTCTGTTGTGGGTAGCTTGTACGTATCCTCCTCAGCGAGGTTGGTCGCACGTACGATTAGTAAGGTTTTGGCGTTCTGCTTAGTGAAGACACAGGCCAGCTGAAGTTGGGTGAGTCGCTACATCCACGCTAGGATGCTCAACACCACCCTTCTACACAAACTACATTCCATGTCAACCTGGGCGTTCCGCCTCGCATCAAATCACAAGACTTTGTTCGCTTCCCATCGCAATGGGTGTGCGACTCTACGCAACGCCGTCGCAGTCGCGCTTCCCGACGATGCGTTTTCCCCGCCGACGAAAAGCCGTCGACACGCCTGGCGCCCGCCACGAGCTACCATACCTTTAAATCAACACTGAGCAGACTCAGATTGAAGGTGCAGACATGCAAAAGCGTCAGGCGAGTCGCATCGTCATTGCAAAGGAACGTTGCGCCCGAAATTTCACGTCGCGTATGCAGCAACGGACATGGCGGGACATGGCAACCACCACCACATTACGATACGACGAATCGCATACCCATCGTATGAAAGGCTTCATGGGGGACAGTTTGCGCTTTTCCAAAAGGAAATTGGAGTCGTGATGGTAGAGCTACACGCCGTCGCATATCTTTGGGCCGAGGGCAGGACATGACGCCAACCACAACTTCACATTCCGACCAGTCGTATAGCCATTGTATACCTAAGTCAATTACGATTCGATCCCGCTTTTCAGAAATGCAATGGAATCAGATGCTGTGGAGTTATGCGCCGTCGCGCAAACCCACCTTTGGGAAGACAGGGTCTCACGAAGGCCCTACAACACCGAGTTGATCGATGAGGCTTGGCATGGGCTTTCTGAACACCAGAGGAACCATACGCGAGGTAGTCTGGTCGCTTCGCAGTACGGTGGTAGACGGCGCGCTGGCCGTCTCCTGGGGCTCCAGGCCATCAGGCACAAGTTGGTAAGCAACAAGGCCGCACGACCTTGTGCAGACTTTCACTGACATCAAGTACCTAGCCAGATAATCACTGCGGATGCGCGAGACCGTAGGCCGACGCGCCGCCTGCATTTCGCTGTCCGAGCCCTCAGGCCAGCATTTCACATCGACGAGACGTCCGACTACTGCCTCACGAGCGCGCCCCTTACGAACACGAACGATCGATGCGAACCTACTTGAGCTACGAGGGTGGCACCATGGTCGAGCGAGGTATAATATATACAGTCTTGACGGCATTGGGATGAGGAGCGAGATCCAAGGGCTACGCTCGCGTTCGACGAACACAAGGATCACGTCTACAAGCGGGTTCGTATCACAGGACAAATGGTCACGTCGAAGAAGGATGAAGCGGGAGAGGTGCAGATACGAGTCTGGGAATGAGGGAAGGATAAAGGAGAAGGGTGGAGGTTGGTGACAGGGGCAATGAGCGAGCAGAATGGCATGCGTCAAGAACGACGACGATGACGACAAAGGAGGTAAGCGTCAGAGCTGGGCAAAGGCCGTTGGAGGGGGGAAGGGAGGGGTCTGCGAAAGAGCACAACTGACATAGCCAGGAAGCCACGAAGAGCCGCAGCTCACGTCGAAACGAAGCCATCCCACCACACTCTTTACATCCTCACCGCGACCATCATGTCCCTCCTACCTCGCACGCTCTCCCTCCTACCAAACCACACGCCGCCGCCCCTCGACCCGCCACCCCAACTCCGCAAAGTCAAAACCTACACGGCGCGGACACAGCAACTCCAAACAACCCCGCCCCATAACATACGAGCAATCCCAGGGCCTCAGCAAGGAGTAGGAAGGTGCGGCTATGCGGCAACAAGACTTCTGATGCTGAAGCTTGTGAAGGGAGGTAAGGCGAGTGTCTGAACACTTTTCGGAATCGGCTGGGGGAGTGTGGGGCCAGGACATAACTATGAGGGGTGATGATGTGTAGAGTGGAGAGCAGAAAAGCATGGAAAGCTGGTGGGCTGCGATGGAAGGGTTTGGATAGGAGAGAGGATGGGAGACTTGGGGATGGTGGGTAGGGGTGTACTAGGAGAGCAAAGCAGAAGTGGAATACACGGCGCCATTGGCGACCGGCCTCGCAAAGGGCAAAAGAGATGAATGTGACGAATGGTATGACCATCGTGGATGGGGAGAGAAGAGGGAATACGCAGGGCGAGGAGAGACCGAGCTCAGTCGAAGGCATAAGGAGATACCGCGAGGAAATGAGGAGTTGATAAATGCAACAGAATCGGAGAAGGCGGTCGAAGAACGGAGGGGTCATACTTTGTCATGCTGAGAAGCAGGGTAAGGGGCTGAGAAGGAATAGGGTGAAGCATCACGGACATAGGCCTGGTAGTCATAGGGGGACATGCGGTCGCAAGAGCAGCGACTCGCGGCATGTCGTCAAGCTTGGTGGAGCATGAGCTGGAGCGTTAGTCATATCTGCAGTTAGCATGGAATGAAGACTTGTTGAGTCGATCGATCAAAATGGCTGTAAGCTCAGGCATCCCATATACCGTGTCTCGAGCTGGGGAAAACCGTAGCATCAGGATGATGCCGGACAAACTTCACATCGAATCAGATGCATGTCTCCTGACCTCGCAGACTCTCAAGATAGCATGATAGGCTTGGCCAGATAGATGAATCTTGGAAGTGCAAAACAACATCGTGAACAAGCCAGTGACCATGCCCAGTGATTACGCCTACTTTGCCAAACATGTCTCGCTGTCGTGGTTCTGTTGTTCTTGCTTATAGGTTGCAATGTTCAGGTGCTCGATGATGAGGCTTTTTGGCGACAGTCCAGCAATAGCAGAACGTCTTTGAAGGCATGCACGTCTTCAGTCATGTGCAAGTCTGCGAAAGGGACTGGAGATTCCACTTTCCAGCAAATGCAAATGTTGTGGTTGCTCCGCCATCTCGTCACACACAAGTTGCTTGGACGGACTTAGAGCATTTGCGGAGTTGGAGACCGCCCCGTCTTGAGCATCAGGAGCGCGGGTGCAGTGGCTTGCCCGCGGTCATATCACTTTCTCCATGCACGCAGCTTTTACTGCATTGCAGCCGCCGTCTCGTCAAGCTACACTGCAGCAGCTGCGTGTGCTTCCAGAGCAGACAAGGCTGGGCCTTGAGATCTTACTGTCGCCATCCGGACGTCCTCAGAATGTTTGCCACAGCAAACTCAGCACTGCATCGCCTTGTGCGACCGTCTGAGGCCGATCTTGACAATCTGCTGGAGCAGATCCCCTAACGACGGTCACCGTCGACGGCGCCTCCTTCTCCTTGTCATCGCGCTCCTTCTGCGAGGCCGTCTCTCATTTGTTGTGGTCCGTGCGCAGGTAGCGGGTGAGTTCGCCTCAAGGTGAGACTTGTTGACCGTCTTCCACCACCCCACCACCGACTTCATCACACTCCCCAATGCCGCAATTCTTGCTGTGCTTCCCCTTCTTCATCCTCTTGAGCCCCTCGTGTCATCCTCGCACAACTCCTGACACCACATCGGCGATGCTTTCGAGCTTGCCGCAGGGTGAGACGACGACTCTGGGTCGGACATCGCTTTCGTTCCCGCTTCGGCGACGAGGAGGCGACCTCCTCCGGTGCTCGACGCACCCAAGGCATCGCGGTATGTACTGACTCCGCTCCTGATTGCTCGCTGTTGACGCCGCCGCCTTCACCGGCCTGGTGTCGACCGATGCAGCTCCTCAGCCCCTCCTCTGCCACCGCTATACCAGCTGCGGATGGCTATGCCTGATCATTGCTGACAACATCGCTAGTCAAGACTTCATTCCAGGATTGTCGCCACTGGCTGAACACCTGAGCCTGTACGGACGAACGCCGACTACTACACTCACTTCTCGTCCTTACAAAATATTCGCACAGGCCAGGTGTTCAGCCCGGCACCTCTCACAAACTGCCTCCCTTGGCCAGGGCAGTGAGTATTACCCCGTCTACCTCTTGTGACCATTGCTGACCACGTCGCTAGGCAAGACTTCATCCCGGGATTGTCACTGCCGGCTGGACATCTGGGCCTGTACGGACGAACGTCGACCACCACACTCACTTCTCGTCCTTACAAAATATTCGCACAGGCCAGGTGTTCAGCCCGGCACGTCTTGCACAACGTTTTCCCTAGCTGGTAAGTCGAACTTCCGATGCCGTCCATGGTATACCTGCTTGTGCAACGCTGTGCTAACGTATGGGTCCTCAGGCTCGTATGTCGTCGTCCTTGTCGACACGGCGGAAGTCGCCTCTGGTGATAGTCGCCAGCTATCACTGGGGGCGCAAGGAGTTTTCAAGACGACAATAATCCGATCGTCATATCTCCACTGCCGCCAGTCGCGGTATTCGGCGTTCGACACAGCGACATGATGGCGCCCGGCGGCGTTCATGCTCAGTAAGTCCAACCAATCTTCAAGGTCTTTGGGTCATGCTAATCGCTTTAGAAGTCATCGAACAGGTGCTGCCGCTGTTCGCCGCCGGTGCCCATCTAGGACGTCGCCATGACGGTGCCGCTACTCGCCGCGGGCGCGCACATCGGACATCGACACAGTAAGTCGCCGAAGTCCTGGCGCACCTCGTCCATAGGCCAGCGTTATGTGCCCCGAGCCATGCGCTGTAAGTCGCTGAAGTCCTAGCGCACCTCGTCCATAGGCCAGCGTTATGTGCCCTAGGCCATGCGTTGTAAGTTGTCGAAGTCCTTAAGTCGCCGAAGTCCTGGCGCACCTCGTCCATAGGCCAGCGTTCGAATGCGCTGCGAACAAGCCATTCGCCGACCCCCGCCAACATGTGCACCAAGGTCGTACACAAATATGGCTCCGGCCACGAGATTGCTGAGAAGGCAGGATGCTGTAGTTCTCCCAGACGTGGCCGCTCGCAATCTCGTGGCCGCTACCAATCTCACCCGGCAGCATGACACAGCAACAGCAGCACCACGATGGCAGCCAGCAGCAGCAGCAGCAGCACTCGCATCACCAGCATCAGCACCCAAGTCGCCGAAGTCCCGGCGCATTGCCATCGATGGGCACAAGTCGTCGAAGTCCCGGCGCATCGCCATCCATGGGCACAAGTCGCCAAAGTCCCGGCGCATCGCCATCTATGGGCACCAAGGTCGTACACAAACATCACTCTTTCGCTCCTTCCTCTCCAGATGGAATGTACGTTCGTCTGGACTCGGCCATTCGCCATCTACGGCGTGGACGGTGCCTTTGACCCTTCCTTCGACCCGAACAGACAAACCTACAACTTCTCCCAGACGTGGCCGCTGCCAATCTCACCCACCACTAAGTCGCCGAAGTCCCGGCGCATTCCGTCTGTGGGCCAGCGTTATGTGCTTCCAGCCATGCGCTGTAAGTCGCCGAAGTCCCGGCGCAACACCATCGATGGGCATCTTCTTCCACGGAGCCACTTGGACTTTACGCACTTTAATCATCGGCGACCATTTCGATTCTTCAGCGAGACTGAAAGCGGCCATAGACGGGTCGAGCAGCGTTCGAAACTGCCTACGTCTGCAATAACACGATGACCGAGTCGGTCAAACCCAAGGGTCGAAATCGATTTCCATATCCCAATATGGCAGGAGTAGGAGCAAGAGTGGGAGACTATCAGTGCAAACCGATTTTGACCAAAACATCACGGTCAACATGCATGCCTGGATGGCGGTCTCCAGAGCCGTATCCAGGAGTAGGGATGGTGCCCAAGCCCAGCGCTGGAACTCATACTCACACCCCTTTTCTGATCATCATTTGCCCATCTCTTCGTTGGTAACTCCAGCGGAGAGCACAACGATCAGCTACTGATCGATGGAAAGAAGAGAGGAGAGACGTACAAGCAGCTGCTCCTATTTCTGAGCTGGTATGAGAACAGCGCGCGTGTTCCCATGATCATCAACGGGCCCAACATTGCGCCCAAGAAGGTCAAGGAGTCGGTGTCTCCGGCCTGCGAGCCTTGTGCTCAGTTCGCAGCGGGTGGAGCTTGACATCTCTCCTTCGAGCATCGTGATTCCCACACGATGGCAAACGACGCGAATAGGCTCCGGCCTGAGAGCCTTGTGCTCGCTTCACAGCGCGCAGAGCTTGACAGCCCTCCCGGGCACAGTCGCAGCCCGAGCAGACTCGGACTCATCGCTGTGGACTACCAGCAGCGATGAGTCTGAGGCGCCCATGACGCCAATGACGGAGGTGGTGCGGGTAGTTACCGCAACTCGCGTACATGGATGTCCCCGGATGCACTGCTGCGCGCGCAGCAAGTCGCCGAAGTCCCGGTGCAACACCAGCTATGGGCCGCCCTGCAACAGCATGGGTGAAGTCGTCGATAAGCCGCCTCTTCAACAGATGGACTTTTTTGTTGATGGACGTTTTCTGTTGTGGCCTTATGATTCATCTGCATCGAGTTCGACAGACCCCAGTGACCCCAAGGCATCCGAACTTGCCGACCGACCATCGTCCATGGCCGCATCAGCCTTCCTGGGGATCGCCTGGTTTATCTGCATAGAGCTTAACATCCGCCTGCTATACAGGGCTACGCGTCGCAGCCTTTACTTCTGGGGCTGCCTACTTTGCAGTTGGGGTCTCATTGTCCACGGCATCTCGATCGTCCTAGCCAACTTCACCGAATCGACTAAGATATGGCGATCTTGAAGTCTGGGAGCACTGTGCCGTAGGCAGGCGCGTCAAGAACATCCCCACCATCGCCGACGACCTCGCCAACCATATCATCGTCATCTGTCTTGGCTGAGGGCATTGCTCCCACCGAATGTCGATGCCACGTTGGCGACACTACTTTGAATCTTGAACACTTCTTCTCGAACCCGTCTACTGAAGTGGAGCTCACACGGGTGTTGGAGAAGGTGCGGGAGCGTACAGTGATGACGGACCAGGATCTCATGTCCAAGATCAAGGTCACAGGACTGATCGCACTGCCCAGGTGAGGAAGAACGGCTGGGTCATGTGAAAGCGAAGACCTGATGTGGCGCACCAAACCAACCCGATAAAGACTTCATGGACGGGCGCATCAAACAAACCAGCGACCTCGAAGTGTGGGAGCACTGCGTCGGAGGCAGTGCTCCTGCCTACGTACTTCCAGAGTCTTGAACTTCTCGGCAACAGTCGTCGCACCACTCGAGACAATCTCCGCAATCTGATTGGATCGCCAACATATGCGAGGACTGCGTTGGCTCGTCCTTCATCAACCTCTTCACCACTGCCGAACCTCTTTGTGAATGCCGCGATCATCGCGGTCGAGGCCCGCTTCAAAGAAGCCAGCGACCTTGAAGTGTGGGAGTACTGCGTCGGAGGTAGGCGCGTCAGCTGCCCTGCCTTTACAGCGCACATGCCTTCTGGTCGAAGTAGGATTCTCTCATGGCCCCAAGCTTCAGGACAACATAGCATCCGTGGTAAGGCGCGCTCATGCCTTGTGCACACCATACACCCTCAACCCCTACCCTGAAGTCGACTATGCCATCAAGTCTACGCGAACCGCGAGGACTGCAACAACAAGTTGGATATTCGTCGCCACGAGAGCTCTGCAACAACAAGTTGGACATTCGACGCTACGAGGGCGCGGAGAAGGACTCTCGTGGTTCGACGGTCTTGAGACGGCGAGGTGACCGCCAATATCGGCGCGGACCCAGCCAAGCTGAAGTACACGGTCGACATCATCTACGCGAGTGCCATAGAAGACAGGAACTGGGTATTTGTTGCAGTCAAGCTGCTGAACTATCTCTGCCATCTCATCCCAGCAACACTGGCCGATCCTAAGGTACTCCCCGATGGGCTCCTCATGAAGACATGCGTTGGTCGTGCTACCGTCGGCAAGGGCGTTGCCTTCGAGGTCTGCGCAGAGAACAGCTGCTTTGGCTCGATCTCGCATGAAGCGCATTGGGTTCATCTCCGACTTCTACCATTTGGAATTGTTCGATAGTTGATTTCGTAATGCGGAATGAATAGATAGTGAGTCTCCAGCCTATACCATCCCAGAGTGAAACAATGCTGACGTCTTCAGGATTTAATGAAGTTTAAAAGAGTCGTCTGGTTCTTCTTCCTTGCGTGATGTCGATTCGGGTTGCGACGGCAACAGCCGACGTCGACGGTGCTGGTGATGCTAACGCTTAGCTGTTTCTTGCAGCTTCGAAGCTGATGAGCATCGCGTACGTGAAGATGCGGCTTCCATGGCAGATTCCAGATGGTAAGTCGAGAGCTCTGATATGCTCTTTTGCAAGGCTAACGATTCCGTAGTCGATTTGTCGCTGTCCAGGTCTCACTGTCGATGGCTCCGCGCCGGTATCTCGCTGTCGGATGTCTCGCTGGCGATACCCTGCAGTTAGTATTTCGCTGGCGAAGTCACAATGCATCACTGTACAGCCTTGTCGGTCATTGCTCCGGTAGACTGCACGTCAACCGCCATACCATGCGGCCTGGTCAAGCCTGCTCGACACACTAGCCATGGAGGCTGAGTATGCCACACCACATGCTTCATCGACAGCGAGATCGAACAAGCGCTGCGGGCTTGACCCACGCCTGCGCCGATGAGCAATGAACCTTTGGGTGCTCCGATGGCATGCCCATAGTCTCCGTCTCTTGCTGGTATGTATCCTCTCCATGAGTTCCTCGCGGTTGCCCAAGTCCCCCGCACAGTATGTTGTAGGCCGAGACCCTTCCTCCGATCCGAGTCGCCTTACTTTCGAGTGAGTGACAGCGTCGAGTCTTTTTCGTCTTCGGCATGCGAGGGTCACGAAAGCGTCAAAGGGTGGCCGCCATGAGTACCGATCCGAAGGTACTAGGTGAGGCATCGATGGTCGGCTTCGAATGTCAAGCTTGACGGCTCTCACCAGGCACTCCGCGAGGGTGTCGGCATGGCCAAGCTACTGCCACCCAGGTGAGAATGGCTCAGCATCATGCCGCCAGGAAATCGACAGCGAGATGGACTATCGTTATGATAGTTGCCAGCCTTGGGCCAGCCATGGGGGCTTGGACTTCGGCTCTTGCGCAGTGCTTCAGCAATGCTTGTCGCTGAGGGTTGTCGGCGGAGGTGAGAGCGGAGGTGAGGACGGAGGTGTGTCGGAGGCAGCTTTGAAGTCAACCCAAAGAGGATGTCGCTGCCGATGCGAGGCTACAACAGCAGCAGCTTGTTGTCTGTAGGTCAAAGCATTAGCAATGTCTCTGCACGTTCTCTTGCCCATGCTGGGTGATGTGTGTAGCTTCGAGGCGGGGTAGCGGCGGAGGAGGCAGGTTCAGGGAGGGGCAGCGAAGGTCAAGAACGTCGACAGCAAAGACGAGAGGCACTTACTACAGTCTTTCGGGAGCTCCTCTCGCTGTGTGAGGCTCGCAGAAGGATGCCAGAGGTCTTCGTTCAGCGGGTGAGGTTCGCAGCGACGGCTCTGGCTGTCCTGAACCTCACTCGCAACGCCAGAAGCTGCGACAAGCGCGCAGACTTATTGAGCGGGATGAAGGAGGTGTTCTGAAGCTTCGAGTCTGCCCCATGT
The DNA here is from genome assembly GCF_023758085.1 of Alternaria hordeiaustralica. NCBI lineage: Eukaryota > Fungi > Ascomycota > Dothideomycetes > Pleosporales > Pleosporaceae > Alternaria > Alternaria hordeiaustralica. The sequence goes on along the minus strand of NW_026056780.1, from coordinate 871,330 downwards.
TGCTGTCGAGGGTGGGGGGAGGGCAGGAGGCTACGATGGGTTTTGGAAGACTTCCGCGGAGGCGGTTTCCGCGCTGTATGCGACCGGGGGCAATCATTCAAATCGATGATGATGATCTGCGAGTACTTGTAGAGCTCCTCAGGGAAATGCAGCTCGATCGCAGGGGGTTGATGTGGGAGCTGCGGTGGTGGAGGGGCATGGCTGGGAATTTGGCGATGGAGACTTTGGTGTTGCAGCAATGAACTTCAGTTGACCCAAAGACCGTGCATTGTTCGGCTTCACCAACCAGCGCCACGCTACACCACACCCTCCCCAACTCCTCAGGCCGAGTCTATGGATTGCCCCTCTCCGTCTGCCCGTACTGGCTGCCTGGAGGCCCCTTCCTCGCCTCAGAATGGCAGGCAATACCATGTACGACGTCGTGGTGCTATCCTCGAGTCCGCCGGCCGCTTCCCCGCTACATGATGCCCCCTCCCGTCGCGTCGCCATGCTTGCATCCTCTCCTCTCGCATTCTCCCCTCCTGCGAGCCCCCTCAGACCGACGGCCGGCGCGTCCAAGAGCAATGCACGAGCTGCTCCTATCCCCGAGGGAGCTGTCAGAGGATTCGCCACCGTGGGCAGCCTCATACGCTCCGAGCACTTCACAAGCCGCCTCGACGACGACTTCGATGCAATACAACAAGCGCAACCACGGCGGACTTCACAGGATACCATAGAGCCTCCTTTGGCTGCGGAGAAACCCAAGAAGCGGACTACGAAGAAGGCTCCAGCTACTACTACCGCTGCAGACGGCTCCGAGAAGCCCAAACCGAAGCCTCGAGCGCGCAAAGCGAAACCCAAGTCGGACAAAGAGATCCTTGACTCTGACGACGAACTCCGACCTCCGCCGCAACGACCTACAAAGTCTCCTTTTTTCGACGATGATGCGACAGAACCTTCGGTCGACCCTGCGGCACCAGCTGCGGATGCGCCGAAGCTGACCAAGTCTGGCAAGCCCCGTAAGCCTCGCGCGAAGAAGGTCAAGACTGGAGAAGATGGGACGGAGCCTGCGCCAAAGCCAAAGAAACCGAGGGTCACAAAGGCGAAAGCAGGGGCGGGGACGGGCAAGCAGGGAGATGCGTCGCTTGTGTCTGCGCATTTCGGGGGTGGAGCAGACGGAGGCCAGGAGTCGGCAACACGGCCTTCTATAGAGGACCACGACGCTCAAACCAAGCCTCAATCAATCTGGGAAGTGCCAGACAGCCCAAAGCCGAAGAAGAAGGCTGCACCCAAACACCGACAGCCAGATCCCATCGCACAAGGTTTGGAGTTGGAGGAGGCTGTTGCAAGGAGGAGAGACTGGACGCCGCCACCCGAGACCACGATCGCATCGCCGTTCACCGACTCGACCGGAAAGGAGAACAAGACCCTATCGCAGAACGCGGATGGCTCCTTTACAAACCTCCTCTCCAATTTCGCCTACGCACAATCGCCATCTGCGCAGAACGCTGCGAAATCGAACAACGCAGCAGGGGCCGTGGCAGCGACAAAGCGGCGGAGAATTGAGCTTGTCGAGATACCCAGCAACAACACCAACTCCAGAGACTCATCTCCCGAGAAAGGGAAAGCACCGAAGAAGAAACCGCGCACCATCACCGACCTCGTTACAGAGCAGTATGCTTTGAAGGATGCACAACCAGTTCCAGACGATGCGACTAGCAACTTCTTCGAGTCCCGAGCTTCGACAACTACAACCAAGGTGCCGCTGAACGATGCATCGGCGGCGGACGGCGATGCAGCACCGAAGAAGCCAGTGCGCAGGCGTAACAGCTCAAAGTCAGGCACAGAGAAAGCAGACCCTAAGCCGAGGTCAAAGAAGGCATCTTCGAAAGCAGCCGCCAAGCCCAAGCCTATCGCGGAGAAGTTGCTCAGTCCTTCATCTGCAATGTCGCGTCTGCAGCAGCAGGACGTCTTGTTCGGAACATCAAGTCAGCTTGTGCTTGAAGAGTCGCCGACAATGGTGCGTCAACTACAGTATGCGCTGAAGGAGTCTGAGGGGGACGCCGACAATGTTGCGTATGTCGCGCCGCCGCGATGGTCACGGCTCGGCAGGGTGGAAGGCAAGCGCGGACTGTGGGCTGCGAGTTCCCGCGACGACGAGGGTGGTATGCTGGAGCACTTGAAGGACGTTTACATACCCAAGCCAGACCGAACACAAGACATCCCATTGCTTATGGATGGCACTACTGATGCGCCTGATGAGCAAGACGATGGCCAGTCTGACTACATAGATATTGACGATATACCGCCGGACCCGCCGCCACCAATTGCCATATCTTCTGATCCACCAATGCCTCCTCCCAGCACTTCACGCGCCACCCCAATAACGAAGTCTCGCAATGATGATGACCACATGAAAGATACGGGCTTCAGGGACATTGACGACTTCATGCAAGAGCCTCCACCTTCCGGTCAGAAACCTGTCTCACCAGATAGCTTTGTTGACATCGACGACTTTGACTTTCCGCCCTCTGCGCAGATGCGGAAATCGCCAGTCTCGATCTTCAAACCTCCAGCCTCAGCACCAACGCCCATGGACGGCTCTCCTAAGAAGCGCGGAAGGCCAACGAAATCGCGTTCTGCATTACCTACATCAGTCTCTGCGTCATCGACGCCAGTCCTGAAGCCCCGCGCGAAGTCAAAGACCAGAACTAAGATGCCTTCGACCCCTCCCACAGGCTCAGGTCGCTTCATCGACATAGATGAGATCCTCGACTCCGAAGACGAAGCCATGCAGCTCCTCTCCCCCACGCCGCCCCGAACAACTAAACACGTCAACTCGCAACCTCTGTCCCTAATCACGCTATCCCCGACAGTCTCACCCAGCAAAACGGCGAAAGCGAAAGACTCGGCGGCCGATCCAAGTCTATTACCTATCCACCGCATACCTACCCCGCTTCTCGAATGGCCGAACATCAAAGCCCAGATCTTTGCTCAGATAACAAGTCACATCCGGTCTTTGCCTCCCACCACCGACCCTAGCAAGCCTACCTGGCACGAGAAGATCCTCATGTACGACCCCATCGTCATCGAAGACTTTACCGCGTATCTCAACGCCCACACACCCATCCGCGTGTACAAGAAAGCTACGCAGAAGCAAATCAAGGCCTGGAATGCGGATTTGAAGAAGCAGGACAAGGAGGCGCTACATCTGGGTGTGGGGCCCAGCAGGGAGGGCGATGGATCGGAGGTGTTTGCTGTGGAGAAGGAACTAGAGGGCACGATGGTGCAGGGGTGGTGTGAGAGTTTGAGTGTTTGTTGTATTTGGGGGGAGAATAGGACGAAGAAGGGGACGGCTAGGAAGGGGTTTTATTGATGAATCGGGTTATACTTTGCTGATGTTCTAATGAGATACCTGGATACTGAATCAGCATCATCGCCTAGACGGCCTGATTGTACATCCTAACTTTCAGCAATTTTCTCACAGACTGGAATTACTGGCGATACAATTACACACATATCTTGTCCAAGCTTGTATCTCGCGATCGTGCCTGCAAGATATCGAGGCGTTGAAGATGACGTTGATCAGCCGCATCGGCATCGGGCGGACGCTAGCAGATCCACTACCACCACACGGGACAAAACCCACTCCTTCCCGACTCCTTCCCGTGGGTTCATGTGCGAGATGCATACGCGCACTACATGCCTCCCGCAATCCGCACAAAGCATCAATGCGCGGTATGCGACAAGGTCTATTCCACCAACAGCCATCTTCGCCGCCATGAAGCTTCACGTGAGCATCATCCTGCACAATGGATTATTCGCAGCTCACAATACCTAGATTTCGGCAGGCAAGACCTGACATGTCCGTCATGTCACGCGCAGTTTACGCGACGGTGGGCTTATTTCTCGGTGAATATGCTTGATAAGAGCTGACAAAGATGCAGAGACCTCGCTCGACGCCACTTGTCGAACTGCTCTTCCGCCCACGGCAATGACGTGAGTCTACCCACGCTAAGGCGCGGCAGAAAGCGAAACTCCTGCGATAGATGTTCACAGCGCAAGCTTTCGTGCGACACCAAAATGCCATGTGTGCGTTGTCGCGATGGTGGCGCGGTGTGCACGTATAAGCGGTTGGACGGCGTATCTGCAGGTGCTACTGCATCTGTCGGAAGCAGCCAAGATGGTACTGAGACCAGTACCGACCGACAGCGCGTGGGCATCTCCATTGACTTCCTCCTCAACTTCACGAATCCCTCGGGTTACCGCCCGTCCGCTGCGATCGCCGCTGAGGCTGCTGAGCTCGATGGTGCAGATGGCGAGACGCACGTACAGCCACACGATGCAGATCAAGACATGACGCACGACCAATCGTTTTTTGAGTTCGCAGATTTACCTTCTGTCTTCTTCAGCTTTCCGTTCGTGGTATCTGGACGAGAAGTCGACTACGCGTCTCCGATCATAAGCGATGGTCTGACTCCTGAACTGGAAGATGCGTACGCTTTCGAAGTACGCGTGAGGGAGATGCTACAGCAGCTGTCTGCCAAGCACAGCTCGATGCTGGAACGTGGTGATGCAGTTGATGCAACATTCGACTATCAACTGGCCGAAGCCGTCTTTACAGTCGGCAATGTGCGGCACTTTGTTCGGGCTTTCTTCCGTTACTTCCACTACTCGTTTCCTATTCTGCACAAGCCGACTTTTGATATACAGACGGTGTCCTTCCCGCTTCTACTCGCGCTCGTTTTGTTCGGGTCGCTGCCCACTCTGGAGTCTGATACCTCCATCGGCGTACGAAGGTTCTCACACGTTGCGGAGGCATACGTTTTCGATCAACTGGTGTTACAGCAGACATCCCAAGCTGATCACTCGGCGTGGGTCGACGATGAGCATCTCCAGTTGTTACAAGCAGGTCTATTGTTCTTGGTTTTTCTAAACAACAGTAACGACATCGTCACAAGACGGCGAATCCGCCTCCAGCGCATTCCATCGCTTGTCGCTGCTGTGCGAGCCTCAGGCTTGTTTGCGCACAAACAGCGTCACATTATCCCCAGTCAGAACGGACACGACTGGCAGGGTTTCATCGATGATGAGATGCGATCGAGGTACCATGACCCCATCCACACTATGTACATAAAGCCACTAACAACACTCGCAGATTGGGCATGTGGACCTGCCTCTTCGACAGCACACTCTCCGTATTCTTCAACAATACCCCACAAGTTGCTATGTGCGAGGCGATAGGTGATCTCCCCTGCGAGGAGAGTTTGTTCAGAGCTGAGTCGGCCGCCGACTTCGCGCGTCTCTTATCGCAACAGCCTCCGCAACCACGAGTCGAGACGTTACCCGAACTCATGTCACGCGCCCTTTTTTCTCCTGTTGCACAGCGCGCCGATGAGCCCGAAGTAGCAATCTCACCACCACATATGCTGATACTCATCTGCGGTCCGTTCCTAACATCGCCCATCCTATAATGAATGCGCTGACTCTCATAGCACTGCTATCTATCGTCATGACATCTAGAATGAACTTCCTCGCTTCTATGAACATAGAGCCGATGCTTCGCGCCACCGACCGATGGAAGGCGCTCTGGGATGTAGTAAGCCGAGATAGCGAAGGAAAGGGCTTGCCTGATCTGGGGTTCGAGAAGCACGCTGCGGAGTACTGGTGGCTTACCAAGACCATTCTGAGGGTCTCGAGGTTGGGAGGTAGGAGTTGTCGTTACATGCAACCTGCACCTTGTGACTCGACGCAGGACTTGCATGATTTTGTGAGGAGGTATAAGGATTTTGTTGTATAAACGTAGGCAACTCGAGATAATGTCAGAGATGCTATGCTGTACAGTCAATAGTACACAATTAAGCATAACGTATGCCCTTCTACCAAAGCGATCGCTCCTCAGACAGTGATGGCTGACAAGACAAGACTAGCGTGTGGGACTATCTCCGAATGCTGGGTCTATCGCCGAGATGGGTTCATCGCCGAACCTTCGATGCGCTACCGCGCCTCCGCACTGCATCTCGCGAATCTAGATCTCAGCGCCCGCGGAATCCGACGCGATCATGGAGATGACTAGCGCATGTTTATGCAAGGGCCCAGGGCCGCGACTGATGGAGACGTCAGCGTGCTGATTAGTATATACCTCGAACGCGTCCGCCGAACTTGTTCCATGAGGAAGCGCGTCTACAACATTGTCTGACACAATTGCTACCTGCATTTCTTCTTGATGATAATTTACAGGATGGCTCTAAGAAGATCGGCTAGAGCGGCGACACGCACTGCGCAACAGACCGCGAGCAGTGCGACGAAGAGAAGACACTCTGGTTCGTCGACTGGTGAAGAGACGCTCAGCAAGCGCGTCGACAGCCGAGCAGCAAATCGTTCCGCGAAGAGAGACGGAATCGCGCAAAGCAGCGATGGAGAAAAGAAGAAGTCAAACGACCAGGCCAGCAATGTCAAAGCAGAGGAGCCCACAGCCGACGACAACGCTGGCGCAGAGAAGAAATGGAAAGCCTGGTCCGCCCACGCCACATCCACGCCATACCCTGACTTCGGCCACCCCACAAACCGCGAGTGCCAACTAGCCTACGACATCCTTCACAAACTGCACAACGACGCCGTAGAAGCCGAATTCGAAGACACCAATACACCCGAGACAATCCCATTCGTCCTCGACGCCCTCATCGTCGCCGTGCTCAGCCAAGCCACGAGCTGGAACAATGCGAAACGCGCAATGGACAGCATGAAAGACACCTACGGCTCGGTGTTTGCTTACAAAGAGATATACAACGGGGGGTCGGAAAAGTTACAAGAAACGATTCGCTGCGGCGGCCTGCACGTCAGAAAGACCAAGATCATCATGTCCATCCTCGAGGAAGTGAAGCGTCGCTATGGGCGCTGGAACCTGGACCACCTCCTTGAAGCAAATGACGAAGACGCCATGAAAGAGCTCATGAGCTACAAGTACGTAGGCCCAAAGTCTGCGTTCGTGGTCATGGGCTGGTGCTTGAAGAGGAACAGGTTCACGGTTGACACACATGTCTATCGCATTGCTGGTTTATGGGGGTGGAGGCCAAAGGAGGCTAGTAGGGAGAACACTCAGTTGCATTTGGATGTGGTGATCCCGCCGGAGCTGAAGTTCAAGTTGCATTTCTTTCTTATTCAGCATGGTAGGACCTGCCCTGCGTGCCGCGGTGGGAGTAAGGATACGAAGAGGTGTGAGGTGCTTAAGGAGGTGAAGCAGGAACTGAAGAAGGCGAATTAAGAGGTGAATGATAGATAACAATGCCAGTATACGCGTCCATCAGCGGTGACGCCGTCCTCGACGCAACAGCCTCAACAGCACTCCCAGTATGTCTCAGTCAATTCACCATTCACCAACACACTCCATCGCTGTGCCTCACACCCTCCTTCTATATAAACCGCGATTTCCAAGCGCAATCCTCTATTCCCTTTCCAACAACGACCCACTACCACAACTTCACCACATTACCACAAACTCCCAAAGCCCCATCACACCACCACAACAAACCACCTTCAACCACCTCAACAGCAACCACAACAATGACCACACCAGCCCCAACCTCCTCATACACCTACTTCTGCTGCAATCCCTCTTGCTGCGCCGCCAACATCGTGCACAACGTTCCGCGGAGCCCGTACCCGCAGTTCCAGCACCAGTTCAAGTGCGCAAAGTGCGGCGCTCAGCAACTCACGGGCATGTGGCAGGAGTACCACGGGGATACCGGTGATGGACACAAGGGATATTAGGATGCCGGTTGTGGCATACGACAGATTTGGGGACGGTAGGACGAGGGGGTGAGGAGGAGGTTGCAGAAGACATAAGGAGAGGAGGTCTGTGAGGAGTGAAGAAGGAGAGCGATGTAGCTGTCACGATACCCAGTGGTTATGAGAATGAAGATTGCTTTGTACTTGACTACCTCCTAGCTATTATGTGATGTTTCGTGTGACTGAGGCCACCACCCTGAAGTCGTACACAGGTTCCTTCCTGTGCTATGTAAGAAGTCTACCGGTCTTTCATTCCGCCCTCCTCTAAGCGGAAGCTCCACCACATGTACATTCTTCCTCTGCCATTCTTGTCCCTTTTCCCCAGGATGCGGCGGCATCGCCAGTTTGCGCGGAGGCTCCTTGCTTACATCGATTCTGCCAGTGGAGTAGGTCCCTGTTCTGTTCTCGAATTCCATGTGTAGGGCCATTTCGCCTTCTTCGGGGACGAATCGTACGCGCGTTGGAAGCCAATCTGGCATCTTCTCTCCAGATAAAGCTTCTAGAGCTTCTATAAGGATTTCTTCGTCGACGGTGGCGACGTTCCAGTTCTTGTGTATCTTGTTGGTTTCGCTGACTATCCAAGCTTGCATGCGCTTGGCGCGTGTGAGCTCCGCAGCCACGTCCAAGGGGGTGCCTGGCGAGGCAGATGGTGAGCGCTGGGATGTAAGATCTCGCGTCATGCGGTGCCATGGGGCAATAGCCATCTGGAGTGGAGTGTGTAAGCGCATTGTCAAAAGCGGGATATGTTTGGAAACGGAATCTGCCCATCTGTGCGACTTCTGGAGACAGAGTGCGCTATCAACGTCAATAATTCGTAATTGCTGAGGCGACGGGAGTAGCGATAACGCCGCCTCAGTCGGGAAGTATCGATAAAGTGTATCCGCAAGACCGCAGAGGAGCGACTGTAACATCCAGCTTCTGGTGCAAAGTATGAAGTCTTGTACCGAATTGAACTCGAGGGTGTCGGGCATTAGGTCGGCGACGTCCGGTGACGGTGGAATCGGTACCACAGACACGGTCGTTTCAATGAGCTCAGCTACGTGCTGCGACACGTTGATTTGCATCAGACCCTCCAAATATGACATGGCGATTGCAAGCGCGATCGTGTCCTCGGGGTTCGAAATGGCTTCTCGGATCAATGCTACCGCGTAAGGGCACTGAATGAAAACGTGCATGACGGCCATCGACGCTCTCTGTGATGGCGACAGCATGACATCTCTTGTATCGATCGGAGGTGGAATTGTAGCAGACAGGTAAAAGTCGTTGTGGTATACTGACTTCCGACCCATCATCATCGCCTCGTGAACCTTTCGACATCAGCAGCGAACTCCCAAGACCGACCAGTACTCACATCGTCGACATAGGTATTGTCGATCAAATTCCAGAAATGATCGTCATCAACTTCCGCCACCGCACCTGACCTCAGCAGCTCGGCGATTCCGAACGCATGAATCGCGTAATACATAGTATCGAGCCCCAGAAGAGCCTGCATGTGATCAGTAAAACACGTCGACGTCTGACAGGCTGACTAACCTCAGCAGCGTAGTGTAATTTCGTAGCCAACAGGATGTCGTACGTGACCTTGTTATCAGTGTTCATCACGGCGAGCTGCAATTCCTTGAGCGCTTTAGCCTTTGAAGCTCTCGCGACCTTGCGCTTCGAGTGCATATCATCTCGATACGTAGCGTGACTATCGACGAAGAACTGAACGGCCAAATCAAGCATCTTGTTCGACCCGATGCGCGAGGGAATAGACTGTATCCAGGTCCCTAAGACCTCAAAAGGCTGCCTACCGGCGGGCTCTGGTCCGAGCACGCCAACGTATCGGGAGATCAGGGTCGTCTCGGGCGAGGATGGCTGATATGATGCGAGAGGACTCTCTTCTCGTAGCTTCTGGAGATGTACTTGAAGCGCAAGATTCTGCCGGTATTCTCTCATCTTCGACGGCTGCATCCTAGATCTTGAACGCGGTGCCAGGGTTTGAAAGCAACCTAGGCGATCGTCGGTGTGCCTTTCGGTAGTGATGCAGAGGTCTGAGGAATTTGACGAGGACGAGCCGGCTGCGAATGAGGTTGTTGATGACGAGCTTGAGCCCTCGTCAGGAGAGTTCAAGGGATATACGGCAGAGCCAGACTTGGATCTTCCATGTTTGGTCAACTGTCTGGGATCCTGCACGACGAATGCTGAGGCTTTGCCGTAGGAGTAGGCACATGGTCTGTCTTTCTTCCTGCATGCGCTGCATTTGGGTCGCACTTCGTCACACTAGGTAGCCATTAGTAAGAACATATTCATTCCGCAACGACTTGCAACGCTTTGCGATAACATGATTGCGGGGATTGAAACGCGTCTTACCTTGACCTTGCGCTGCCGACAGGTGTCGCACTTTCCAGTCTGCGTCATGACAATTACCGGATCACGTATGCGTGGCGTAGTTTTGGAGCCTCGAGGATGCCTGAACACATTTGAGGATGGCCGTCAAAATGCGATGAGAGGTGGCTTGATCACAGGGCGCGGCTGCCTAACGCTCAGCTCCAACGCAGAGTCTTTGCGCATAGGCCACCTTCAACCCATCCCAGGAACTGTCAATTGATGCGTGTACGCGACCGAAAATTATGAGCGAATCTGTTTCCGACGTCAAGTCGCGAAAGCCGACAGCAGAGAGGATGCCGTTCCTGCGGGTGGAGGTTTCAGGCCGCAGTAGCGTGGACAAATACGGTTAGCTGAGGTTCTTGGCTCACCTGGGCAGCATCCAGCTGAACCTTAGAAGCCACCCCTCTCGTCTGACATCGATACGTCCTTCGGGAAGCTTACTACCGCAATCTCACTACAGGGAGTTTGTTCCGTGCGACACTGAGAGACGGGCACTCTCACACCTCATAGCTTCTATCCAGCGCTACACCACGTCGATAGTATATGCGTTCTCCCAGCTCTCAGCTTCGTGGCCAGAATCAACGGAAAGGAAAGCGTTCGACTGCTCTGGTCTCAATACTTAGGCAGTTCAGACGGCTACATCGTTCGGATGCGCGCAATCAGAACTATGCGTGGTAGACTGCAGCTGAGGAAACTGAGGAAAGAACGCTCGGAAGCGGAAACAAGATGTAATACATGCTTTTGATAACAAGAAACACTGGCTAAGCTTAGGCTCGTAGGGCTTCGAGAATGGTGCGCAAAACTGGCACCATTTGAATACCAGCTTCTGGAAACACCTGACACAATTCGAGTAATCCGCATTAGACCCGCTGAGTCAGCAAGCTCTTATGTTGACGATACTCCCCGGAGTGCGAGACGACCTGAGCCATTCGATATGAGCGAGAGCATCGAGTGCGATATCGAACATATCCGAATGAACGAGGTCTCCTATGAAGCTTTGTCTTACGAATGGGGCTCACCCGCCGATGACGATCCGGCTATTCTCCTCAATGGCCATTTCTTTACTGTGCGACGCAACCTGTTTGACGCGTTGCTTACTTTTAGACGCGAAGAAAGACAACACTACGATCTTCGAATTTGGATTGATGCACTGAGTATTAACCAGTCCGACACGCGAGAGAGAAATCATCAAGTCGAGCTCATGGGTATGATCTATCGTCGAGCCACCAAGGTGCTAATTTGGCTTGGTATGACTGACAGTCATATCGCACATATTATCGAAGAGATCAACAATCCATTGGATGGGATTTACATGGGGATAGAACCAGTATGGAATGACACCATCTATTCTGCAATTATCGAGCTGTGTCAGAAATCATACTGGAACCGCGTTTGGGTCCAACAAGAGGTGTTCCTGGGTGGCAAGATTTACATCATATCTAGTTGGGAAGATCTTCTAAACTACGAAAGATTCGATCTTATCCTTGGTTTAATGACACGAGATGATAGTCTGTGTGGCAAAGAGATATCTGCCACAATTAGGCAGAGTGCTGCCAACGCTCTTATCACACGAAAACGGCTGCCTATGGACTCAAGTCCTCTAATAACATGGTTGCGACTGGCATGCCACAGAGGTCTCAAGACTTCCGAACCACGCGATCTCATCTATGCGATGCTAGGTATCAGCTCTGACTGTCAGGACGGCGGCATTGAGCCTGATTATGACAAGCCATTGATGGATGTTTATCTTGAAACTATAAATTTCTGTGGATTACACAAGCCAGGGCAGGAGAACAAACGGTTTCGAAAGACGCTGGCTGAGAAACTTGGGCTGCCATGGGACGGTGATATGGAGACAAGGATCCAGGAGTATCGTCAACAGAAACCCACAGTACGGCGGGAAGACTAGATCGAGGCCACGCCCCTCGTTCTTCAGCAGACTGAGCAGGCTAGGGGTAGACATGCCTTTCATAGTCGTTGAAATAGTGCTTGCTCACGCACTGACGATCTCCACGCTTACTCATGGGCTCGTCGTTGATGAATACACAAAACGGGTCTATTGTCTCTAGGAAAGCGCACTGAAGCCACACTGGTAAACACTAGGCTACCTTAAACCCATGCTGTCACCTCCTCACATTGTCTTGTAGCAATCCGCACACACACAGTTACGCGACAATGAAGCTGCTACCATCGATACCATAGTTCCTCGTCAATCTCCTCCCGTAATTCCTTGCTACCTCAAACCTCAATTTTCCCTCAGGATGCGGCTCGTGGAAATTGATTGGCTGCCTTGCCGTAATAACACCCCCCTCTCTCGGTGTGAAGCGCCATACAGAGCCATACACCTTCTCGGGTGAGAAGCCAATCGTGTTCATAGCTGAGAGGAATTCAGTCCATGGGACTTCACCGGGATGCGAGCTTGCAGACGGCTGGAAGAATATAGTCGAGAATGTGTGCTGTGTCTTTTTCCCAACGGTGAAGCGCGGTGTAGGCGGAGTGTTTGTTTCCTCAGAAGCGACTGGCTGCAAGTCTGCTGCGACTTCGACAGGCTCAGTGGAAGGATCATTCGCAATCCCCCTGGTCTTGCGCTTCTCACTCCGAATTGGGAGGTCTACAGGGTCGGGCTGCTGCTCCGGTATGAGAGGCGTAATGTATTCCTGCAGGGCAGCATCTTTCTTCGCTTTGTTGGAAGGTTTCGCCGGTTCTATCCAGTCTGGCGTCCGTTGTATTTGTCCTCTTGACGGCGCTAGGGATTCAAGAGCCTCGAGGTGTATTTTCTTCAAATACTTCTGCACGTGAGCATCGAACTTGCTCCAAAGCTCATCGAGCCGTCGTTCAGTAGCCTGCATAACCTCTACGTTCTCTTTGGTTCTTCGCTTGCCGACAGGGTACGGCATTGTCTTTGGATGCCCGAGCTCACCAAGAAGGAGAAAATCATATCGGCGTTTGGCATCGTATTCTGGACCGCATTCCGGGTCTAAGATCACGTTTAGTTCTTTCACAGAAACCTCCATGACTATCTCGTGATAGTCGCGGTCGGCTCCAACGGTACAGTACTGCTCATCAGGTTTGAAAGCTTGTGGGCACACCAGGCGCAGGCGAGCTCGTAGTTCAAAACAAATAGCTAGGTCTGACACGAGCTATCAACGTGTACGAGGTCAGTGGCTATCTCATACGCATTTCTTACATGGGTAATGACTGACCTGTGCGACCAAGGGTGTGATTCTGTACTTCTGGTCCTTGTCCTGTTGTATAACTCGAGCCATTTCCCTGACTACAATTTGAGGAACCCCAAGGCCTTCCTCAGACCAAAGCAAGGAACACAGCCATAACAAATAGTCTTTCCCAAAAGAGCTCGGGTCTCTGAGCAGGGGTAATTCCTCTGGAACTGCATGGTCACGTACGAACATGCCGCGCACCGGTGGTGAGCCAATGAAGCAACTCGGCAACCGTGAAGCTAGGCTTTTGATAAGGCGCATATCAAGTAAATCTTTCAAGTCCGCGACAGCCTCTACCCATGCATCATGCCCTTCTTGTTTCTCCAACCGTGTCAACAGCAGCCGAGCAACCTTGTGTAGAGCAGCTTGTGCAGCATGCCACATGACAAGATTCTCGTAATAATCCATGATGATCGAGTATATCGTAATGTGCCAAAAGTCTTTTTGAAGGGCTGGATCAGTAAGATGGGGGCTTTTCCTTCCCTTCCTGTCCAATACATGTGTAGGGCTGTGTTCATCTACATGCATCGGGTCAGCGTGCTTCAATCGATGCTCCTCACGTCGCCTCGCACTTACAGAACTCGCTAACAGCATTAGTGAAATAGGATGGATCATCGCGCATAGCCCAGGCATGGTCCTTCCACTCGTGTATTCTAGCCGCTATAGAGGACATGATTTTGAGAAAGTCTTCCCATTGTGGGGCGGTATATGGAATGTCTTGGGCTAGTGCGAAAGCCGAGTCCCATCCATCCTCTTTTGTCGTTCTTATTTCGGGGGGCTCGGGTTGTTCGGGGGCTTGGAAGAAGGCCTTGAACCCGTCCAGACCACCTTCTACGTCGGGAAGTAGCTCAAGGCAGATCTTGACGAGGAAGGCCATCAGAGGCTGCTGTATCTGTAGGACGATAAGAGCCTCGCTCGCGCGCCTCACGTGTTTTTGAGATTCCAGAGCGACCGGAAGCTTGACCGGAAGCCCGTATTCTTGTAGATCAGTAGGATGCATCATCAGATAGTAACCCCATTCGCTGGGTTTGTATTTATCTTGCCATTCGCGTACTGTCTCATTTTCCGAACTACGTGAAACTTCCCCATCTTCGGGTTCCTTGCCGTTGGATTCGTCTTCCAATATAGCTTTGTGTTGGCCTTCGTCGTTTGGGTCGTAATATATCGGACGCACCTTGATAACATTGATGTTGCGACCGAGCTCTGAGCTTTGCCAATCCATCTCGGCAAAATTGTTGGGTGTATACCGTCCGCGAGAGTTCAGAAGCTGTAAGACATGTGTTGGAGTCACGAGGTCCTCTGTATTGATATATGGCCATTTGTATACATCTTCTCTGATCGTGGAAGTGGAAGCCTCGCTGAACTCTCGTCTTTCGACTCTGTAGTAGTCGCGAAGGTCTGGGCGATGCTGGTGTGGCATTTGCGTGTGCCATGATCGTTCAAGAATAGCTTTACGTTGAGTACGCGTCTTCTTTGTCCATCTCTTCCGTATAACGCCCTCGGATCTTATCAAGATGGCGTTCAGCATGCCATAGTCGGCCATTATTGACTTGACTTTTCCAAATGTCTCTTTGTGAAATTCTCCATAGGGCATTGGCACCGTTTGACCACTGTCAAGGAGCCGCCAGGGTCTCTCTGCGGGTTCTATTGGTTTGGGCTTGACGAAGTTGGTACATTTTGGCTGTTCCATAGCTGGTCGCGGTTCCTCGAGGTCAACTCCTGAGGGGGACGGAGGAAGCTTTCACGTGAGATCCTGCAGAAAAGCTGATCAATGCTGATGCGGCGGTAACGTAAGTAACCATGTAGGGATTCAATAATGACGCCAGTTCCAATCGACAACAGCCGTGTTTACTGTTCCTGCGTTATTGCGAGAAGGAAGATGGGGAACGCGACAAAAGCGATCTGGTCGAATTGCTCGGGCCGACTGTCGCGCATTAGCCCCGCACTGCAGATCCCTACCACAAAAAGGGGCGATATGACTGATCTCAGTAACGGATCGCAATGCACATGTCTTCTGAAGTTTTTGGTGCTGCGAAACTCCTCATATGAGAGCAACCTGTTCCCGCACACTTCAACACATGGTCGAATAGATCCAACGACCGAATGTCCGACTCGACTTTCCTTGCGTATAAGTCGTATAGATTGCGGAAGATACAACTATGTCGAATAGAGATGAATGAACGGTGCCCAAGCAAACGCTACAACTGAATTAAAGCCATTCATGCCTCAACATCTCATGAACAACTCTTCACGCAGTGTTCCTCCCAATGCCAGCCTTATACCTAGCCAAGCACCTCTCCCTCGCAAACTTATGCTCAACAACCGGCTCGGGATAGCCCTTGGCCTTCGCAATCTGCGCGGCCTTTCCACCCGCCGCATACGGATTATGTATAGCCGCCCCCTCGACCTCTGCCAGCTCCGGTAGCCACAGCTTGATAAACTCGCCCTGCTCATCGAACCTCTCCGACTGTGTCCACGGGTTGAAGATCCTAAAGTACGGTTGTGGATCTACACCTGTCGATGCACTGAAGCCCCAGCCGCCGTTGTTGGACGCGAAATCGCCGTCGATGAGGTGCGTGATGAAGTATTGTTCGCCGAGGCGCCAGTCGAGGAGGAGGTGTTTCGCGAGGAAGGAGGCGGTTATCATGCGGAGGCGATTGTGCATGTAGCCTGTGTGGTTGAGGCAGCGCATTGCGGCGTCGACAATGGGGTAGCCGGTCTGGCCTTGCGTCCAGGCTTGGAAGTGCGCGTCGTTGTATTCCCATTCGATGTTTGTGTATTCGAATTTGAAGGGCTTGTTCATGCTGGGGTTGTGTTAGTATCTTCATGGTATAGAGGGTATTGGTCGAGCATACCAAACGTAGGGCCAGTGTACGAGTACATGCCGATAGAAGTCCCGCCATGCGACTTCTCCCAACCAGCCTTTGACGCCATCCTTCCCTCCGTCGAGTCTCTTCGCGCTGTTGACGTCTCGAGCCATACGTATACTGGTTCGTGCCGCCAGCGTGCCAGCAGCGTGATGCACGCTCACGCGTGCGGTGCTGTTCATCGCGGGAAAGTTGCGCGTGTCCTTGTATTTTACCACCTTTTCTTCCAAGAAGCGCTCGAGGCGATCCATAGCAGCGGCCTCACCCGCGGGCCACAGTTGCTGGAACCGTTCCTTCTCTTCTGCTGTCAACGCTTTGCACTCTGGTAGATCGGGGATTTTCGTGTCGAAGAGCTGAGTGAATTTCTTGCGGAAGGCTGGAGGATTGCGATCGGGCATGGGGCGCTCGCTCATAAGATGTGGATGCTCATGCAGATGTGCAACCCATGATCGGAACCAAGGGCTGTACATCGCATATTGCTTTCCACCTCCTGTTTTGAGACTGCCGGGCGGTACCACGCAGTCGTCGTGGTGCGGCTCGAAGTTGATGCCTTTCTCCAGCATCATGCGTACCAAGCGCTCCTCCCGCCGAAGCTCGTCAGGTTCGTATTCCAAGTTGCAGAAGACGTTCTTCGCATTCCATTCCTCTGCCAACTCCACCAACCGCTTTGTCACGTTCTTTCGTTCGGGAATCGTTTCGATGTAGAGGGGGATATTCAGTTCTTCGAGCTCCTTCTTGAGTGTCTCCACAGAGCGCAATTCGAAATGACATTTTGGCGGGCTGACCAGATGAGCTTCCCAGTCTTGCGGGCTCATGAACCAAACGCCTATCAGACCCACCCCCTTCTTTTCCGCCAATTCTGCTGCTTGCGACAAGCCAGTATTATCTCCTATCCGCAGATCCCTCTTGAACCAGTGTACCACGGCGTGGCCATGTTGCGCTTTCTTCCCTTCTCTGATAGCTTTTCTTTTGTCCTTTGTGTCCTCCAAGGTCTTGTTCAGAATCTCGATCGGGCGCGGTACCTCATTCTGATTGTACAATGCGCATCGTTCATTGCTCATCTCAGCAGGATAGTATCGTCGATCGACTATGCCGGCTCTCTCTTCTGGTCTCGAATGGTCGAAGCCTTCTTCCTCCTTCTTCACGGCCTCTCCAGGCGCTCCATTCTCGGTGTTCTTGGCTATAGAGTCTACGGGGGGCGCGTCTTTCGACGTGGCTTTTGGGAGAGGTTTGGCGATGCGCGAGCGCTTGTTGGGAGCGTCGCCGGACACGTCGGTGTAGTTCTTCGCGGATGCCGCATTTGCAGGTATGCTCGCCTTACGTTTCGGTGGCATCGTGGCTAGTGTCTTCGCGGGGAAGGATGAGTGTAAGCGTAGAAAGGGTTTGAGGGACAACAGGAGCCTCGGACGCGCGAGCAGCATACGCGTTTCGTGGAACCGCAGAATGGGCGAGATGAGGATAACCTCCTGAAACAGGATTTGATGAAGCCATTGCCGTGTTAGTTCGACGCGTTCAGCTGTCGCGTCCCTTTAGCACCGATCGATGACGCAGATGGTCCCTGGAACATGGAGAGTTCAGATCGATGTCAGATAAGCGAGCCGACCCCTGCATCCTTCGAGCCGCACCGTCACGTGTCCTCGAATACTTCACTTTTCCATCGCGAAGAGCAGCCAGCGTTAAGATCGCCCGACACGTCTCGCTATACCTGCACTCGAATCTGCTTACGTACATCCTGCTCCCACGACGTCTAGTGCAGCGTTTTGAGCGACCGGCCCGCCTTCGGAAAGGATTATCGCGCCTGGACTTGGCCTCGGCCGACTGTCTTCATTCCCAACGATAGATGATTGGAACAAATTCGAGCATGGCCTAAGCAAGATACCCACCGCCCAGTGCGGCTCCGAGAGACTCCGCTATACAACAATGTCTCGAGGTCGTTGAGTCTTGGCCGCCCACAAGTCGACTGTGCCCAGGTTTTAGACATCGTATAGAGCGAATCCCAAGGCTTACTATCAAAAGTCCGATCCACTTCTCGCTCAAGGTGCCTGACCGGATAGCCATGACCATCCGTCCCGAGCTCGCTTCGGGCCGACTACCTTCTATCAAGGGAGTACGCGAGAAACGTCTTTGGATGCTCAACTTGGATGCCGTTTAATGCTGTTATGTGTAGCTAGGTAGATACATAAGTAGTTCGAGAAATTCTTTCATTAGGTGCTTCCACAACAAGTAGATCGTTCTATTCCCCATTTACTACTTCCCAGACATGTTGAACATCAACGTCAAAACATTGCTCCTGTATCTTCTAACAAACATTACAAGTGCCTCTACCCTCCACCCGACAGTAAAAACAACCAACGGAACCCTCACTGGTATACACAACCCAAACTACAACCAAGACCTCTTCCTCGGCATCCCCTATGCCCAACCCCCAACCGGGCCCCTGCGCTACCGCCGCCCTGCGCCTCTTATCCATCCCTTAGGACAATTCGACGCAAACTATTACGGACCAGGATGCATTTCCACATCCATAAACCTACCCGTATTCTCACAAACAACGCCATCCTATCCCGAAAGCGAAGATTGCCTAACCCTCAATGTTGTCCGACCCGCTGGTCTCAACAAAGGCGCTAAGCTGCCCGTCCTACTCTTCATTCACGGCGGTGGTTTCCAAGAAGGCAGTGGTGGGGATCAGCGCTATAACATGTCTTTCCTCGTGCGAGAATCAGTCACAGTCGGCGCGCCCATCATCGGTGTCACGATTAACTACCGGCTTTCTGGGTTTGGTTTCCTGCCCGGTAGTGCGGTCCTCGAGAACAACATAGCGAATCTGGGTTTGCACGATCAGAGAATGGCGCTTTGGTGGGTGAGGGAGAATATCGCTTCGTTTGGTGGAGATGCGGAAAAGGTTACGATACAGGGAGAGTCGGCGGGTGCGATGTCAATTGGACATCATCTTGTTGCGTATAGAGGGAAAGATGAGGGCCTCTTTCGTGCCGCGATTGTACAGAGTGGTGGACCGGCGGTTGATGCGAGCGGGATGTCGGTACGGAAGCAGGACAACTTCTACGACAACTTGCTCAGGCAGACTGGTTGTATGCTCGCGGAGGACACGCTCGACTGCCTGAGGAGTGTACCCGTCGAGGCGCTCAAAGTCGCTTTCCAAAATCAATCATTGATCCCAGTTCCGGACGGCCAATTCTTCGATGGAAACTCGC
The DNA here is from genome assembly GCF_023758085.1 of Alternaria hordeiaustralica. NCBI lineage: Eukaryota > Fungi > Ascomycota > Dothideomycetes > Pleosporales > Pleosporaceae > Alternaria > Alternaria hordeiaustralica. Next base: position 851,896 of record NW_026056780.1, on the reverse strand, counting down.
GCATGGCTCTGAAGCAGGGCAGATTTGTACGCGTGCCTATACTCGCTGGTGCGAATACGAATGAGGGTACATCATTTACCACAAGTCAGGGTTTGAAAGGGATAAATGACCCCACCCAGTTCCGGGCAGTCGTTGCGGGATGGTTGGGCCCTGGCATAGCCAATACGACGGTGGATAGTATCGCTGCTGAATACCTCGAGCGAATATCGCCCGCAGATCTACAGGATTCCCTCGGTACTGTGTTGCCATCATCCCGCCTGGAGAACGGCAGTCTCTACGGAATAACTACCTTATTCATAGGCGATCATATCTTCATTACTGCAAGACGCTTCGCTACAGAGACTTGGGCTGAACATGGCATTCCTGCTTACAGCTACCGTTTCGACACCGTGGGGAGCGGTGTTTCGGCCGAGATCCTAGGTGCCGCGCACTACACAGAAATTCCGTTTGTGTTTGGCAATGTCAATGGTGTTGGCCATGAGGTCAATTTTCTTGCTTCCAACTCCACGGAAGAACGCGAGGAGTTTATTAGACTCAGTAAGCGCATGTGCAGGATGTGGGTGAGCTTTGTCAACGAGCTCTCGCCGAATGCTCACTATGCTCTGGACTCTAGCACATCCTGGCCGGCATACACAAAAGAGAGCGCTAGGAACATGCTCTTTAGGAAGAGTGACATCAGTCTGGAAGAAGATAATTGGAGGGCGAGGGCGATCAGTCGGATGAACAGCGCTGCCGTCGGCTTGGAAGCCTAGTAAGCTGTTCATACAAAGTTTAAAGATTTAATAGTAGCCTACGCCAGCGACATACTTTGTACACTCGTGGCCCACACGCTCTCATGAACATAGTGCATTAAGATAAAAACAGAGGCTAGTAGTGTCATCGGCAAGGTGCCCTAGCCTGGTATAGCTCTCTACCAATATCAAAAACTCATAAGATGACAGTGAATGCAACATGTCCTTGGCAATACAGGGGGAACATAGTACGTCAAGTGGATGGCAATATACCCGGCATGAAAGCCAGGCAAATGCGATTTTCAGCAGTATTACTATAATACACAGGCTTACTAACAGCCGTTCTAATTCGCATCGTTCAGTAAAAACTCAAACCCGCCCATCTCAGCCCAGCAAAGCTCTCTATCGCATAAAAACAAACAAACAATCAATCAAGCACGTATATACTGTCGTCGCTGTCCTCGCCTCCATCTTCGTTACGAGGCGACAGTCGCTTCTAACGACTTCCTCTCCTCTCTGGGGCTGGACCGGGAACCATGACTTTGAACGGCATCTCACGACCCGCAGCACCTCCGACATTCATCGGTGCGTACGGACTGAAATGCTGTCCTTGCTGCTGCTGGTGTTGTTGCTGAGATGGGGCGGGTGCCAGTACTTGCTGTCCGTTTTGGCCGGTAGTAGCAGCACTCCTAGGCAGTGACTGGCCACTGCTCTTGGGTCTGCCTCCGGCTGGGCTTTGGGGACCATACGGGCTGGGATATGTGGGCATGTTCATGGGTGCTGGGGCGAGTTGGCGGGGACCTCCAAACGGTCCGCCTGCTGTGCTCGGGGGTTGGGTAAGGGGAATTCCGCTGTGGGCGTGTGGCGCGTGATGGGGATATGGGCTAGGGAAAGAACCAGTGGGAAGGGCCGCAAGTGGCGAGTACTGCATCATCATGTGTTGTGGTGGAGGCGGTCCGCTGAGGTACATGTAGTGTTGCGGCGGGCCTTGGGTATACTGCAGGTACGCTTCTGGCGGAGGGTGATGGGGACTGTGTTGAGGAGCGTGCTGTGGATGGTGTATCGGAGATGCTTGCTGGGAATGCGAAGGCTGCGATTGCGGTGTAGCGCCAGTCGCCGAGCCTTCAGACTGCCGAGCACCCTTTTGCGTCGCGGATTTTTCGCGCGGATCGGGTGTTGGGATAATTCCGGCCTGCGCTTCCTCCTCCCGCTTCTTTGCCTTGCGTTCGGCCCACCACATGGTCATGGATTGACTGCGCTTCTCTGATTTTACGCGCGGTTTCCGTCGCGAGCCTGACGCTGGGGATGAGTCGTCCGCGTAGCTGTTGTTGGCTGTATACTGACTAAGGGGGGCAGTGAGCATGTACGCGTCAGGAGTACTGGATTCGCTCGGATGCACAAGTGGTACCTCTGTGTTGGGCGCAGAATACTGTAGTGTGCCTTGAAAAACCGTCTCAGCAGAGTTCGGTGCCATTATGGGTATGCCTTCCGGGAACGGCTGGGCATCAATAGTAAACTGACCTTGACCTTCACTCATTGAGTTCAGTGCTGGTGGTGGAGCGTTTGGGCCATGTGCCGAGGGTGCTGGGGTTCCTGATTCGCTGGTCTTCTTTCGTGGGCCTTTCTTTACTCCAAAGTCACTACGGCGAGCTACGTTCTTACTACCGGCTGGACGTCCACGCTTAGGGTTAGCATCTGAATACTCGTCTACGTCCATGGTTGATGAGTCCTCGTCCCCGGAACTACCGACAACTGATTCCTCTCTCATTTCTTGGATGCGTTGATGGAGCAAGTTACTAGCCGTTGTCCGGGCTCGCTTTACGCCTCGTCCTTCTGGCTCTGGGGTCTCGGAAGTTGGCTTCGTGAATCGACTAACACCTTTCTTGCGCGCGCCGCCCCAGCCGTTGTGCTTCTTGGGGGTGTTGGCACCAGTTCCTGTGTCAGTACCGTCAAACTTGCGGGTGGCTCGTCGTTGCCGCTTAGAGGGTCGACCTTCACCGTCTTCTTCGTCTTCCTCTTCACTGGGAGCTGCCGACTCAAGCTGGTCCCGTGTGCGACGCGTGCGTAGTTCTCTCTTGCCACCCTTGTCCGCGCCTGGCCGCTGTAAGAAAGGATCCTGACAGCCGGGTGGCTTCTTTGGGTCGTAGATATAGCCATAGAGGTCGGCCTCTTTCATGTCCTCGAAGACTTCCGGAGCCAGTGGGATACGTCCACCGTTGCAAGCCTTCTTGGCTGGATGCATGTGAGGAGCAGTCTGGGACTATTAGTAGATACATATGAAATGATGACAGTAACATACCCTTGCGTCCAACACGAGATACTCGTCCTGCCAAGCTTTGAGAATCTGTTGCGTGTTCTGCGTCAGAGCGTAGAGATTCTCAGTACTCCGTTGCGCTGCTGGAAACTTCGTCAAGGCGGCAATAGCAGCTTGTACGTCAGTCATCGGCTTAAAGCGCTTCTGCAGGAGGTAGTCTGCTCTATCTTCGCACTCGGCTTCGACCGGAGAAGGCGCGTCTTCGATGAAGGGATCGGGAAGATCTGACTCTGAGAGCATATCTTCCTCAGGCTCTAGCAGTCTTGGGACTGCAGACTCAGCCGGCGTTGATGCAGAATCGCGCGGTGTCTGTGAGGCTGACTCTGGCAGCGCGATTTTGGGCACCGCAAGCTTGGTGGATCTCCTAGACGTAGGCTCTGGCCTTGACTCGCGTGTCGGTGCTGATGTATGTGAACCGCCTTCGAGTAAGTCTTGACCGGGTGGCGCAGAACCTTGGGGTGTTCTGGATGGTTTCTGTACAACGTCTATGCGATCGTACTCGGCCTCGCTCTCGTCATCCTCAATCGCTTCTTCGTTCTCATCATCAGAACTATGCAGACGGTTGTTGTTGAGAAGTCGCATGGATGGCTTGGCGTTGCCGTTGGGTGTGCTCTGATTGGATGGCTGATCATCATCATCTTCTGTAAGTGGAAACATGGCGGCAGCATTGCGAGAAGCTTTCGATGGCGCAGATGAAGTCCCTCTTGAGGTACCGCCGCGACCGCGTCCTCCTCGACTGCCTCTGCCGCGACCGCCTCGACCGCGTCCGCCACGTGAGCCTCGACCACCACGTCCACGACCTCTTGGCGCTGGCGGAGGCGCAACAGGCACTTCAACCTCACTCTCTTCGGCACTCTCATCTTCAGACTCAGAGGCTTCTTCCGGGGTAGGTGAGCGCTCTGGAAGTGCGCCAACGATAGATTTGCGTTCTTTTGGGAGTTTTCCATGGTGCTTCTTCAGACCGTCAAAGAACTCGGGTGACAGGCCAAAGACCATGAACAACGGGTGCTCGTAAGATGCGTAAATTTCGGACGCGGACGGCGCCTCGAATGAATTACCAGAAATGTTGGAAGCTGAGCGAGTAGTCTTTCTAGTGATGGTAGGACTCAGTTTGGTGGGACTGAATGCTGGTGCAACCGTGTCTGGCGCATCTGGTTCTGACGGGGCTTGTTTTGCTGCTTGACCACGGGTCCGGGAAGGCGTGTCATCTTGCTGCGAATTGCGACGTGTGGCACCGCGCGTAGCCGCACCCCGTGGACGTGGCATCAGGAAGATACGCGGGGCCAATGCAAGTAGTGAATGTTGTGTTGAGTTTGATGTGGGTGTACCTGTCGGGACAATGTCTCCATGTAGGGGCCGAAGGGGCGTAGCGCGAATCGCAAGCCTTCAGGGTGACAAAAGCTGTGAGCGAAGAAGATGAACAGAACCTTGCGCTTCCGCAAAGAGCGCGCGCAAATAAAAGCTAGCAGGTGATAGAGGGTATCTTGAAAAGGAAATGGGAAATGGAATAGTCAGTGAATCGAGTGTGATGATCTTTGTTACGGGGCGTGGCTGCTTCAGCAAAAGCGAGCCGAACCATGATCGCGCTTGGCGCATGCGCAGGCAGCCAATGACATCAACACGCTAAACTGACTGGCATCTAGCTGTCAGATGGTCCAAACAAGACGGCCATGACTTGAGGTTTGCAGTGATATCCGCCGACTATATACGCCTCTGCTCTCTCAGTGACTCGTGACTGTGGGCTCTATCACCTTGAGATAGTCTCCTTATCTTCCATCCATCATGCCACCCAAGACAGCTGACGAGGAGCTCGCGGAACTGGAAGCTCTGGCTGGAGAGACTCCCGCACCCCCGCCGAAGCATGCCAAAGGGTCCCGCGCACCACGCCAGAAGGTCCAGCGGAAGGAGGATGAAGATGCTCTGAAGGATCTGGACGAGCTGGAGCAATTGGGCAAGGCTCAACCAGCAGCTCCCCGCCAGATCAGCCGCCCAAACACACCCAAAGTAGCCTCGTCGTCGACTACATCCAGCAGCCGCCGCGCACCAGGCGTTGCTACCCCCTCTTCCACTGGATCAGCACGTACAAGCGAAGACAACCGGCCTTCAGTGCCGAGGAAATCAGGAGAGAGTACCCGTTCGTACCACCAGAGCTTCGCGCCAACCCGAGAGGAGCCCGCCAAACAACAAGCACCTGAGCCCCAGGAGGAGAAGCAGTCAGGTGGATCTTGGTGGGGAGGTGGATGGGGAGGACTTGTATCCACAGCCACTGCGGCAGCAGAGACAGCGAGGAAGCAAGCCGAAGCCGCCTACCAAGAGATCCAAAAGAACCAAGAAGCCCAGCGATGGGCGGAGCAAGTACGAGGGAACGTTGGTGCTCTTCGCGGCATTGGTACAATTCCATTTCTCACCATGTCATCTCAGTCTAACATGCTACAGGAGGTGAAATCGGCAAGCGTGCCGTGCCTACCTTTACCAACATCCTAAACACCCTCGCACCACCCATCTCCCAACATGAACGCCTCCAGATCCACATCACACACGACCTCATCGGGTACCCCTCGCTCGACCCCCTCATCTACCAGACCTTCGCCGGCGTCATGGCACAAGTAGAAGGCGGAGACCTCATGGTCATCCAACGCGGCTCAGAGTCAACACAGCGCGGATCACTAGACGGCTACCGGGGCGGGGGCGGAGGCTGGAACGACGGGCCATGGTGGCGACACACCGACAAGCGCGACCTCTCCGTGGTCAAGGGGCTTGTAGAAGGCACAAAGCTCGCACGCGTCAGCGCAGAGTCGTACGCGAACGAGTTCTTCGGTGCAAGAGGAGGCGTTGAAGAAGCAGCCAAGCAAGCGACAGAGGTCCTGAGCGAAACAAACCCAGTCAGGAGCAGCGACATCTTTATTGCGGTCCAAGCTATCAGCTACCCAGTACAAGACGAACTCTTCGCTACATCCTCGTCAGAAGAAAAGTCGGACGTGGAAGAACAGATGGAGGACGGGGAGGAAGTGGCTTTCGCTGTTTACCTGCACGACCCTATCCACGGCATCTCCTTCAAGTCCATCAGCCAGTCTTTCCCGTCGAAATGGGTCGACTGGCTAGATGCGCCGGCCAATACCGAGGCTGAGGGCGAGGAGCAGCAACTACCACAAGAGATCTACGAGATTATCGAGAGTGGTGGTGTGGATCCGCGGGAGTGGGTTAGTGAATGGATGGAGGAGACGATCAACTTGAGTGTGGGTATTGTTGCACAGCGCTATGTCGCACGGAGGATGGGCGTTGGAGAGGGTGGACTGGGCAGAGGAAAGGCGAGGGAAGCTGTGGTGGATGCTGGTGGTGGTGAGGCTGCACGAGCGGGTATCATTTGAGGACGTGGCATGGATATGATAATTTCTTTCATTTCTCGGGTCGCGGCAAGGCGCTGGGATATGCTACCTGGGTACTCACTGGATGGGCTCGGCATTTGCCTCGCGGATGGACAATGTTGTTCAATATAGGATATCTTCGGCTTCCATCCCATGTCCTTCAAGTATGCCTTCCGTCGTTGATTCCATCGGGTAATCACTAATGGCCTGACTTGTATCGCGTGATACCGATGGCACAAGGCTCATCTTTTCACACGCTGAACACCATTCTCGCTGTCCGTGACGCCCCTCTCGCGTCGGGGCGCATTACTTCATGCCAAACCCCAGAGACCCAGGTCATAATCCCACCCGCCTTGCCAGTTATCTACTCCACGAAGTCCGCATTTCAACCACTCTTCTTCTTGTCACCGGGCTCCCTCTTATCCCTCTTTCCTCCCTTGAGTATCTCGAGATGCCCCGCCTTCTGCGCAAGCATCTTCTCTGTATTGCCCACGAGCCCTGAACTGCTCTTGTGCTTGATCTTGTTTTGTGTGATGATGGACGCTTTCTTGGGCTTGATGACGCGGGCGCCGGTTTGTTTGCGCGCGACCGAGGACCTAGAGAGCAGATGTTAGTATGCGTGTTGGGAGAATAGTTTGCGCTCGATGGAGTGTTGAGCGCGGGGAGAGAACGCACTTCTTCGGAGGAGCGGCCTTGGTCTTCTTGATTGCGCCTTGGGCCATTGCGACGGTCGGCTGTAGACGCGTACGTGGGGTCGAGTATGCGGAGGTTTGACAAAAGTCGGAGCGTCTTGGACTCCCTTCCGGAACGGTGAACGAAGGCTTAGTCGGGTGATTGATCTCCGAAAACGACTAATCACACGATAGTATGCAAATCTCCACTAATCGAGTCGGACGTTGGTGTGACGCTATTGGGGGTAAGACGGCTGTATGTTTCTTTGGATAATTCGCGCTTCCAACATTTTTCGCGATGCTTGGCGCCTCGCCGCCGCACTAGGCCCAGAGCAGTTTGAGCAGTTTGCGGGGGACTGCATTTAGCCTTTTCACCCACCGTGGGGAGTGCCGCTCCATGAGCCCGTAGACCCGTTTTCCAAGCCCCTTCGCGCTTCCCACCCTGCGTTTCTTTTGGAAATCTCCGTGTGCAAAGAGGGGGATCAGGCGGTCGCCTGCTTGTCGTCGAGGGAAAGCCTGGCGAACTGGCACGGAACAATTTCTGCGTCGTCTCAGCATCCCAGAGATGGTATCCGATTGTCTGGACGCCGAGTTGGTACCAATCAATCGCACAGCGCCTTTGCTACCGACTTTTCATGTGCAGTGCATGGATCCGGATATTTGCATGCTGCACGTGTCCTCCGACCTACCGCCAAGACTGCTTGCTTGCCCTTCTAGAAGTCTTGCAGCGACAAGGCGACTGGCTCATGTACGTCACGTCAATTTAGCCATAGAACAACCGGTCCCGGCTGGGGTAAAGCGACTAGGGTCCCTCAATATCGGGCCGTTGGCCAGCAACTGCATGCTGTTCCTGGATATGCAGTCGCTGCTAGACAGTTCACAGGAAGGTGGTCATTCGATGTACGAACATGCACGATGACTAGTCGACTAAACGGTTAGGGCGGTGGGGATCTCTTGGTAACTATGGGGTTACCGTCGTGGCTATCACCGCGGCGTATGGTCTGGGGAAGCCATTCAAAAGCTGGGGATTCTCCGCGTTTTCGTTCGCTGTTCAGGACGTTGCTCGACTACTGACCAAGCCATCATGGAGCTCTTCTCTCGCACTGTGGTCAGCGCCCTGTCGCTTTCCGTCGCCTTTGCTGGCTCGGCTTCCGCTCTCGAGGCCTTCCGCAAGCCTACTGTTTCTTCTACAGAAGGCGATGGCTCGTCTCTTCTTGCCGCTCGTGGCTCCCCTGTCAGTATCCACGCCGATGCTGCGGATTGGCCTGGTGTTCTGCGCGCTGCTCACGACCTTGCTATCGACTTCGGACGCGTTACGGGTACCAATGGTACCCTTATGACTTCTGGAACGCCAACGGCTAACGCTTCCATGATCTTCAATGTCACTGGAATCAGCGAGGATTGGAGCGTTAGTGGCAGTGCTGCGTCCAACTCATCTGCTGGCACCATCATCGTGGGAACCATTGGCAACTCAAGCCTGATTGACGGCATGATTGCGAGCGGACAACTCGACGTCAGCGAGGTTGAGGGTCAATGGGAGTCCTACGTTAGTGCGGTGGTAAAGCAGGCTGGAAACATGACTGGCGACGCACTTGTCATTGCTGGTATGTATCCCGAGATTGGCCTTGATGCTCGAGGCTAACTCTTTCTAGGCAGCGATCGCCGTGGTGCCATCTACGGTATCTACGATATCTCTGAGCAAATCGGTGTCTCGCCATGGCACTGGTTCGCCGACGTACCTGCGAAGAAGCACGACTCAATCTACATGCTCCAAACCACCAAGGTCCAAAAGACACCATCTGTCAAGTACCGAGGTTTCTTCATCAACGACGAGGCCCCAGCTCTGACCGGCTGGGCCAACGACCGCTACCCTCAATCTCCCTATGGCGCTCCCTTTGGAGCTCAGTTCTACTCCAAGGTCTTCGAACTGTTGCTCCGCTCCAAGGCTAACTACCTCTGGCCCGCTATGTGGAACGGCATGTTCAACGTCGACGATGCCCGCAACCAACCTCTTGCTGACGAGTACGGTATCGTGATGGGAACTTCCCACACTGAGCCCATGGTTCGCGCCACCCAGGAATGGAGCAAAGTCGCGAAGGGAGCTGAGTCTGGCTGGTCTTGGGCGACCAACAACGCCACTCTCTACGACTACTTCATGGAGGGTGCCGTGCGCGCTGCTCCCTACGAGAACGTTGTCACTGTTGGTATGCGCGGATACCACGACACCGCCATGTCTTCCGATGTCCAAACCTCGGTTCTTGAGGCCGTCGTCGACGCTCAGCAAGACATTCTCAACAAGGTTCACGGAAACGCGTCTGAAGTTCCCCAGATGTGGTGCTTGTACAAGGAAGTTCAGGACTACTTTGAGGCCGGCATGAAGGTTCCCGACTGGGTTACTCTGCTGTGGACCGAAGATAACTGGCAAAACATTCGTCGTCTCCCAGTCGGCGACGAGAAGAACCGATCCGGTGGTGCTGGTGTCTACTACCACTTCGACTACGTTGGTGACTCCCGCAACTACAAGTGGCAAGATACCATCCAGCTCCAGAAGACCTACGAGCAGATGAAGTTGGCCAAGGACCGCGAAGCTGACCGTATCTGGATCGTCAACGTCGGTGACATCAAGCCCGCCGAGATCGCCATCAGCCATTGGTTCGACATTGCCTACGACATGGACTCCTACAACCACGACTCAGTACCCGAGTGGCTCGCTGGATTTGCCGCCCGTAACTTCGGTGAAGAGCATGCTGAGGAGATCGCCGAGATTATGGACGAGTACGGTTTCCTCGCCAACATGCGCAAGTTCGAATGGGTCGAGCCCTCTTCCTTCAGCGTTCTCAACTACGAGGAGGCTGACCGCATCCTCGCTCACTGGGAGTCACTCGCCGAACGCGCCAACAAGGTCAACGCCGCGCTTTCTCCGGAGCAACAGCCCGCATTCTACGAGATTATTCTGCACCGTGTCCTCGCTGGAGGCAACCACGTCGATGTACAGGTTTCAGGCGCCAGGAACATCATCTACGCGCAGATGGGCCGCAACAGCGCCAACAGGTGGATGCAGCGTGTGATTGATGGCATGAACAAAGATCACAACCTCACCCGCCTCTACCACACTCAGCTCAACGGCAAGTGGGACCACATGATGGACCAGACCCATCTGGGATACCAAGGATACTGGTAAGTTCTAAATGATCTAGCGATGAAAGTCATGATGCTAACCCAATCGCAGGCAACAACCTATGCGCCAGTCCACCCCCGATCTCCGCTGGGTACAGACTCAAGAACGATCCCTAGCCGGCGACATGGGCATCTCAGTCGAAGGCTCCAACGCCACCATTCCCGGTGACGACATGTGGCACAGTAACGGAGGTGGCTCGCTGACCCTCCCGGCCATGACACCCTTCACCCCCAAGCGCTGGATCGAGATCTCACACCGCGGCACCGGAGCCTTCAACTGGAACATCAGCGCCGACCCCTTCGTCACTCTCTCGGAAGCCAAAGGAACCATGCAACCCAACGACGAAGACATCCGCATTTACGTCGACGTAGACTGGACCAAAGTCGAAGACGGTTTCGGCGCCCAAAGCAAGCTCAACTTCTCCAGCTCCACCGACTTCGGCACCCAGGGTGGAAACCCACAAGTAATGTTCATGGTAAACAAGACGTCCATCCCCTCCGACTTCAACGCCGGCTTCGTCGAATCCGCGGGCCAACTCGCTTTCGAAGCAGAGCACTACACGCGCTCCACCCCTGGTTCCTCCGACAACGAATACATGGTCCTCCCCAAATACGGCCGTACCATGTCTGGCGTCAAGCTCGCCAACAACCTAGCCGAAGGCCTCGATTCCTCCAGCGCACCAAGTCTGGAATACGACTTCGTCACCTTCACACCCACCACCAAGGCCAAGGGCCTCAACGTCACCCTCATCCTCACACCCACCCACAACATCAACCCCAAAGTCCCTCTCGCGTACATCGCTCAGATCGACAACAAGACCGAGGCCCGCCGCCAGTTTGTCATCGACCAGCCGCAGCCAAACTTCCCTGTTGGATGGGGTGTTGCGGTTGCGGATAGCGCGTGGAAGAACACGACTAACCACGGTGAACTTGCACCTGGTAAGCATACTCTCAAGCTGTGGCTTGTAGAGGCGAATGTTATTTTGCAGAAGGTTGTCCTGGATCTGGGTGGTGTTGTGTACAGTCATAATGGGCCGCCGGAGAGTTATCGCGTTGGCGGGAATGCGACTATGCACTAGACAGTGGTGCTAGAGGGGATGGAAAGATGATAGTATGTGAGATGAATTCAGTAATGTAATGTGTTCATTCGCAATGAGTTGTCTAAACGTGTGTGTGTGTGTGTTTGTACGTAGGTGAGATTGTACGAAATGCGATGACAACGGACCGATGCGGTGAGATTAGCTGAGTTATCGCCATGTCATGGCGGACCGATTCTTGTGCAAATGGGGAAATGCTGCTCGAAGAAGACACAGTATACCTCATGTATTGATGGAGAAGTGAATATCCTTATGCCCATGCATCGCTATGCTACACCCGAAGAAAGACAATCCTGAACGCCAACACAATATGCCGCCACCAATCTTGTATCCAAATTCTCAATCTGCCCTATACCTCCTCCCTATAAATCTTGTGTATCATCTTCCCCCGTCCTATGCAACACCACCAGCGCCTCCCCCCGCACCCCCAGCACTCCTACCCACATCACTTGTCGCACCGCCTTTCCCCGCTTTCCTCCGCATGCTCTTGCTACGGTGTGAATAGTAGTTGCTCGGTTCCTTCATCTGCTCCTTGTCGAGGCGCTCTTGGCTGGGTTGCAGTTTGCCGTCTGTGGCGCGTTCTTTGACTTTGCTGACTTTGGAGCCCATTATGGGGGTTGTGGCGGGAGCGTTGGGGTTGGTGGAGGTTGGTGTAGGTGTTGAGGTAGTGGTGGGTTTGGTTTGCGCGTGTGGTGGTGAGGTGGTAGAGGGAGAATCGCTGTCTCGGTTCGATAGGATGATTACACTAGTTATCTCGTCAGCTCAAGTCCAGCAACAAGTCGCGTGTGCGCATTCGCGCAAGGCTGTCTTCTCAATCCACTTACGGTGGCGCAGGATGAGGTTCCGGTTCCGGTTTACTTGGAGGTCTCGATGTCGCGTCGGTGAGGTGAGATTCTTGTCGTGAAAGTGCAGGTCTAGAAATAAGGAGAGAGAGTTAGGAATTGGACCGACAGAAGATACGAGATGGTTGCACAAACTACCTAGGTAAGATTGGGCATACGTACGACAGGGATGACGTAGGTGGGTGCGGCTGGAATGGCGGATCGGCAGGGTCTGGTACCTGGAAGTGGGGCGCAGGTGCTTTACCGGATTGGGCGAGGATGATGATTCTGGGTTGGAAATGGTTAATGGGGGTGGTGTTGGTTTGGTGGTAGTCGTCTGAAGATGGTTGAGTTTGAGATGGAAGGGGTGAAGACTTACGGTGGTGCAGCTGGCGGTTCTGGGTCGTTTCCACCATCCTTCATCTCTCCAGATGTTGAGTATGGCCCTCGGTGTGACATTTGACTTGAGTAATGAGACTGTTGAAGGAAGTGCCAGGCAACTCTGTATACTTCGAGTAGAAGATGATGTGCCTCTATGACGGAGACTGCGTGTACAATGGCGATGGAAGACTGCTCGATGTTGCTGATAGTACGAGATTGGGCTTGAACGGAAGTCATAGCAAGAGCTGGCAAGAAGGGGATATCCATCATGTTCATTGAGTTGATGGCCCTAACCGTGCCCCATCCCGACTCTTATATATGATATGAGGCCTCTCATCTCAGCACGAGCATGAGCGCATTTCCAACGATCTCCCTCCGACTCACAGCCGGAGTCATGGCTGTCGCAGCACTCTACTCTTTCGATCTCGCCCCATCACCCATCTAGTGCTCGTCTAACGAGTAGGAATGATCGTTTCCACGTTGAAGAACGCGCTAGAGCAACGTTGAAAGCTCGGCCAGAACGTGTAGGGTCGGATATAGGGCTAAGTTTGGTAGCCGTGACCCGCTTGACAGCCTGTATAGGAAGAATTATTGGATCGACCCGGTTTTAGTCAGAGGGAAGCCTGAGAGGAGGCTCAAGTTAAGCTTTCTGGCATGTGTCTCAGAGGTGACCCGTTTCGGTGTCTAAGTGCGAGGCAGTTCGGTCAACCGAGTCGGCGACTCGGAAGACTGAATTAGGTGCATCAGGCGAGCCATTGCCTTTAGTCGGGTATAGATGCATCCTTCACCTTCAACCAAGCGGATCGCGTCGCGGGCGATGCTGTAGTGATGTGGCTGTGCGTGGGATATGGGCATCGTGTAATTTAGCTAGGGCGGTTAGAACTTCCGTTCGTGGGAGGCCTGGTAGGCCGAGCAGGAGGCTTACTCTGGATCGCCACCATGGCGGTGTTGTGCATGATAAGGCCTTCAATCATCTGTGATGAAGAGGGAGAGAGAAAGAGGAAATTGCGACATCAGGGACGGGATTGGGGACGTGGAGATGTTTGGCCGTTCGCGCATGGCGCATGGTGCCCCGCTTCAGCCCTGGAGGTCCACAACGCTGGGCTGGTTCCTGGCCGTGGCCGCCACGGCCGCCCACCCAATTCCCGCCGCTACTCTGCAAACCCACCAACAACTGCATCATCATCCTCATTCTCAGCACACTCGTGACTCTAGCTCTCTCATCATCTCTCCTGACTAATCGACCTTTTGCCGTGACGTTCAATGCCGCGCCCTTCCTATTGCTCACACGTCTCTGCCACGGCGGGTTCCGACATCCATTTCTCTGGGAACACCAACGCCCAGATCGACCACAATGCCAGGGATCATGGGCTTATCTCAGCCATAAATAGAGAGCTTCGCGACACTCTAGGATTGGTCTCAGGACCAGACTTGTGACTCGTATCACAATCATGTCTGCCTCGCCCTAAGGTGAACGGTCGTTGGGGGCCAATGGCAGTGCACGCGGAGCCGAGTTCTAGCACCACCACCAAGCCTCGAGCAGCCTCGTCTGTGTTACTGCTTATATAATGCACGGCGAACCGACTTTGACGTCTTGACTGGTTAGGAATCCAGCAGGTAAGTTATTCCCAAGATTCCAGACCATTGACATGAGGGCCGATCGATCCCTGCTCCGACCGGTCAACAGATTAGCACACCGTTTCTACCGCGCATGCATTTGCTGTCACGGGAGCGTCACGCCCTTCGCGCTTATATATCAGCTCTGACAGCTTGAGCGCAATATGTAAGTATGGCGGGAGTAGAAAAACTTCCGGGCGAGCACACGCAACAGTATGCGATAACATTACCAATACCAAGGCAACTATGACTCCAAACTCCAGGGAAGGTCGAGATTCCAAACACTAGTCCATTCTCAGAAGTCCATCAGGCCAAGAAGCTGACAGAAGCACTACCAAGGCGATGTAGACACGCTACGTCCGATGATCCAGTCTTGTTTCTCGAAACCATCCCGAAAGAAACGCCCTCACATCTCAACGCCGAAAGCTAATCAGCCTGCGACTGCTCAACCACCACGCCTACCCCCCTCGAATCAGCACCCTAGAAACAAAGCGGAACCCCAGAATTACAAGTACACCCGGTCGGACAGTTAAACCCAGGCACCGTAGTTTCCGGCTGCGGCGGCTGTGTCGGCTTCGATGGGTTCGTCGGCGGCTCAGGAGCCGACTCATCAGGTCTATAATTCTTCCTGAGCGCCGCGACAATCACATCGCCAATCTCCTTGTGTCCATCCTGTTTCGGATGCAACGTCCGCGCTATTTTTCCATTTGCATTCCCGCTCCCACTCCCACCGTTTAGAGGCTGCGGCTCAACCTTCACCTCCATGCTCAGGTTTGGTTCCTCGGGGTTGCGGAAGGTGATTATCGTGTATTCATCTTGTTGCACGGATTCGCCCTCGGGGTGTCCGCGTAGCTTCTCAAGGATATCCTCGGGTGGGCCGGGGGCGTCTAGGTCGTCGTCGCTGGGCTCGTATGTGGTAACGCTGTCGCCGTCGTGGATGGTGATACTCCGCCGGATGGGGTTGTTAAAGATATGCACCTCGGTGCTGTTAGGGTCGAGCTGCACCCTCAAGCTGTGGCCTTTTTCGCAGAAACGGTGGCCTTCCAGGGCGGGGTTGATGTCGATGTATCGAATTTTTGGGTCGTTGTAGTGTTCGACGGCGGAGCGGACCGCAAGGTTCACGGCGTCGACCTAAGCGGGTAAGATGTGTTAGTCTGTGAGATGGAAGTGCCATGGGAGTAGAATTTACCAGATCATTAAACTCCTGTCGCATTTCTTTCTTGAGCTTCTGTGCATTCCATGGGAATTGGAACTGTCTGCCAAAGTCCCAGTCGTTGCACGCGTCGTCAAGGGCGAAGAAGCGCGCATATCCTAGCATGAAGAGTGTTGCGTCGTTGCCGCTGACAGCAGGGTGGGCCCTCCAGATATCGATAGTATCTATAACGGCCTGCTGAAGTTTCTCTCCGACTCTTCCTCGTACTAGCTTGATCTCCTTCCTGCACAATCCCGTCGGGTGGTCAGCATCGTCGTCTTCGTAATGAGTCCCATAGTCTACTCTCGGGTCGGTATGGAAGAGGCAGCTGTCGGCCATGGGGTAGAAATCGGCATTATTCCCGCCGGCTTCGAGCATGGTCATCTTCGGTCGTGTCAACTTGTCCATTTGGTCGTGGATGTTCTTTCCCAAATGGGCGCCGGAACAGGCTCTGAACTCGAATTGGGGATCTTGATCGGGGGTTGGTGCCCAGTCCTGGTATCTGTCGTTGACGACGGTCGACCAGGCGTACTTGAAGCGCATGCATCCGTCTTCGTTCCCGTCGTATGCGGTTTCGTTGTTCCATTGAACTCCGCTCTGTTGTGTTTTAGTCAATGTGTAGCGATTGAGTGAGTTTACGTACTCCCCAAGAATCCCCGATGGCGGAAAAGATGAACTCATTGTCTCTGGTGTTCAGGATGTTGTTGAGAGATATACCCTTGGGATAGCCCGACACTGACTGTGCCAGAAGTATTGGCCCAAGAGCCAGAGCATGTCGAAGCGCGAACATGGTGTATTGTTTATTCGAAGTCTAGCTGGTCAGGTACTTGGGGAGAGAAGAAGACGAGAGATGGACTTGGTCTGGTGTCTACCTTCCCCACTTCCGTTACTATCTTCTTATATATTTGTTCATGAGCACGCTTCTCTGAGCCTGCTGTCAGCAGTGAGCATGTATGAGACGATCCGACTAGGCTTTCGACCCCCAACCCCGTCTTCACGAAGCGCTTCAGCGGCGCAGAGCTGACATCAGACACACTCACGTCGGTTGTGTATACTTGCCACCTGTGTCATCAACTGGGCGTACGTTTTGGGGTCTAAAGACGTCGCTCACGAATGTTTCAATGCTCGGTTAGGATATTTCGGTCATAGTACTACTAGTGATGACCCTAACCCCTCCGAATTGTCAAACAAACCAACTCCCAGGAGGACGAGCCGCTGATCCAATTCGACATCATGACAAGAAGCCACGATGGATGTCCGTCCAAACGTCACCATCAACAGCGTGCGCGCAGTTACGCTGCATGGGGCCAGTAACGCCCGGCGCTTCGGTTGAACCATCTTGAAACCTGGGGTCGACAAAGCCTCGCTTTGTAGTCAGGAATGTAAGCAGCAAGGCGGAGAAGCGACGGGGCGGTAGCAGTATTGACTAGAACTACCTCAGTTATGAGGCAGACAGTCGATCCTGCGTGAGGCTGTGGAGGCGCACGAAAATATCTACTCAGTAGGCCTGACCCCAATGCGAAACCTTCATGTCAGTTCTGGCGATCGGGCTGGACGCCCAGAGCTCAGCGAGGTTTCATGGCGCGTTGTTGTTTGGCCTTGCGAAACATGTATAGCAGTGTGTTGGAATCACCCATGCCTCGTTGAGCGACAGCAATAACACATGAATGATGTATCGATAGAAGGTCATGCGCACTCGCAATGATAACAGTATAACGACCAAATATATTACTCACTCATCTGTGTCCCAAATACCCAGTGTGACATCCATCATCCCCCTCATATGAACAACCGCTTCCATGCGACTACCTGCGCCTCTCCCTCTGACAGCCTTAACGAATCTATCACCTTCCTCCACCTCATCTAGGGCACTTCCCCCAAGCTTGATCGAGCCCTTTTTCCCATACGCTTTCATTTTCCCGAACCAACTGAACGGGTACCGCAAATACAAATCACCAGTGCCGACGTAGTGATCACTCTTCGTACTGACAAGGGGATCGTACAGCTCGTCCAAGAGCTCTCGGTTTGCATTATCCAGATGTAAAACCGTGTTGCCATACAATGTAGTCGTTTTGATCGTGCTTTCATCGTCCGGACTCACGGCAGCAAATGGTCGTAGATACGCGTTTACGTTGCCTTCGATACTCGCGAGAGTAGTGTACGAGCCATGTGGTGTCTCCGCGACTACATTGCCGTAAGCCGAGTGAATTTCCGTGTAATGTGTAAAAGGCTGCTGTGGCCAATATTCCCAGAGCGCAGCGACGTTAATGTCTCCGCTGACTGTATACACCACGATTTCTTCAGGTCGCATCGGTTTTCCAATGAATGTATACCGCGGTACCAACATGAGATCGATCTGCCCGCTTTTGCTATGTATCTTTAATTTACCTTCGCAGCCATACCATCCCCATATGACTCCTGTTGTTGAGCTGGAATCGATGTTGTGTGGGTGCAATGGGTCCGGGCCTTTGCCGCCTTCGTATGTGTACTCGCCGTGCGAAGTATGTGTGATGAGGTTGTTGATCTGCCAGGCCCAGTCGTGAACCCATAGATCGAATGTCTCGGACCTGATCTCGAGCACATCCAATAGACGCACTGGTGATTCCGGACGGAAGTATATCATGACTTTGATCTCTGTGCAAATGTCATCGTCATCGTCGGAGGGAAGGTAATCTAAACTGAGGCTCGTTGCAGATTGGTTGTAGATGACATTCTGGTAGTCTGTCGTTGAGCTGGAGTTTATTTCGAGTCTGACTTCAATGTCTGAGCTCTGGTCCACGTCGCCTCTCTGGACGTGAATTATACCAGAGAGACGATCGCCAATTGTGGAATTGGATGAGTCGAATAGACGCCAATGGGTTTCAGCTCCGTCGCTGTTCGAGATGTTGAAGCCGAATGTGCGCGCTTCAGAAGAAACGATCGATTCACATCTGGCGTAGTTGATGATGGCCGGTTTGGTGTCGTGTAGAGATCGGTCTGAAGTCAACGTGTGGCTGGGAGGGCACGCATGCCAATACAGCAATACTATCGCGAATACGAGCAGCCCTAGTTGCGGTACTCTCCACAGTGGACGCTGTCGAAGGAAGGTACCTGGTTCCTCTTCGGAAGCCTATATGCTCATTAGAATTGATAAAGCGAACATGTACGGCAATAATACTAACCACCCGTACTTCACGCCCGCTCGAACCCGTCTTCATTGCCATCTCTTCCATGATTGCGTGCTGTTGTGAATTGTTTAGAGAGAGGCAGTAAAGGAAGAGATGGGATCAAAGTAAAAGACCCGCAGACGGCAGGCACAACCAGGAAGGCAGCAGCCGCGATGCCATGCTGACTGTGAAGACGCCCGGTGCCGCGCCGCACTCGGTTTCAGATGTCTGCGACGCGCCACAACGCAGACCCCGGCACGAGGCGGACTGCACGGCACGCCTCTGATCAGCACTCTGAATAGCTCGTCGTTATATTTGAAGGAGGATTCTCAGCCCGAGATGCGCATGGTGATCATGTACGAGCGGCATCCTTCGCGCTTGCCTTCCGCCCCGACGTGCTAGCATTAGCAAGGCGAGCAAATGACGTCACAACAGCACGATGTACAACCTAGTCATCACGGTCAAATTCGAATAGAAGTTCATGAATGCTTCATCTTGAAGACTTTTTCCTTATTGAGGCTCTACCTAATCGTGCTATTCGGGCAGAAAACTGCCTGCACTTGGCTGCCCATAGGATTGCTCAAACACACAGATGCCAACTCCGACGCCGACGCCAGAGAAATATGCACCAAAGCTCATGAGAGTCCGCTAATCGTTTCCTAGCTCACCGTGTTGAGCTTTTCACCATTCAGGACGAGGTCGCGGCAACATGAGGTAACCCTGGCCGTCGTGGGTGAGAGGGCAGGGGACCAGAGGGCAGTTGCCGTTCTTGTACTTCAATGAGCACATGAAGCGCAGGCACTCAGTGTTGTTCTCCATGCAGGGGCGACACTTGGTACCGCTGTCGCATCGCCGGTCCATGGCGTAACACTCCGTGCATGATACGACGGTCTCAGGGAGCTTGACATTGCGCGGCGGGACGACATGAATGGCACCACGGAGACGCTCGCCGTTGTTGCTGAGGTCCATGATGCGGGCATCCTTGAACTTGAGTTCTTCCTTGGCGTCCTTGAGCTGGGCTCGCTGGCGATCGGAAAGAGTGGTCATTTCACGAAGCTTGCCCTTGATGTCCTCGATGGCGCCGCGGTTTCCACGTTGCTCTTGGGCGTCCGTCAGCTCGAACTTCCGGACGACAAGCTCTTGTCGCAGATCAGCTATGGTCTGCTCGCGTGCAGTTGCAGCGTCAGCAAAGGCCTGGTTTTGTGTGCGGTGATGGTCGATGATCCGCTGATGGTCGACAGCCTCCTGCTGCTCCTTGATGAGGAGGGCCTTTTGCTCCTTGGCGATCTGCTTGAGCGCTGCCAACTCGGCATTCCTAGCGGCCAACTTGGTGTTCATAGTGGCTAACTCAGCATCCTTAGCAGCCATCCTGGCGCCATGCACACCGACCTTGTCATCTGGCATGAGTTAGCTTAGGCCCCTTTGGTACAGTATGATGTTCGAACTTACTTCCGGGGTTTGCCTTGTTGATCAACGCATTGCGGGCACCTAGCTGTTGACGTTGCTTTTTGATCTCAGCAACATGTCTCGCAGTCTCAACTCCTTTCCTTACCAGCTGAGCGTCCTTTGCCTTGATATCAGCGCCCTGCTTCTTCATTCCGAGATCCTGCTTCTTGATCATGGCGTCCTTCTCAGACATAGCGCGAGACATTGCGGCATTCTGGTTCTCGGTGGACTCGAGCTGGTATCCGAGAAGTCCTAGCTTCCTATCGGCCTCAGCGTTCTCGCGCTCCAGCCTGGCGAGAGTTTCCTGAGCGGCTGCCAACCTGTCCTCTAGCACGGTCACCTGCTCCTGCTCAGTCATCCACACCATCGTTGGTTGGTCGGATCCGAAATCATGAACGGCATCCACAACGGAGTCTGCTGGAGTCGGGGGTGTATCAGATGCAGCAGGCACGGATAACTCGATGTGAGGGACAGGGACGGGTGGCGACCAGGAGCTGTGATCAGAACGATGATCGGACTCGCTATCGGTGGCCTTGTTGTAGTCATTGATAGTA
Source organism: Alternaria hordeiaustralica (assembly GCF_023758085.1). Taxonomy (NCBI): domain Eukaryota; kingdom Fungi; phylum Ascomycota; class Dothideomycetes; order Pleosporales; family Pleosporaceae; genus Alternaria; species Alternaria hordeiaustralica. The sequence continues at coordinate 831,384 of NW_026056780.1, read as the reverse complement.
TCAATCATGCTCCTGAACTCCATCCTGTTTTCAGGGATGTACTCGGGGATCGGCTGATCAGACCTAAGGGCGGAGGTCAAGGGCTCTTGCTGCTCTTGTAGGAAAGACGCCACAGACTCTGGGGTCCTGTACGGCTGCGCCAGCGGGGAGAACATCTCCGAACTTGAAGAAAGACGTGTAGCAAAGCGAGGGACTAGATGTGGTCAGTCAGTCATGCAGTAATGTGGATATGGATCTGGTCACTCACCACTGGCCACAGTTGGCAGCGACACTGGTCGCGGAGCTGGTGACGGGATTGGTGTAGAAGACTGCCTCTGTCTCATGAGGATATCGAGACCTGCGAAGTGGTTGCGGGGAGGCGACCTTGCACGGTTCTCCGAGAGCGACATGCGGCCGACGAGACCGTTGGTACGGTGAATGCCGTTGATGCCAGTGGTGTTCTGAGAGGAGGTGCCCTCGTCACTGAGGTCGATGAGGTTGCCTGACATGTTGCCAGTGGTCGGTGGTGATGATTGGGAATGAGAAAGGATGGGAAAAGACAGAAGAGCTGTCCGTTGTTGTGGGGGATTTTGTTTTGATTGTGGGGAGGTGAGGTGAGAGACAGCAGTCACAACAACGCCAAGCCAGAGACGAGCGCAACAGGCAGTCACCGTGACTTAGACAACAACAACACGTTGCCAGGCCCGTGCGCAAGATGGGTGACTGAGCTCGAAAAACGGAAACTACAGAAGAACATGCGAGGTGACTGAAGATCCCTACATGAAGTGACTAAGGATTCTTACGACGACAATATGAAATGGAAAACCTTTGATACCAACGTGGATGTATGCCCGCGGCCAGAGTTACAACCAAGTCAGACGCTGTTGTCATGCTACAAATGTCACGGGCGAAAAGGGAAGCCGATACCTTTGTGCCAGAGCTCCGTGTGTGGAACCAAGAAGAAGATATGTGTGTCTGGTGTGCTCTTTCTGGTTTGAAAGCGCGCAAGAGGCGATGACATCATCCTAATTTTGCATTGAAATGGTCGGTAAATGCCCACTGGACAACGACAAGTGACAGTGCTTGAAGATGTCTCACATTCATATAGTCTCGAGGCGCACACCGCACGCAAAAAAAAACATCTCCTCGCCAATGCGCACACCCACAATGCTCCCAGGCCATCTCTTTTCAAATCAACTTCTGCATTATACTTGACCTTATCTCGACGCACGTTCAATGATGAAAGAAAGAGGAGAAACGGGTGGAAAGGACTTGATCATCGGCCGAAACGCTTAAGTTCCCAGACTCTGAGAGGCGGATAGACGACTGCAGCCCATGCGAATCCAACAAAGTTGCCCATCTGTTCACATTAGCTTTGCACATATTTGCCTCCTCACGTGCACATACATCAGCTCCATAAGTCCCAACCTGCTTAGCGATCGGTCCAATGTACCAAACCTGGGCCATACACATGATGGCACCAATCCAGCCAATCACGAATGACGTGAAGGCGGCAATACCCAGCGGCAGCTTCTTCTTCTGGTTCCAGACTTGCCAGTTGAAGCCAGTCTTGCGTCGGAAGATCAAATGCTCTTCAAGCGTAATGGCGATCCAGACAGAGACCCAGTAACCCATGAGAGCGAGGAAGTTGGTGAAGATCTCGGCGAGATGAGCACGACCTGCTAAGGCACAGACTGTGTAGATGACTACGCCAACAGTGTTCCAGATGACTCGCGGCACGACACTTGCGTAGCGGCCTAGGATCTGGGCGTCAATGCCGGAAGAGTAGGTAGGGACGATGAGGTTGGCGACGAGACCCAAAGCTACTACCACGCCGCAGAATGAGCCGAAAGCGCCTAGCGGTTTGTATGCTTCGACTATCAGGGCGCCTTGGGATACCCCATATGCCGCTTCCCAGTCCGTGTTGATCAACATACCGCATGCCAGACCGATGCCCAAGACGAAGGCGAACGTGAAGCTGCACATCAAACCGAGCATGGTCATGCCGAAAATCTTGAACGATGATGCATGTTCGGGATAGTAGACGAAGTAGTCTGCTGCACCGCCACCATAGGTGATGGCCGCAGCGAGTGTCAGACCGAAGAAGCTGATGCGATTTCCGATTATGGTGTCTGGGTCTTCGTCGCCATGGGACTCGGAGGAGATGTTGGACTGCGGACCGGCGACGCCAGCTAGTATGCAGAGAACAATAAGCTGCGGTAGCCAGGCCCAGCGCTCGTAGTAGTGAAAGATCTGGTAGCCAAAGGTGGTGACGGCCCACGCAATGATGGCTACAATGATGATGCCGACTACGACGGACATTGAGTTGCCCGAAACAGCCGAGAGGATCTGCCCAGCGACTACGCAGTCGATCATCCCGTAGCCGAGTAAGACGATGATATTGAGCAGGACGACGACCTTGGACGGCCACCAGCCCGTGACGTATCGCGAGAAGATCATAGTCCGATTGCCGCTCTTCGGGCCAAAAGTTGCGATGTATGCGACGACAAGGCAGCCGACAAATGCGCCGAAGACGGCCAGCATGCAGGCATCGAGAAAACCGAGTGCGAAGACAGCCGGACCGAGCATGCCCAGGGTAATGTTGTTCGCCGCGAGGTTGACGCTGAACCACATGATGGCCACCTGAGAGTATCCAAGCAGGCGCAAGTCCTGTCGCTCCTCCGGCTCGACACGCTCAATGCCGCGGGCCTCGAGGTTGTATGCGACGAGCTGCCTCTCGAACGCCTTCCACATCTCCTGCCATCTGTTCTGGTGTCCCGCTCCTCCAGTCTCGGTATCATGTGCGCTGACAGGTAGTCCGGTTTCGGTTCTCGCGTTCGGGAAAAATATCGACTTCTTTCCATCGGGCGGGTTCGTGATGACGTCCATTACGGCGACCTAAAGCCATTAGTAGCAGCCTCGCGGCGAGGGAGCAAAGCATGAGTCCTTTCGCAGGCTTTAACCTGATCAAGTTCAGACCGTATCTCTCAGATCGCTACCAGCAAAGACGCTGGCGAGCGAACACCGGTCTCATGCGTTCTGCTATCTGACGTTACCTTGATCGGGCTTTCTGCTACTCGGCTGCATCCTGGCTATGTTGCCGTACTTTTGAAAAGACAATGACGCGATAGTAGGGATGTGAAGGAATGATCAGGAGAGAGATTGAGTGTCAATGGAAGCTGCGAGAAATGGGAGTGACATTGGAAGCAAAAGGCGACGAGCGAAAGATGACATGACCGAAAACCCCGCTATCGTGCCGTCCCGAAAACCTTGCGCCTTTCCCGTGTCTTGGACTACTCGCGTAATGGGATGCGTTCAGACTCTTCAATAATTTTCGGTTAGACTCGACTTGTCGCGCGCATACCCGTGGACGCGTCGAAATCACGCGATGGTTGTGGAGGTGTGGGAGTAGACCTCTGTGGTCATAGCTTCCTTGGGTTCACGCGGTGTTCCTGCGGGTCAGCCTCGCCCAGCTAGCATCGACGCGACACTTCCTATGACAGCATCATCTCGGACTCAACAACAGCCTCGAACGAAAATGACGGCAAGAGCACTACGGTCATAGACGAGCACACGCCATCTAGAGCGACGTCACCTTGCGCATGCGGCAAGTACACGCGGCGCTCTTATCATCTTCGGCGCCCGCCAGTAACCCCCGGTCTACATCGGCCCTGTGCCATCTTCCACACCATGCTCCTTCCTCTAAGCTGCATATCCGTTCTGTCCGTCTCTGCACTTAGCAGTCGTTCTACTACTATCCTACTTCCAGGTTTTCATGAGGTTATGCCCATATTAGGCAGGTCTAAGATCTGCGTTGCGACACATGAACACCGGGTCACGAACCCATGAACCCATGCTTATCTGTGATAGGTAAGATGCGACTAACCGCTATTACTGTACCTCGATTACTACCGCCATCCCCGGCCATTGCCGTGGGACTAATGCGGGGGAAGGAACGTAGGCGAAACTAAAGTGGATGATACTTTAGATATGCATCCAAGCATGCATTCCTAGGTCAAGCTTTAAGTATCCGTCAATGTGCAGCAGACTGCAGCAAGCCTTGCATTCTTCACAACTATCTCTCCAGGTGTATTCATCATGAGGTTGGCGGATACGTTGTTGTTGACCACTGGTCTCGTACCACTGACATTCGCTGCGCCGGCAATCCAAGGACGGGCCAACAACAGCACATGTAGGAAGACTACTGTCGCGATCATGTAAGTTTGATCTTCAATTACACAGATCAGAATTGACTAAGGGTCTATAGAGGTGGCGGAGTTGCCGGTATCACAGCAGCTGTAAGTCTACAATGAGACTCGTGTCAAGATGAACAGAACAAGGCAAAATTATTCTGATTCAATACACTTCGGAGGCTCAACGATTACATCTAAGCCAGCTGCTAATGGATCGTAGCAAGCGCTTGCCAATCAATCAGTTACCGACTTCCTGATTCTCGAGTACCAAGATCACATCGGTGGCCGCATGCGAAACACAAAGTTCGGTTTCGACACCAATGGAGACCCTTACACAGTCGAGCTCGGTGCCAACTGGATCTCTGGTCTAGGTGAAAACACAGTAGACGGTCCAGAAAACCCTGTCTGGACTTTCTCAAAACAAGTCAACCTCTCGAGCCCAAATTCCGACTCTTTCTCCGTCGTAACCTACAATGAGACGGGCGCTGTCGACTTTACGGATCTACTGGACGAATTTGAAGAGTACTGGAGTGTCTTCGAACAAAGCGCTGGAACATTGCTCTCTGAAAACTTACAAGACAGGAGCTTCCGTGCAGGTCTTTGGCAAAGCGGGTGGAGACCAAAGGGCGATCCGGCGCGCAAGGCGGTGGAGTACTATCTCTGGGATTGGGAAACCGCTCAGGTAAGCTACATTGGACGATTATTTGTGAGACATGCTAATACGCAAGCTTTTCAGACACCTGAGGAATCAAGCTTCGTCTATGGCATTACGGGATACAATCTGACCTACTATGGCTTCTCCGAGGTCAGCAACTGTACGTACCCCCGCATATGAGCATGATCGTAGCACTGACTGAATTACTTCCCAGTCTGCACCGACCAGCGCGGCTTCAACACCTGGCTCAAGCACCAAGCCTCGAGATTCCTCAAACCCGCCGACCCCCGCCTCTTCCTCAACACCATCGTAACAAATATAACCTACTCCGACACCGGCGTCCACATCCTCACTTCAGACAACTCCTGCATCGAAGCCGACTACGCCATCTCCACCGTCTCCCTCGGCGTCCTCCAAAACGACGCCATAACCTTCTCGCCCACCCTCCCCGACTGGAAGCAATCCGCCATCGCCACCTTCTCCTTCGGAACCTACACAAAGCTCTTCTTCCAATTCAACGAAACCTTCTGGCCAACCGACAAGCAATTCTTCCTTTATGCGGATCCCACTACACGTGGGTACTACACCGTCTGGCAGAGTCTATCCACAGAAGGGTATTTACCCGGTTCCAATATCCTCTTCGCCACGCTTGTAGACGAACAGTCGTACCGCGTGGAAGCGCAGGAAGATGAGACTACGAAAGCGGAGGGCATGGCCGTTCTCCGCAAAATGTTTCCCAACATCACGGTTCCTGAACCCATCGCGTTTACCTACCCGCGCTGGTCCCAAACACCCTGGTCTTACGGTTCCTACTCCAACTGGCCTGCTGGCACGACACTCGAAATGCACCAGAACCTTCGCGCGAATGTGGGCAGGTTGTATTTTGCGGGCGAGGCGATGAGTGCGGAGTACTTTGGTTTCTTGCACGGTGCGTGGTTCGAGGGGCAGGAGGTTGGTGAGCGCATTGCGGGTCGGATTACGACGGAGTGTGTTAATAGGGAGAGTGGGTGTGGGGACTATAATCGGTATGAGGTGCTGCGGGGGACGACGGAGTTGTGGGAGGTTAATGCGTTTAATGGGATGGGAACGAGTCCGTTTTTTGTGGCGGATGCTGGGGAGGCGGAGTAAGAGGATGCGAGTTGTGGGTACGTCTGGATGTCGATGTGGAGGTGGGAGAAGCCTGTAACTCAGGAAGATGATATTGTTACGGCATCCTTCTCCTGCTCTTTTGACGCCATTTGGTCTCCACCCCCCTCCTTCATCTCAACATCCACCCAAATAGGCACATGATCACTCGTCCCCATTTCCTCCTCACTATCCATAATCCCAGCCGCCCTAACCCACCCCTTCTCCCACATCTTCCTCCCCGCAATAAAATAATCCACCCTATCACAGCTACTGCCCCATTTCCTGCCTCTAGAATGATACGTATACCGCCTCTCATGCGGAAACATCTCCCTCCACACATCCACCCCATCAAACGGTTCCTTCGCCTTCCCACCCCCTCCCAGCAGCTTATCGTGGAAATCCGCGCGGTTAACTACATGCGCTTGCGGGAAGATGCGTAGTTTGGGATACCCGTCTCGCTCGTCAGGCGCGACGTTCATATCGCCTGCGAGTAATACATCCCAGCCTTGCTCCTCCAACTCTCTACACTCCCTCGCTAAAAGCTTATGAAACGCGCGTTTCCGATCATGTCTCGTTCCCTTAAACGCACCGGTCTGCGGATCTCGATACGCGTTTTCCGTTCCGTTGACGGCGTAGATGTTGAAGACGGCGAGTTTGGCGGCGCTGGTTTTGGATCGGAGTTCTACGACGGAGATGCGGCCTTCGGCGTCCCAGTCTACGGTGCGGAGGGCGATTTTGTAGGGGATGTAGAGGTCGCGCCGGATGAGGCTGCATATGCCGTAGATTTTGCCGCTGCGTTTGGGGCCGCGGGCGTTGTGGAGGTCGGTGGGGAGGGTGAAGTGGACGTGGTATAGTGGGCGCTTATTATGGGGAGTTCCTTCTTCTTCTGGTAAGGGTGATTTTACTGCTTTTTTGACTGCGTCTTGGGTCTTTTCGTCTGTGTGGGCGATCTTCACTTCTTGGAGGAACAGGATGGACGGCCATTGGTGTTTGTGTAGGAAACCTCTCAGGGAGGCTGTTGGGCGGGTGTTCTTCGTGTCTTCCCGAAGCGCCGTCCTGGACTTGGAAGATTCGAAGAAGTCTGTGATTGGCTTTTGTAGGAACGGAGCAATGCCATCGATATTCCAAGAGAAGATGCGCAATGTGTTTGAGTCGAGGGGTGGAAGGGGCGTTGGAGATGCGGGCGTGCTTGAAGGCGCTGTTTGCCCGGGAGACGCCGCTGTGTTTGTCGCAACCTTGCGTCGTTTCGAGGGAGGTGGACTAATATCTCGATTCATGGCACTGTAGTGGCGGCATGCCGTGACTCTTTGTGATATATGTGACACATGCAGTTGTAAGATGCGCGCACGACCGAGTGACGTCATCATCACTTTCTGCTAGCAATGCCCTAGACTGGTCGCAAACCCAGCCACCAAGATCCTCGCAGCTTTGCTATATGTCGTATTGCTGTTTGCAGTATACAGTCGCGCATGCACGTGGGCGGGGCGCGACGCGTCTTCCCACTAGAATTGATTGGGCAGTGATCAGCCACATCATTCACTACCCCACCACTACCAACACTTGACAACCACGCTACAGACCTCAGCCACAACTACCTAGAATCCTTCTTCCAACACCACAATCGCATACCTACTCCGTTCTTCTATCTAACTCTAACATGTCCTACCGCCGCAAGAAGTCCCTCCTCATCGGCATCAACTATGTCGGCAGCAGCCACGAACTCAAGGGCTGCCATTCCGATGTAGACAACATGGCAGAATTCCTCTCCTACCGCGGCTACACCAACTCACACAAAGACCGAGTCATCCTCACCGACCGACCAGAAGTACCCTACGACTCCCCCTACTACCCCACCGGCCACAACCTCCTCGCAGCCATGGACTGGCTCGTCTCGGAACCTGGATGCACCTTGTTCCTCCACTACTCCGGCCATGGCGGTCAGATTGCAGATGTAGACGGAAACAGGACGACGGGAATGGATGCATCGATCGTGCCGGTGGACTTCGAACAGCGCGGCCAGATTTCCAGTACCATTTTACATGAACATCTTGTTACGTACATGGCGCGGGATTGCACGTTGTTTGTCATCATGGATTGTTGTCATTCTGGTAGTGCGCTTGAGCTACCGTTTGTTTACCGCTCCGATAGCGATGGCCAGATCAGTCTGATGGATAACTTGAAAGCTGGACTTACGCTTGCTAATGAGGCGCGCGACATCATCTCTGGTGGTTTCTCGTATAGCAAAGTTGGGGAGGCGAGGGAGTTGCTTGCGGGTGCGAGTACGTTCTTCAAGGGACTAAAGCATTTTGGGGAAGAGCAGGAGGAGGAGGGGTTGGAAAGTGGAGAGTTTGCGGGGCAGTATGGGAGTGAGCAGAAGATGGTGACGATGTTCAGTGGGTGTAGGGATGATCAGACGAGTGCGGATGCGCGGATTGAAGGGGAGGCGACGGGGGCTATGACGTGGGCGTTCTTGGAGATGATGAAACAGGATCAGACTCCGACTTATGCTGAGGTGAGTGCTTGACACATGTTTGGCGGACTTGAGCGTTGTTGTACTGACCGGGAGACAGACACTCAAGTTCATCCGGAAGACCCTGGACGAGAGTAACTACAAACAGATCCCACAGCTGAGTTCAGGATTGGATATTGATCTGGATGATATGCATCTGGTACTCTGATAATAGGGAGTTGTCATCGAAGTTCCTGCGTACCCCGAGGATGATGGATAAAGGACATTCCTAGCAATAAGACTTACAGCATTCTGCTCATTTGACCTGGACGAGAATTGTCAATTTGTCTGACCTCTGTGGCAAACTTAGCAATCGACGCAGCTTGAAACATGCCCGCACCAATCCGTCTCCCACAACGAAGACACGGTTTGTCTAACCTCTAAGACTACACCCGTAACTTATGTCTTAAAGCAGCAAACGACCCATCCCTTCAACCCTCATCATTCCTATAAACACCCCCTCCATCCCCCATCCTCTTTCCCACCACCCCAGCATTACCCCCTAACACACTCTCACAATGACACCACCAATCGACCCCCTCCGCGCACGCATCTTCTCCGAACTAAACCTCCAACTAACACACCCCTCGATCCCCAAACCCCTCCTCAACGAATGCTCAAAACACCTCGCTTTCCTCGTGCGGTACTACGCCAACGACCCTGACTGTAATCCGCTGAGAGTCAGTGTGCCGATTGTTGAGGTGCCTGTTGTTGTACCTCGTGTGGGCATGGCAGAGGAAGAGGGGGAGGAGGAAGATGAAGAGGACGTAGAGATAGAGATAGGCTTGAAAATCGCGTTGGTAGTTTTCGAGGAGAAGAAGAGGAAAAGCTCTGTACAGACAAGGATGGAGGGATTGCGGAAGATGAAAATGGAGAGATTGTATGGCGTGGGTAAGGTACTTGGGGAGGAGGAGGAAACTGAAGACGACTCGACACCAACGATGAAGATGAAGAGCGATGACAAGGCTGGTGGTCCCGTTAGTAAGATCGCCGGATTTCGACATTGTCTTCCTGCGTCGGCCTCTGGTACTGGTACTGGTACTTCTGCTTCTGCTTCTGCTTCATCTCCAGCCGCGAAGCCAAGGATGCGCGTACTGATCGAGACGACTGGTACGCTGGGACATTACAAGTGCTTGGTTGCTAAGCTTTGTGGCATGGCCGAGCGTGTCATAGCCGGACTGCTGGACGGTGATGAGGATATGGTGCGTGCGTGCGAAGAGGTCAGGAGGAATAAAGGTAAGAACGCGAGTGCAGATGTGGGAAAGAGACCGGTGTGGGATGTTGAGGCATGTGGGGAGTGGTGTTAAACTGTCCAAGACGTGTCAACACGAGGCCCAGGACGTGAACTCGATCGTTGCTTTGGTATTCATATTCATTCCTAGCACGTACGACATACAATGATAGAGATACAACAGCAGCACCCATTGCATCAGAATAACATACTTCAGTAAAATCCAAAAAGGTATCCCTAGCTTGAGCTAACTCACGCAAGCTATTTCCCATCACACCAGAACACCGACCCCGCTACCCGTCGTCAAGAAGTGACCCAGAAAATAGTGCGATGAAAGTACAAACGCCTCGCAAATGCAGCAAAGAACCGCCGTTTGGGTGCTTAGTCCTTCGCGACCTCTGTGCGGACCTCGCCCTTGACGTTTTCGGAGTCGCGTTCTGCGTCACCCTCTTCTTTGGCTGCGGCGATCTCTTCTTTGTTGTCATTCTCTTCCATGTCGACGTCTGCTGTGGGGGCTGAAGTAGGTGCCATGGTTGTTGTTGCTGCCGCGGCTGGTGGGGATTCGGGTGGGGTTACGACACCAGCGGGCGATTGTGAGCGCGTTGAGCCAGCGGCTGGTGCAGTCGCAGCAGGCGCCGCGTCCATGTCGATGTCGCCATCTTCGTCGGCTTCTTGCTCGCCAGCGGCCGGGGTTGTTGTGCGCGACTTGGCGACTGCGGATGCTTGCCGTGTGGATACGGCGCTTTCACCATTGGTCTCCATGCGGTCCAACTCATCCTCTGGAGCAGCGTTGGGGTTCGGGAAGTCGGTGATGTGTCGCCTCTTCTTGGTGCCGGGCTGCTCGCGCACTCCGAGGCTGTTTTTGTAATCCTCGTCATCGCTCGCGTCGTAGAGCTCGCCGTCGTGCTCTATTTGCTGGTCGCGCTGACGCTGTGTCATGCGCACATCCTTGTTCTCGTCGGCATCGAGATCATCGTCTTCATCTTCAGCATCTGAGTCCGTAGCGCGAGTCAGACCCGCAGGCACATCAGGAATGTTGGTGAAGGCTTCAACCGATGGCTTTCCGGTTCTCCGAATATTGTCGATGACGGCTGATTTGATCTTGTGCAGGTAGTCGTGAGAGTTGGCGTTCTCCATGTTAGAAGGACGGACGTCCAGTTCGTAGTCGGGAGCGAAGTATTCGTAGTAGTCGTTGAAAGGCAGCTGCTTGGACATCTTGGTGGAGACGAGCTCTCCCGTCTCGTAGGCCCAAGTTCGCGCTACGTTTCTCATGGTGTATCCACCTCCTCCCAGTACGATGACTGGCACGCCGAAGCTCTTGACGTACTTGACACAATTGGCGTGGCCGTCCATGCTCAGGTTGAAGCAACCAAGCCTGTCCCCGGAGAGACTGTCACCACCGCATTGTAGGACAATAGCCTCTGGGCCGTAGTATGTCATGACCGCCTCGATGACGGGCTCGAAGATGTTGCGATAGGTCTCGTCGGTGATGCCGTCGCGAAGAGGAAAGTTGACTGAGTAGTTCTTGCCGCTGCCGACACCGATGTCGCGCAGCTCACCGGTACCGGGGAAGTACTCGCCGTACTTGTGGAAAGAGACGGTCATGACGCGATCCGTCGTGTAGAAGGCTTCCTCGACACCATCTCCGTGGTGGACGTCGATGTCGATGTACAGCACGCGCTGCTTGTATCGGAGTAGCTCGATAATTCCCAAGACAATGTCGTTGACGTAACAGAAACCACTGGCTTCGCTCTTCTTCGCGTGATGCAGTCCTCCCGCCCAGTTTACAGCGACATCGCATTTTCCTCGGTTCAAGCGCGCAGCGCCCTCCATGGTGCCGCCAGCGCTGATACCGCAGAACTCAAATAGACCGTCAAAGACTGGGCAATCGTCTCCGACGTTGTATTTGCTCTGCTCACGTGTAAAGCTCTCCATGTTATCGGGCGTTACTTTGTGAAGGAACTCGATGTATTCGTCGGTGTGGAACTGCGTCATCTCGTATTTGGATGCGGGCTTAGCGCGCTGCCTGTATGTTAGCACAGATCCATGGAGAGTTGACGTCGGATCCACCTACGTAAATCTCCATTTTGGTGTACAGTCCGTAGTTCATGATCAAGCTGTGCGCCATGCGTATGCGGTGGGGCTTCATGGGATGTCCGGCTACATAGGCGTAGTTGCCGACGTCGGAGTCGTAGAAGTATGCGACCTTCTTTGGCTGCGAGGCGACGCCATTGCTCAAAGACGAGGAGCCCGTCGTGGGTTCCATAGCGGTGGTCATATCTTTGGTGGCTGCGCACAGCTATGCGACTGGGAGGATGTGTGATGATATTATCGTGATAAATGTGATAAAGTTGGACTGGATGTTGCGGGCGACGGCGACTACAGCATGCAGGGTGTTCGAGTATCAGCAATCAAGGAAAGGTGGAGGGGCGTGGCAGAGAGATGGCGGGAGCTTGAACAAAGACCCTCGCGCGCCATTACCATGAGAGCTGCGACAGGGCCCCCCTGTCTAGTGCCGGTTCCGGAACAACCGAATCGCCGCATGCAGTCGCGCAGTTACGTGAGAGAGCTCCGAGCATCAACAGCTTCATCATCGCCGCCGCCTTACCCAGCAACACTTCGTCCACACCCGAATACCCTCACCTTATCGCCATATACCCCGCCTGCAGTAATCAAAGAACCATCGCCAGTACGCCACCATGGATCGGTTAACTAGAATGCTCGCCGCCGCTCAAGGTGGCATGGGCGGTATGGGAGGGCCCCAGGGCGACACCAACCTGATCGATAACTCCGAAACCGTCTACATTTCCTCCCTGGCGCTGCTCAAGATGCTGCGGCACGGTCGCGCAGGTGTACCCATGGAAGTCATGGGTCTGATGCTGGGCGAGTTTGTGGATGACTACACAGTACGAGTGGTGGATGTGTTTGCCATGCCGCAGTCAGGAACGGGTGTGTCCGTCGAGGCCGTAGACCCCGTCTTCCAAACCAAGATGATGGACATGTTGAGGCAAACAGGAAGGTACGCAATCGCTGAGTCGGCGCTCGAAGCCGCCACCGCTCCCAACACACGCATCCGTCGCTGACAAACACAGGCAAGAGACCGTCGTCGGCTGGTATCACTCACATCCTGGTTTCGGCTGCTGGCTGTCCTCGGTCGATATCAACACCCAGCAGTCGTTCGAGCAGCTCACACCCCGCGCCGTCGCCGTCGTCGTCGACCCCATCCAGTCGGTCAAGGGCAAAGTCGTCATCGATGCCTTCCGCCTCATCAACCCGCAAGCCCTCATGATGGGCCACGAGCCCCGCCAGACAACCTCCAACGTCGGTCACCTCAACAAGCCATCGATTCAGGCGCTTATCCACGGCCTCAACCGCCACTACTACTCCATCGGCATCAACTACCGCAAGACTGCGCTGGAGGAGAACATGCTGATGAACCTGCACAAGCACGTATGGACAGAGGCGCTGCTCATGGACGACTTCAAGGGCGAGGGCGAGCGGAATACCGACAGGCTGCAGAAGCTCGTCACACTGGCAGACGGCTACGAGAAGCGAGTGAAGGAGGAGACGGAGTTAACCAAGGACCAACTAAAGACGCGATACGTCGGAAAGGTCGACCCCAAGAAGCGTACGTCTCACTTACCACCTCGAACCAATTACATACTAACAACACCCTACAGACATCTCAGACGTCGGCCAGCAGCTCATCGAAGACAACATTGTCTCCGTCTCACGGCAGATGATCGACAAGGAAGCCTCGGTACCAAAGTCCAACTCGCGGCAAAACGGCCAGTCAAGCGGCGGCGACGATATGGAGATGGAGGAGTAGGATCGCATACCCGTGGTCTGGCTTGGAGGAAGCATGTACACTGGCATGAGCTGCAGAATATCGCACTCAAAAGAGGCATATACGATACAGTAATGCATAGACTACGTATGAGAACAACGACATTACACAAACACGATTCCACTCACGGTGACCGTTACTTTGCCGATTTGAGAACAGCTACACGAATGGGTTATAGCTCTTCTAAGCCTGAGTCTAGTAATCCTGGACAACGACAGAGGCAAAGGAGTCGCTCGCTCATTCATTACGGGTTGTTCAGCACATCAGTCCTCCGAGACAGCATTGAGACGTAGAACCTTGTATTAGGTTCGCAGTGGCATGGAAAACATCTACGCTCAAGTTACATCATATACACTTGGACAGGGAATATGCTCGACGTTTTTCTCTTCTCCAGATCGTTCGAACACACGCAAGTTGTACGTCATGTTTCTCGCTGAAGCCGAAGCAGCGGTTGCGCGTCAGATGTCGTTCATCTATGATTTCAGACTTCGGTCACGATGGAAGCTGCGGAACAGAATAGATGTCCAGGGGCTGGGTTCCATCGTCGGCGTTTCGGGGAAAGGTTCGAAGGATTCTAAGGATTCTTGTTTGTGAGTGAGGCGAAGAGCGCAAATGAGGGGAAGAGTTCTGATGGTTAGGTCGATTGCCGTGTCTTTACATTCGCAGAGTCGTGATGCGGATTGTAGACCTCTGTCCATTATTTATCACCATCATCCATCACAACACCTTGTTCCGCACTCATTGAATTCAAACGTATGTCATTTTGATACCTTCTATATTTTTTCGTGGCCAAAAAGCAAAAAGCAAAACACCAGCCCACGCTGATCCATATCCCATTAACCCGTAAAATTCATTTCTCGTACGCCCCTTCTTCGAAGAACCGCGACACGACAATGCGTCGGTATTCGTCGCAACAAAACCCTTGGGGGTTACTTTCGTCTTTCTGCTCATCCATCCATCCACCGTAGCGATCTTTGGTATATAAAACAACAAAATTTGCCGCCCACTCGAGCCCGCCATCCATCAGCCATAGGTTTCGTCGCCCGTAACACGTATTTTGTGAGAAATGGTAGTGTCGATCCCAGTATTACATTTTGTTTGTTTCAAGCAACTCCGGTAAGGAAAGGTGAAGGGTAGATTGGTTCCATGGAATAACACAGCGAAATGGGTTTGGGGGTTGCAAGAAGTTCGGGTCCATTACTTTGAAAGTCTTGAGAGGAGGTAAGGTGGCTAGTCCAGATCCCAGGGGGGTAATAGCACAACATCTGCACTCCTGAAAGAGTGCGTTTCTAATGACCGTCTTCCAGCCATATAAGTGTGCATCCGGGTGGTTTCCTTTATTCCTGTCCTGTTCCTATCATGGTAATTTTGAAGCTTGCTGTCTATCCAGCGAGCTCCACTCAGAAGTACGATGACCTGCCAGACTAAGGATGGCCATGCGGTTTCCCTGACGTGTCTTCTGTATTCGACCCATTCTGGCCAGTAGTAGAGCGGATCTTCTTTGCGTTCTCGTCGTCTGAACTTGAGTGGCTGCTGCTTCCGTCTTCGAAGCCAATGGTTCCATCCTTGGATTCGCGGCGTAGCCTATCAGCCTTGTCCTTGAGGTAGGCGGCCTGCTCGGCGGCCCTCTGGGCACGGATTTGTTTCTTCCACATTGCGGCGTAGTGTCCGTTGCGATCGAGCAGCTCCTCGTGAGTGCCTCGTTCCTGGACCTTGCCCTTGTGCAAGACGAGGATCTGGTCAGCGTGGGTGATGGTACTAAGACGATGAGCGATGATGAGCATAGTGCGGCCCTTGGCCAATGTCGTAAAAGCCTCCTGGATGTGCTGCTCTGTCTCCGTGTCAAGAGCGGCAGTGGCTTCGTCAAGCATGATGATACGCGGATTCTTCAGAATCGTGCGGGCGATGGCCACGCGCTGCTTCTCACCTCCAGAAAGTCGCAGGCCGCGGTCACCAACCTTGGTCTCATACTTGTCCGGAAATGTCATGATCTTGTCATGGATACTGGCAGCTCTGCATGCCTCGTGCACTTGTTCGTCGGTTGCCTCTGGGTTTGCATACTTGAGATTGTACATGAGTGTCTCATTGAAGAGCACAGTGTCTTGGGGTACGACACCAATGTGGCTGCGCACCGAGTCGATGGTGAGATCTTCCACATCGTGACCATCGACCTGGATGCTACCAGACATGGTGTTGTAGAATCGGTAGAGCAGACGGAAGACGGTCGATTTACCTCCACCGGATTCACCGACAAACGCAGTGGTCGTGCCTGGCTCGCAGTAAAAGTCGAGACCGGTGAGCGCTGGCTTGCGCTGGTCATAGGCAAAGTGTACATCCTGGAAGCGAAGATTACCCTCACAAGAAGCAAGAGGTTTGGCATCCTCCTTGTCGACTACGGTGGGTTGCTCTTTGAACAGCTCAAGCATTCGCTCCGAGTTGATCATCGCAGACTGGATCATCCTGTAAAAGGTGCCGAAGAAGTTGAGAGGACTTTGCAGTTGGCTCATATACGTGAGAAGCGTCACAAATTTGCCGACGTCGAGGACTCCAACTGCGATCTGGTATGCTGCGATGAAGCACGTAACGAGGAGTCCAATCATAAAGACCATGTTCTGTGTGATGTTCATGATGTTCAGCGATATCATGACCTTGTACTCAGCGTTCTGATACTTCTTAACAGCTTCACGGTAGCGGTTGAACTCGTACGCTTCGGCGTTGAAATACTTGACCGTCTCGTATGACACCATGGAGTCGTTCTTGACTGCATCTTCTTCTCTGTCGGCGTTGACCATTTCGCGGCGAATCTCAGCGCGCCACTGCGCCATGCGGATAGTCAGATAGATGTACCAAAATGTAACGATGGCGATGACGAGCGCGTAGTAAGCATCGAACCTGATGAGGAAATAGGCGATGGCTACGCCTAGATCGATGAGCATGGGAACAACCGAAAAGGTCACCTGCTCGAGGAACGTGTTGATGGAGCTGCCCTTTCCTAGAGCGGACAGGACCTCTCCCGTCTTCTTGCCGAGGTGGAAGTCGAGACTAAGGCTGTGCACGTGCTCGAATGCCGCAACGGACAGCTCGCGATACGAGTATTGGGAAACGGGGATCCACAGGGCAGATCGCGCCGCACCCAGCAATCCGTTGCTGCCCTGCAGAAAACGGAAGCCGATGTACAACATAATGGCGGTCCACGGATTTCCGCGCTCGCGGTCGTTGAGGCGCTTCACGATTTCACCCGTGAGGTCCGGGACCAAAACGTTAACGACGCGTTGGCCTAGGACGAGCATGAAACATGCGATGACGACCAGCTGCAGCTTGCGATCTTTCGAAGGCCAGAGGTAGGGGAAAAAGACGTGGTAGCCTTTGATGTATTCCCACCAGCTGCGCGCGGGTGCGCCAGTGGGCCTGCTCCAGGCGGGCGGTGCACCCTCGGTGTGCTGGTGTTTGCCACCGGTCGGGTGTACTGAGCCATATGAGCCGTTCGCGTGACCGTTTTCCGCATGACCGTTTTGTTCGGCGCTACCGAGCAAAGAGGTATTTTCGGATGGACTGCCCGATTCTTGGCGGGATTTGCGCTGTGGGACTATGACGAATAGTACGTAGAAGGCGATGAGTGCGAGGAGCAGCACGATGCGTAGGAGGTCCATGGCCACCTCTGCGGCTTCCCACTCGGTCATTCCAAATCGCAATCGCTTGGCGGGAGTGCCTACGGTGGGCTCCTTGTGCGGATGCGTGTAAATGGAGAAGGAAAGGGCTACCAGTACTATTTCTAGCACGGTTGCCAGACTCCATGTTGCCAGATGCGCCTCGGTCGGAGACGGCTTCGAGTCGAGGAGGGAGATGACGAAGAGACAGTAGACGAAGAAGGCGCCAACGAGGTAGATCTGGGAAAGTTAGCCATGGATGGAATCTGAAGTTTGTTGCTGTTACATACCACTGCGGCTTTGCCCACCCACCAGTGCTGCTCCGCCTCGGCCAGGGCATGCGCAACAACGACGACGGAATTGCCGACAAAGGTGAATGCCGTGGCGAGCGACACCCATTCGAAGACGCGCTTCTGGGTCTGGGTGACATCATCGTGGACGAGCTTCTTGACGAAGTTGCGGGTGGGATCGGTGGCCGGGAGCGGCTTTCCTCCAGGGCCGGTTGTGGTAGGTTTGGCGATATTAGTATTAGATTTAGAGGCGGCAATGCTGCGGACGGTGAAGGCAGCGAGAAAGAAGACGAGCATAACGATGGGGTAGGCATATTGCAGCACGGCGATGGTGGTGCGCACAGGGCCGGCGTAGGCCCATCGCTCGCGGTCGTGGTCGTCCATGTGGTGCGGCCCAGCCATGCTGTTGCTCTCTCTCCACGGATCTGTGAGGCCCGGCAGCGAGACTCACGGGTGGCAGAGACGGGCGGGGAGGAGATAGGAAAGGGAAGGAGGGAGTGTCGGTGGTGGAAGAGAAACGCGGTGACATGTTGCACCTGGGCACACTGAGACGGTGCCATGGGCGAGAGCTAGCTAGCACGAGTAGACTTGTGGCGCACATGCAGCAGGCATTAGCCCTGTCCGTGCGCGCCGATGATGGATTTCATCCAGACCTCGCTGTGACCCCGGCCTGCAGCAGCTCCCAGCACGGTACAGCTCCCAGGCACACGGGGCGAGTCGTGTCCTGCAGCCGCCTGCAGCTCGTCACACCAGCGTCGACTCGACCGGACGCGATTCTGCCATTACTGGACCTGCGATTTACGTCGATTTACTGGCACGACTGCACTTCATTCAATACCGTATTGCCCCGTCTCTGGCATGAGGCGAACTTGACGCTCAGATGACTGAAAACCGTCGCACGTCAGCCGTCTCGTCGCCCAAGATCCCCCCGGCGCCGCCATTGCCACTGCCCAAGCAAAAGTCACGCTCCTACTTTGAGCGTTTTGTTGCGCAGCCCTTGACCACGGCCTATGGATCCCGCCCACCCAGCGTGCATCAACATGGCTACGAGGGCGGTCCTCCGAACCCTCTAGTGCCGAAACTTGCCGGGTACGTTTCTTTCGTACATGCTCGATACTCCGTCGCCGTATGCGGCAACCGACTGCTGCTTCTCTTACTGCTTCTCCTATTGGCTGCGTCTTCCACCATTCTCATCCACACTCCCACATTTCCTCCACACTTCCCTCTGCATCTGTTGTTGACGTTTGCGTGGCTCTTTCCCTGATGCCGCGCTCCTTCCCTGCTGCCTCACTCACCTGTCTCCCTCCTTCCCTGCCACTCACCTGTCTTACCCTGCCTCGCTCCTTCCCTGTCACTCACATCCGTCACTCACTTCCGCCACTCACCTCCTGCCATGTATCTTGACATACCTCCAACGTGCCTTCCCCGTCTCTGCACTCACTTTCAACCACTCTGACCCTCCTGCACCTGCACCTGCACTCACTCTCAACCACTGCACGCACTCACATCCGTCAGCATCCGCACGGGCTACTCCCAAGATGCAAGCCATAAGACAGGCCTCGACATCTCTGCCCTCGACATCAACCGTGAACGCACCCATGCCGTCCTCGCTGGCAAGGAGATCCTGAAAACCGTCCGCGTCCAAGATGCCAAGATTGTCGACGAGACCAACCTGCGGGCTGCAGTCCTCAATTATGCCGATTCTCATGCCCGACAGCGCGAGGGCTTGGGCATACACGACGTAAAGTGGTCCCATGGCCAGTTCAGCTCCCACATCGCCACTGCCGCTGCAAATGGCAAAGTCATACTGTACGACCTGAACCGCGCAAGCGTCGAGCTCACCAGGCTGCACGAGCATACGCGTCAGGTACACAAACTGGCCTTCAACCCCCACCAGGGCCATCTGCTGCTGTCTGCTAGCCATGACAACACTGTCCGTCTGTGGGACTTGCGCGACATGCGTAGGGATGTTACCGTCTGCCGCAGTCGGGATCATTACGCTGGCATGAATGGCGGTATCCGTGACGTCCAGTGGTCGCCTACCGATGCCGTAGAGTTCGCTTTCGGCACGGACAACGGAACCATACAGCGATGGGATTTCCGCCATAACAAGGGGCCCAAGCAGAAGATTACAGCTCACGACCAGCGCATCTGCACCTCCATCGACTGGCACCCAGACGGTAAGCACCTGCTCAGTGCTGGCGTGGATCGAACCGTCAAGGTCTGGGACTTCTCCGTCACTGGACGCCGCCAGAAAGCTGCGTACGTCTTACACACACCGTTTCCGGTATACCAAGCTCGATGGAGGCCGCCATACTGGTCTGACGAGTACCACGAAAAGGGTGCCTACCAATGCACACAGCTGGCCACGTCTTACGACAAAGAACACTCTGTCATTCATGTATGGGACTTCCGTCGTCCGTTCCTACCATTTCGGGAGATCAACAAGTTTCCCAGCGCACCTTCCGACATGCTCTGGCACTCGCGTGACACTTTGTGGACTGTGGGTAGAGAGGGCGTTTTCCAGCAGAACGATGTCCATCATGCTCCCAAAACTGTAGATCGGCGCAATCTGCAGGCTTTTGGGGTATCGCCAAGTGGGGAGGTTGCTGCTGTTGCACAAAAAAGACCTCGGCAGCCATCTTCAACAGGCCTAGCTTACACTGACGATACGTACCTTGGTGACCCGCGTGCCAGACGACACAGCCCTGAGAAGGGCAGTCTCAGAAGTTCAGCAGATGACAGTCTAGATGATAGTTTTCTAACATCGTCAATGAAGCGACATCATGGCCGCACTGCTAGCAACAGGTCGACCAAATCGTTCAGTAGTACCCCGCCATCTGACATTGCCCCCAAAGTCATGTTCCTCAGTGACTCCATGGTTGCACATAGCGAGTCATTCAGGCCGAACCAGGTCGCCATACGAGGCATACTGCCAGGCGCGGCCAATCCTCAGATCTTCGAGTATCTTGCACAGAAATACAAGACCATACCTCTTTCTGACCCACCCGACTTGGACTCTTTTCTTCGACTGGAGAGGGCGTTTGAGCAAAACGCTGAGTACGCGCAGCGCGCCG
Organism: Alternaria hordeiaustralica; assembly: GCF_023758085.1. Lineage (NCBI taxonomy): Eukaryota > Fungi > Ascomycota > Dothideomycetes > Pleosporales > Pleosporaceae > Alternaria > Alternaria hordeiaustralica. Next base: position 810,828 of record NW_026056780.1, on the reverse strand, counting down.
CCTTCTATAGGCTTGCGCAAACATGGAGGGTCGTTGGTGCGTCCATTACCATGGCGACACGACGCCGAGCAGAGTTACACAGACAACAAAGAAGGTTGCGACCGCAGAACACCGCGCTACCGTCCGGACAGACACACCAAGCAACATCCGCGCACATGGAGGCACATGACAAGCGCATGGCGATCCCTCCAAATCCTGCAGTGCGTGCCATCTTGAGCACGCTAGAGAAGCCAACATCACCATCCCGATCGCCCAGCGTGCGAGAGAGCACTTCTAATATTGCGACCCCTCTTGCTCGTCCAGTCATCACCCAAACCGTCGATAATGCTGAAAGGCCAGGCCTGCTCGATATTGATCAGGCGGACATTGATCAGCTTCCACCCGCTGTTACTGGACCGCCTGTCGATGCAAGTAGGACGCTCGCGCCGCCAAGGACGTTCAGTGGACCACAATGGTATCACTCGGGAGACGACATCGATGAACGACGTGCCTTGGTCGGCAGCTATCGTGCATCCCCACGGATCCCACTGAGCCTCGCACCGAGCGGCACACAAGCCGGACGCACCATCGAGCCTCATCCACTGGAGCGACACGACTCTGGTGAAAGCTTTACAATGTTCTCTGCGTCATCGGACTCTCAAAAGGGTAATTCTGTGCCGAGCTCGTTCGCGAGTACCAACTCACAACTAGGCCCTGGGCATTCTCTATCGGAAGATTGGCAGTCTGTCCAGGAACAATCTAGCTTTGGGAAACCGAGAAACGCTGGAGATCAAGAGCTGAGCAAAAGCATCTCGATATCTCCAACGACCATGCCCGTCGGCAAGAGCTTTCCTCGTGCAGACCAAGGGTACACACAGAAAGTGGCCCGCAGTGCTTCGAACAATGCGGATGAATTTGGCAGTGGAGAGAAAGCTGTTCGGGATATGGAACATTTACGGCGGAACAACCAATTACTCCGTCATGATAGCTCTGATTCTGAAGCGCTCACAAGCATCTCGTCGTCATCCTACGAATTCAGCACTGAGATGGAAGCCAGTGGGACTATTGTACCCGACGTGTTTGAGGATGTGAGGTCGCCTCATGTTCTCAAGCCACCAGCGTCCCTGCCACATGCCTCCGGAAGTGCGCCTCCTGTACTTGATCCAACAGTAGAAGAAGGATTGTTGCTGTCAGACTTTGAAGCTGTGCATATCGACGCCGAGGCCGGCTGTCCCTACTCCGTCATTGGGCTGCTGAATCATCTCCTAGAGTACCACACCGAAGCGTCGGATGCACAGTTTGCCTCAGTCCTCATTCTGCTTTTAGCCCCGCTGTTGCCACAGACTCATGGCCCTTCTGATACTCCAGATGTGCACATAGGCGATGTATTGAACGTCTTCAGCGACACGTTTGTAGCACTAGGACTGACTCAAGCGCAAGCAAAAGCAATACTATCGACACAGCTAAGCCAGCTGATAGCTACCGGTATCAATCCCTACCAAGCGGAGTCTATTCTTTCCGCCTATCATTTCCGGCTACATTCCTTGTCATTGTTTAACTCCGCGGCCTCGCTCCGCCGCCTAGCGTACCCGACATATCCTGCTGTCTACGAGCAAGCGCTGAAAGAAACGCAGGTTGGGCTTTTGTGCCTAAGCTGCAAGTCACCAATCAACAACCCTAGAGATAAGATGCAATGCGAGTCCTGCAAGCGAACGCAGGCACCCTGTCCGATTTGCTGGGGCAAATACCCGGCTTTCGAATCGATCACCGCGAAGAAGAAATCGAAAGCGAAGTCGCGGCCATCATTCAAGGATAGAGGACACAGAAGGCAGCGATCGTCTCTCACGTCCAATCCAGACCATGCCGGCGATCAAGTCGCAGACGGTCCATCACCGACTGTTCCAGCCAAATGGTCGTCACCTGCAGCCACGCTCTGGACATGGTGTCCATTGTGTGGTCATGGAGGACATTCAAACTGTCTGTCGACCTGGTTTGCCGATCCGACACTATCAGACGGCGCATGTCCGACCGAAGGCTGTCTCTGCGACTGTGTCCAAGGCAAACGCCGCGACACAAAGATCGAAGAGATGCTCCTCAAGAAAGCAGAGAAGGACCGATCGAAGGTCGTACGAAAAGGCGATGATTGGAAGGTAAAGGAAAGCCGCGCGGTGTCGGCAGTCCGGAATGCTGCCCTCGACACGATACCAGATCAACAATCACGACCAAATTCTGGCACCACAACACCGACTCGTAGATGAAACAAAGGCTACTTCCGGAGCAATCAATATCAAGCAATACGCGCATCGATACTTCCCGGGCCGTCGCAAGTCTCGACCACAGCAATTCGGCCCGAAACGAATCACTCACTTTGCAGACCCATGCACTTAATACCAGGCACGGCAACCCTTCGAGTCCGATCCTGACATCACCACACGTCCAACCACAACCCTTTCCGAACGAATTTCTCACATCGGATCCGCATCTCAATTTTCGCAATACGTCGGTGTACATGGCAAAATGGAGCTGCCCGCATACATGCATAATCACACCGCTTGTATGCGCGCCAAGCATCGTTGTAAGACAATGAAAAGCCCGCACACCCTCGATAAAGTCGCGCAGCCCGCCCGCTTCCCCGGGATGCGGGACGCTGACTTGATTGAAGCGTGGGTCTGCCACGTGTAATTCGTGGGTAGCGAGGCGGGAATTTATAGGCGTGATGCTGCATGTGGTAGTAAGTGTTTTCGGTACTTTTGCGCGCAGATGGTCGGTCGGGATCGCGGGAGCGATGGCATGTGGGAGGTGGGAAGGCGGTGGGGGTGCTGTATGCATGTCGTTTTTGCGATGATGCGCGATGACGAGTTCATGGGATGTTCTGAGAGTGTAAGACGATATTAATCATTGTTAAGCTGCTACTATTATACCACCATCATGATATCGTACTCGGGTTCAACCTTGGAAACTTCCGCCCGACCGCCCCGTCTGCCGGCACATGGAAAGGGTACCTTTTCCAGTACGTGTACAAGGTATCCACACTCGGAACGGAAGTAAGCAGCATGTAGACTAGCGCTGCTGCAGCCTTACCGTTGTCATCACGCGGCTTTTGACTGTGGATCGCTTACACCCATCCATATGATGATCTATTGCATACACAGTAACTTCTCGTGTGAGAAAAACAAAGAAAGTGTGAGGTCGAGACCTTCTTCGGTTGTCGCGTGCGTGGTAAATGTTTAGTAAATGCCTTGATGATCAGAGGTCGTGATAGGTCGCGAATTACAAACGGGCGCGTCATTGCATATTGAGATACATACACGTGCTTGTTTGATAATGGTGGCTTGAGTTGAGCTCCTAGCTTGTATACAATCCATGGCAGTCTGTCCCGTGTGAAGGGAAGTAAGGTAACGTCGTGATCAGAAAGGTTGATAAATTCTTTCTACGTCCAGCATCTGTCAATTGGTTCAGGTAGCACCAAGATACCTAATCAGTAGACGATGTGTAAACCGTACAACCTCACGACTCCACCATACCTGGGTACCACCACTTCGCATGAGCTGAAAGGTACGTACCCTACACATGTACCTCACGCCTCACACCACTCCCTCCCATGTCCGCGTGTACGCCCCCCAGCCCCCAGCCTACGCTGATCGGTCTGTCGCTCGCTCACTGGCATTCCCATGATCGGTGTTCCCACCTGTGCATCCGCAGCGGGAGAGTACCGCAACCAGCACCTACATTACCGCATTCCCCACGATCCCAGTGATTTCACCTACATGACGACATTTGTTGAGGAACATTTACTGCGAGTAAGATTGTAGACTGTAGATTGCAGGGGTTGTATGGACGCAAGACTACAGCGACGGTGTATTGGTGGCTATGGATAAATATGGCGATACTAACAAGAATGGAGCATATTCGGTCGCATCTGTAACCGCTGTGCAGTGTACAGGCTGATGCTGCAAGATGATGGGATGTTGAGAGATTGTGAATCTGGTACGGATGACGTCGTTGGGTATTTTTGGTTGTACGTAGGTGTCTAGACTTCGACTGTTGTACGCGCTTTGGGTTACACAATACTCGCGACCGCAACGTCGGGTTTGTGATTAGCATGTCATAGGCGGATGCTGTCCGCGGGGTCATGGGGGTTTAGCGAGGTGTGGTGGGCTGATTCCGCGGGTTGGGCCAGAACGTAGCGACGAGACTTGTTGCATGCAGCGTATGCTCGATGCTGGGACTCAAGCAGAGCGGCGTCATTGCGCATGCTGTGTAGAAGTGTATGTGTTCGCGATGTCCAAATCCGTACCTGTGCTGTCAACGGCGTACAGCTTCCTCGCGTTCAACAGCATCCCCCATGCGTGAGACTATGCGCCCAAACTTGACAGTCTCCCTCCGATGCCGCTTTGGTAGTCTCCATGCGGGTATCGTACGTCTGTCGCATATCATGGGTATTGATAAGGTTGCAAGGCAATGTGGTGCGTTGGGTGGCTGTTTGGGCAGCAACGGTACGACCGATGTACGAAGCGCGTGCGTTTTGACGTGTTTCGATCCATGTACCTAGCAGGACGCGTGGTCAGTTTAGACAGAAGAAACCCATGCAGTACTCGACTCAAGAGCACTTCCTCCTCTACTGCTGTTGTATCTTGCCTGTGGATTAGTAGGGCGACATCGCGACAATGCGCCATCTTGGTTCCGAGGTCTCACTCAGCCCGACGGTATACATCACAATTGGTTGTCAGACGTGACAGGGTTTGTGAATTTGATGGTATTCATGTCTCAACCGGTTCCATTCCTCGTGATATCGTTGATCCGCGGGAGAAAGGAAATGAAGGCCTAAGTCGCCGTGAAATGCATGCCTGCGCCCTCGAGGGGCTATTCAGATCCCGAATTCCTGTTCCCAGTCAGCTCCGTCCAGCCACCCGACATGGTATCGTGTGCATACCTCAACTCCATATCCCCAACCCTTTACCGGCTTGCGCTCCAGACAGACTTGAGGAAGCCGTCCTTCTGTGCGAGCCTGTTGAAGCTGTCGTCGGCCTCGCCCATAGCGCGGACGAAACCGCAGATGGCGTAGGCCTGGTTGTCGCCGGTGTAGCGGCCGTTCTCGTCAACCTTGCCAACGCTGAGCTGGACAGAGGCGTGGTCCTTGGCCCTGATGATGCGTCCGGTGGCCGACTTGGAGGTATTAGTATCGCGTTTCGGGTCAGGTAGGTGGTGGTCGGTAACTTACGCACTGTGGTGTGTTAGCAGACATTCGTTACTACGTGACATGGGCTTGGCTTACTTTGCGGGGGACGTAAAGGTCGACGAGCTCTCCGCGTTCGTTCTCCATTTTGATTGATGTGTGGGTGGGAGTCGGGTTGGGTTGTGTGGCTGCGGTGGTGGTCGATGTCGTCGGCGTCAATGTTGCGGCTCGCTGAATTTCGAGTGTCGCTTAGCACTGGTGGTGTGGCGCTAGCGTCGAATGTGGGTTAGCGCGGGTCTCTATCAACTGAGCACATGTGCAGTGTCCCTCATGGGCGACCATCACTGTCACAAGTAGAACCTCGCCTTTGCGAATTCGACAATTTGTTTGCATCAGTTGATGCAAGCAGATGGTCTTTTCACGTGGCGGAATTGCGGGCGAACGATGGAATGCGGCGACCTTCATCTACCTGCGTTCACTCAGCGAGCGGGACAACCTAGGAAGCTTACAGATCGCCATGTACCTGCCTGTCTCAATGCTATATCGCATCGATATGCTCATGATAATCTCGCCGAAGTATATAGCTCAGTCGAAAATCCGGTTATATAGACCTAGTGATTCATTTTGCACTCCTCATTTCCCAGTCTAACAGCGAGACAAAAGGGTCAAAGCATACACGTATTGTGCTATGCTGCCAGTTCCAACTTTGCTAATGCATCTCTGTAATCGCTTCCCCGTTGTGTAGTGTTCGTGAACTTAACAAAAACGATACGCGCGGAAGAGCCTCCAAGTCCGCCATGTCCATGTCCCTATACTCAAGCAGCCCCAACCCAATGCTCTACCAACTCCAAAAAGAATGTGGCGTAGTTCAATGCATTGGTCAGACATCGAACAAGTCTTGATATGTCCATAGGGATGGCAGGACGTGTGCACAGACGCATATGTCCAAAGTGTCCCAACCCTCCCCAAACTCAACCACCACCCTCCCCAAAGCTCTACAACCACCACAACGACGTGCACAACGGCAAAAAGAATGCATCGGCCGGGAATCGAACCCGGGGCTAGCCGAAACTGTCCTGTGATGGATGGCAACGGCTAATTTTACCACTAAACCACCGATGCTGGTGATCTGAGCGAAGTTGTTTCGCTTGATGGAAGTTCGAGCAAAAGATAACACTATATTGCCATCAACGACAACGTCTCGGCGAGTGGATGGACTGATCGTGTTGTTGAGTTGGGAAAGATGGGGTGGAGTTAGACAGCGTTGAACGGAGTGGGGTTCTGCAGATCTAGACCATGCGAACTATCATCTACCGTGTTCTGTTGGCCGAAAGATCTCGGCGAACATGCAGTGTTACCTGCATACTACACACTCGGCGACTCTATTTGTTGCATTACGGCGTACCGCAAAACATCTATCAGGGGCTGGCAAAGGCGGAGCAGACTGGGGCGGGAACCTTACTGCACGATGGCGAGAAAAGGCCATTGCTAAAGACCATGAGTTACTTTGAGCTTTGCGCTAGTAACTGACAACTTTGGCTCCATGATACAGTGGTTGGGTGGCTGCTGTTGCGACATCCCAAAGGTTGTGGTTGTGAGGTTGGGAAGTGCAGCGCGCGGGCAGGCGGACGGCGGGCGTCCTGCCACACCAAAGCTTCCAAGGTCGTAAGGCTCGACATCAACGATGTTGTGTGTTAGCGAGGGGCAGATGAACACAAGGATGGGATATATATGTGATATGTATGATTTATAATGAGATGAATTCCAAGAGTACGCTGATGCAATGCAAACGCCTTTGAGCGTAGCGTATCATAAACCAAAACATGCCTCGTGGTATGCACCAATGCCGTTCAATCGTAGAAAATGTGTGTTTCTTCCAGTCTAGACCTGTCAATCAAAATCAACGCTCATGCAATAACGCCGCGCTCCCTGCGTAAAAACACCTCATGATAGATCCATCCCCGGAAATCCTGATTGTCCAACGATTGCGACCATGGGTTGCGGTGTCGCCCTCCTCGCTAACGCAGCAGTGAATTTGTCGGAGCGCATCAAACAGCGAATGCGACATGTTTCTCCTGGATAGAACCGATATTTGTTGTTTGTTTCGAGGACGAAGTTGATGGTGGCATGCCGTAAGCCCGCACCTGTGCGCCCAAGATTTGTCGGTCGACCCCTCTTTCTACGCTGCGCGTGAGCTTTTCGAGGCCTGTTCTGAGAGGCCCGCCGACAGGCCGTTGTTGGTTTGGCTCCTTGGATTTCGACGATTTTTGGGGTCTTGTGGCGGGAGTTTCTGGTTGTATAACAGCCGCTTCTGGTTGTATAACAGCCGCTTCTGGTTTTGTGACCATGGCTTGTGATTCCGCAAACGCTGAAGCTTCTGGTTGGGCGTTTTGGACGCGCTTTTTGGGGTAGGGAGTGAGTGCTCGGCACAACATATTGGTAAGTCGTGATGGTGATTATCGATTGATAGAAATGCTGCTATGTTGGAAGTGCACGATGTTCAAGTGCGCTGATTGTAATGGTGTTTTGTAAGTGGCAAGCATGGCATCGCGTCCATGGTGGTTTTATACATTAGTGGCCCGATTAGATTCATTTTGCTGTACGCGTATTCGCAAACTGTATTCACCGACAATTACAGCACATCTTGCGAGGCATTGCTGCGGTTTCGCGATGTTGGCGCGGAAGGTGGCTGAAGGGATTCGTAACCTCGTACAAACAGCCAATCGGAGGAGTGCGCTCGGATGTGTCGATCTCCCTCCACCAAAACCGGTGGCGATCTTGGGGCACTGCATCTCGGGCAGCGTTCACTGCTGACTTCAGGTCTCCCACTGCGGATGGTAATTGAGAAGCCTTGCGTTGGCTTAGTAGACAGAAGACATGATGCCGCGTTTATCGGTTATGAACCTACAGATCTCCCCGCCAGCCCATGAAGCTGTCTAGCTACTGGTAGCCGCAGCGTGGACTGAGCAGCAGGCCTACGCGTACCGGATGAGCGTATGGTCATATGATGGGTCTCGAGGGTCTCGAGCACGATCATACTCAGGCCAAGCTCTTGCCAGGTCACCGCTGACGTAGTCCCACTCCGACCTAATCTCCGTTAGTGATGCCCGTCGCAATAGCCAACACACAAACTTACATGAATATCAAATCCAGCTGCACTTTGACTTTCCGCGCTTGAACCTTGACGACCCTCGAGGCTACGTCCTCGAAGAACGGAGGTAGACAGATTGCTAGTGTTATGTTCTGCAGATGCGGAAAGCGCGATCTTCGCGCTCCCAGGTTGACGAGTTGCGATAGACACTGCGCTTCGTCCGAGTGCATGAGGTTCCTCTCGTAGGGATTGAGGTTTCCCGTCGCAACGATGTGGCGAAGATAAAGTGTGCGTAGCGATGTAGGTAGACATGAGGGACCGAGTGCGAGACTCCGTAGTTTCGCTTCTTGCATGGGTTTATGCAAACAGATTGTGTCCAATCTGAGCTTCTCGAGCCGCGAATCCTTGATTATGTCCCTTACATCAACATGCCCGCTCACGGCCTCATCCTCTTCGATTATGAAGCCGTCGTTCGGATGATTATATTCAAAAGTGAGTTCGCGAAGAGTTGTCTCGAAGCTGTGCTTGAAAGCGCGGATCAGGTAGCGGAAAGCGGTGCCATCCAATACATCGCGTATGCTGCCTTCGTAATTGCTATGCAATTTTAAACGTCTCAAGTTGAGAAACACTGCCGCAAAGACCTGTATTTCTTCGTCACCAAGCCCCCATTGGAGCGTATGATCAGTGAAGGAGATATCCAAAGTATCAAGCGTGTTGTTTTCGAATTCCCAGTCGTCGAAATGTTCGTCGGGAATCTCGCCAGCGGTAACACCCGAGAGGCGTAATGTCTTCAAGGTTTGCAACTTCAAAACTGGTATGATCTCGGATAGCGTGCCAGACACAATGTTCAAATCCAACTCTTGCAGGTTGGGTACATTCAAGATGAAGTTCCGTAACCGATTACCAAGGTCATCATACCGCATCGCGTAGACGGCCCGAACGTATAGCAACAAATCAGGTCGGTTTTGAAAGGTCTGCAATAAGTCGTCCCCGTTATCTCTTGAAAGGATCAAAGAACGATAGATATACGGCTCTGTGATGCGACAAAACTTGCGTGAAACCAGCGATAGGTTGAGGAGATCGTCATAGTTTGATGTATGCCTGTTCGGCAGGGGATTGACGACTTCGGACACTACATGATCGAGTAGTTCTTCTGAAAGGCGCTCCATGACGGGAAGGGTGCGCAGGCAAAACAGATGTGACGGGTGGCGTTGTGCTTCAGCGATGCCTCAAATGTGTCGGCCGTCAATGAAGAGGCAAAGGGCGGCCACCGCCGGAGCGCTGCAGCTGGCTGATTCAGCACGCCTAGCGTTCAGCCCTATGGAGATAGCCCTGAAGGACCAACAGCGGACCACGAGCCGACTCACTTCAACTGACCGGGAAATTTCCCTCCGCTCATTTTTGTGTCAGTCCGGTTCCCTCAACTCCACCCAGACAGCTGCAATATCTACCCGATTGCTTACCCATATGCGACAGCTGCCGCACAATGGCGATCGTCAACGAGCGCGACTTCCCTCCACTTCCATCACCAAATGCAACGCGCCGACGCGCCGCTGAGCGTGTAGTCGAAACCGATGCCGCAGAACCACCTACAACCAAACCGCTTCCGACATTGAGTGATCTCCCCACTGAGCTTATCTTGCAGATAATCAACTACTTTCCCGGCATGGACATTGAAGACTTCCAGCTTCCTACGCTCCTCAGTCTGGCATTGACTAGTCGGCGTTTCTATAACGTTGTCATCGACAAGATCTACTCTAAATACGATAGCCATTTCTGCGAGCCCTACCTTTTCCTCCGTACCATGATAGAGGCTCCGCGGCTCACAAAATATGTCCACAATGTGGAGATCCAACTCGGCACGTACAGTAATCAGCGCTACCATGCGACAGCGAGCGACAAGAAATCCATCAAGGAGGGATTGCGTGCGCTTGGTACATCGGACTGGAAAGAGTGGGCAGCCAGGTGCAACGGAACTCACCTCAATGACTACGCGCCACAGAAGCACGCGCTACAAAACGCGATATTGTTGCATGCACCAAAGATTAAACATCTCGGCGTTCGAGGAATCGCAAAGGAGAACTTGCGATATCCTTCCTGGATCGATCTCATTAGCAGGGCCGCGACAGGTCATCTCTCTTCACAAGCCCACCGCTTCGAAAAGCTACAATCGATCAGCGTTGAGGCAGGTTCGTTAGGTTTGAGCGAGGTCGCACCTCTTTTCCGGCTACAATCGTTGCGAAAGCTGCATTTGTGCCAAACTTACCTTTATGGATATCGCCAAGATGATGCAGAAGGCGTACACAGATTACAACGTCTGATCCCAAAAGCGTGCAACGATCTAGAGGAGCTCGATCTGGAGAGCACTTACTACACACCGTCGTTGCTGGAAGTATTGGTCTCCTCGTCGCGGTGCTTGAAGAGCATCAAGTACGAGACCGAGTCTGAACTTCACCTGGCAGAGCGGCCACCGCAAAACGGACAGCGGTACAAAACGCTGTCTGAAGTCTTACTCTGCCAGAAGGCATCACTTGAGACTCTTTGGGTTTGTTGCGATCCAATCACCGAGGATGATACAAAGCGCAGCGTCCATCTCCGTGACAACCTCAAAGACTTTGCTTCGCTAAAACATCTCAGCTGTCCACTAGGCATGCTTTTGAACCACGATACCGACAACTTTGTTAAACGATTGCCATCCTCGCTGCTGACGTTTCGAACGCCAGTCCGGAATCACACCGAGGACCAACAGTGCCTGGAGGCCCTGAGAGACGTGGTAACCTCTTATCGGGAACATGTACCTGATTTGGAAGAGGTTCGGGCGGTTGCTCCAGAGGCTGCAACATGGTTCACATATGATTGGGAGCCTCTTGTGAAGCTCTATTCGACTGAAACAGGCATCAGCTTCGTGGTAGAACCTGGAGACACTGATGACGATGTCTTCGAGGACTGGGATGGTGATGAGACAGACTCGTCGCAATCCTCAGATGAGGTTGATCTGTACAGCGACGAGGAATGATGTACTAGTATTGCTCACGATTTCACGATACCGGCCTTTTCTGAGAGTCATTCTGGCTTGTCTACATGGACAGCTGCAGACTCAGAAGGCCTATGATTATACAAATGCCTAAAAAAATGTAACGCATTGCACAACCAATTTTTCAGCGGGTTCCAAATTGTGATGGCCGATGCCGGTCGGTACCAAAATGTGTCCTCACCCAAGGCAGCAGCTTTGCGCAGGCCACATCTCAAGCGCAAACTTCGCAACGTCGCCACTAACACAATGACATAAAACAATATCATCGCAGCCTCTTCCGCAATAGCTGCAGATATTGTACACTCTCTTCCTCGTCCTATCGCAACGAAAGATGTCTTCCGCCGAAGGCGACCCTGGGCCGCCAGTCAAATACGCGCACGCAGCACCCAAAGGAGAAGAGCTGGAGCAATGGAAAACTTCGATACTCGCCATGATCGACAAGCGGGTTGATCTATACCCACGGATCCGGCATCCCATACGCACTTCATTCGATCGCCTTCTCAGAGCCCTGGCTGCTTTCTTTCGCAAGATCCCCGCAACCTTGTACGGACTTCTCTTCGTGGAAAGAGCTGGGCGGATAGCCGGAGCCACCAGTGGTGCCCAAGATCAACAGCTTAGTGACCCTGTGCAGCGAGTTGTTGTAGCTGCTGAGTGGGTCGGTCATATCCCCGAGCTCGTTGAGAACATCCTACGTTTTGCGGATCCTGCCACTCAGATTCGTTCGGCATGGAACACTTCTTTCGCCTGGAGGCAAACCGCTGCTGGTGTCATTGCCAGATCCCAAGGCCCAGATTCATTTCAGGGCACTCGTCCCTACGGTGCCGTAGAAGAGTGGCAAGCCAGGCCTACTGAGTTTGCCCTCGCTGGTCGGAATCCAACCATTGAAGAGATGCAAAACCTTCAACGCGATGTTGCCTTATCTCTCGCAACTATACGGCGACGTCCGGGTACAGGCGCCCTTAACAAAGGAATCCGTGTGCCCATATTTCCAACCCGAATAACATGCTCAACCCTACTTCCCCGCTCTACGGTCGATTCATACAACGAACTAAGAGCCTGCTCCATGCTTCGTAACCACACTTGTGCTGCCGGCGTACAAGGCTGGCATGAATTCACTCAGCTGAGAATCAACCCTTATCTTTCAGCTGTGTTTCAAGGCATCGTGTTGACCGATAGAGGTACACTGGAAATCAAGCTCAGGCCGCAAAGTCATGTGGATAATTTGTTGTTTCCGTGCGCGAAGCCTCCGGCTCTACGAGACGTAGTTTGGTCAATGCAGCTATCACAGCCCCCGTGTAAGGTAGTGGATGTGTCCGTCCAAGTGCCGTACTGGTGTTTCGATGGATGGAAGACTTACCCCAGCGGAGATCCGGTTGATTGTAGTCACGAGGCTACATATGACGGCGTCCAACAAATTGAGAAAATATCCAACAACGACGGTGTCACATGCGGTCAGATCATTGAGGTACTCGAGAGTCGTACGATCGCTTGCTTGCTTCATTGGCAAGCTTGCGCTGCCAAGTTGCGAACAGAAGTCGAGACTATGGAGGAGTTCACGGATTTGTGGTGTCTATCGGGAGCGCCTAAGTTCGTGCTTCGACTAGGACAGGATACAACAAACGGTAGCGAATCCTGGAAGCAAGCGGACAGACATCGCCCGCTGGTAGCTTCTTCAGTCATCGAGCGTCAGCTTGAATGGCTGCCAATGGATTTGGTCCGGGTCGAGGAGTACACAGAGATTCGCGACGGAAAGATTTATCACTACCCCGCCGATCTTGAGCACTGACGTCATCATGGCCCCTTCCTCGCCCTGAGTGTAACAACTTGCGTCTGCTGTGCATCTACACGAGGCAACCTGAGCTAAATTAGGCCTCACATGAAGGTCCTCTAGATGTTCCGTACGATGCGACAACACACTACCCAGGCAGCTTTGCGACATCGGTAGCAGATCGTCCCAGGCTGTTCCCAGCCCCCGCCTCGGTGGCCGAGACGACATGGAATTATTCCGCCGCCTACTGGCCTACTGAAGGAGCTGTTACATCTAGCAATACATTATGCGACAATTCATGTCAATGTTTTCGACCCCTCCATGCATCGGTTTCGCCCGTCTACTCGCCTCTGACCCGTGCCGTCCCCACAAGCCGCCCACTCGCCCCTGACCCGCGCTTCTGAATTGCCGTTATTGCCATGCGCATGCGCGCACGCTCAGGGTCTGAGACAGAAAAGGTCGGTATGCGAAGTGGATACTACGTAGATAGCTTCTCCAATCCATCTCGGTACTTCTACGGCCCGTTTCGTCGTTCCTTTACATCGTTCTTATCATCATCAAAAAGCAACAACAAACTCATCAACAGCAATTGGCAGGCCAAAAGTCAAAAGCAAAAATGTCTAACCCCTCAGTCGTCAAGCCCGATCCGTTCTACGTCGTACCCCTCCTCATCAACGGCAAGGAGGTCACCACCAAGACCACCTTTCCCGTGACATCACCCTCATCGCACAAGGAAGTATGGAGCTCTTCGTCCGCCTCTTTGGAAGAGGTCAAGAGTGCCGTTGCGGCGGCAAAGGGCGCTTTCCCCGCTTGGTCCAAGATGAAGCACTCCGCTAAGCGCAACATCTTCCTCAAGGCCGCCGACGTGATCGATGCGCGCGCGGAAGAATTCGCAGACTACATGAAGATCGAAACCGGTGCTGCGGATAACTTCAGCAATGGCTTCAATGTGCCCAAGATGGCGGATATGCTGAGAGATGTAGCGGGCAGGCTGAGCGCGGTCATGGGACACATTCCCAGCTGCGAAGAGGAGGGCACCAGTGCGTTGATCGTCAAGGAGCCTTATGGCGTTGTGCTGGGTATTGCGCCTTGGTAAGGATTTTCCTGTTGATACATGTACGCATGCGACAAAACTGACGAGAGCACCAGGAACGCCCCATATGTGCTTGGCATGCGATCGATTCTGTACCCTCTAGCTGCGGGTAACACCGCCATCCTGAAGGGTAGCGAATTCTGTCCTCGTACATGGTGGGCCATTGGCAGCGCCCTGACCGAGGCTGGTCTTCCCGCTGGTGCGCTCAATGTCCTTGTCCACCGTCCCGAGGACGCGGCGCAAGTCACCACGGCCTTGATCGAGGAGCCCGCAATCAAGAAGATCAACTTCACCGGTTCCACCGCTGTTGGTCGCATCATCGCATCGACAGCTGGCAAGAACCTCAAGCCCGTTCTGCTCGAACTAGGAGGCAAAGCGAGCGCCATTGTCCTTGACGATGCGAACTTGCAGACAGCAGCAGTACAATGTGCGCTTGGTGCCTTCCTACATGCAGGCCAGATCTGCATGAGCTCAGAACGCATTCTGGTGCACAAAAACGTCAAGCCGCAATTCATCGAAGCTTTCAAGGGCGCCGTTGAGGGCATCTTTGGCGGCGACAAGCCTGCCCCCATTCTCGTAGCTGCACCCGGTGTAGAGAAGAACAAGACTCTCGTTGCCAATGCGGTCAAGAACGGCGCGAAAGTTGTACACGGCGACCACGAGAAAGATGAGACGCACCCTGAGACGAACGAGGCTTCGGCCACACGTCTGCGACCCATCATTGTCGACGGCGTAACCAAGGACATGGACCTCTTCCACACCGAGTCCTTCGGTCCTTCCGTCTCCGTCATCGAGATTTCCAGCGATGAGGAAGCCATTGAGATCGCCAACGACACCGACTATGGTCTTTCGGGCGCTGTGTTCACAGAGAACCTTGGTCGCGGTCTACGCGTTGCAAAGCAGATTGAAAGCGGGTAAGTTCAGTAAAAACGCACGATGTGGCGTGAATGGTCACAGCGGGGAAATTTGATGGCTAACATAATGATACAGAGCTATCCACATCAACTCCATGACGGTGCACGATGAGTGGACCTTGCCGCATGGTGGTGCAAAGGCAAGTGGCTTTGGCAGGTTCAACGGACATTGGGGTATCGAGGAGTTCCTGAGGATGAAGACTATCACCTACAAGGAGTAAGAGGAATTGTGTGTAGCTTAATCAATACATTCCTACTTCCTAGCCCGGCAAACAGCGATACTCTGAAGTTGGTAAATTATGGAGTACGCCGTGCGACCTTAAACCCCGAGCCCGGTTCGCTTTCTCCTGATTCAGCTAATCACATAACCGACGGCTCCGATTTGGGTATGCTTGGAATTCTTTCCTTACTTGTCTTTGCCACGCCACATTGGTTCGTCGTGCGTCCCTCTAATACCGGTTCAAGGTATGTATCTCCATGTACGTTCAAGCCACAGGCAGAGGTAACGCAAGGTCCAGTGCGAAGACTATATCTAGCAACAACCACCATAACGAACAGCGAAGTCATTCCTCAACGAGAGAACACAGCCTTCTGCTTGCAACGGGTGGCTTTCTGAAGGGAGTACTCATTCCCCGCACGACACCCTTCTTACTAAGACTGGCGGAGTACACATTACCATATTCGATGTCAACACAACGTGGACGGCGAGATGGAGTTGCTTATAATCCTGCGGGCATAACCCCAATCTCACCCCTTCGTTGACATCGCGATCCAATCTACACGAAGTCGCAAAGAACCTTCAAGACAAAACGCCATGATGCATACTCCATCCGTCCTCCTCACCATCCTTCCCCTCCTCTCCCTAACGTCACACACCACCGCAGCCTTCCCCTCCCTCTCCCTCACCAACATCCAATTCTCCTCCTACGTCCTATATGTCTCGCCATCCGCGCAAGGTCCCCGCGAAGGCGTCATCGGCTTCACCATGACCAACAGCGCCATCGAAGTACCCATCTCATGCAGCGCCATATCCTACAATGCCTACGCCCTCTTCTCCTCCTCCGTAACCTACGAATGCAACTTTGCGCCCGCGGGAGGCGAAGAAGGGAGAGAGGACCCTTGGTGCTACACCAACAGTGCGACGTTCAATTTCGACACGACGAAACGGGATGAGAAGAATGCGACGATTCATGATTTGACGGTGCAGATGAGTTGGACGTGTCAGGAGTACGTATTCTGCCTTTCTTATAGTTGATATAGTTTTTAAACTGACGATTACCACAGCGAGGGTGTTTACGGTCTTTCCGCCCAGACTGTCTTGGACTTGGACTGTAGCGTGTGGGCGTGTGAGAACCACATGTGGCCCAAGTATGATATATTCTCCAATACTAGTACGTACTGCGCGCCGTACAACGTTAGTTTCGGGACTGGGGATGTCGAGGTGCTGAAGCTGGAGTAAGAGTGAGGAGCTGAAGTCTTGTGGTCGTCGGGCCGATATAGAAGTAGTCGTGTTGTAATGGATGAATACCGCTGCACTCTGGATCTTGTCGGCGTCCTGGATAGCCTTCTTGGTGTTGTAACGGAATTGAACACTGCTGCATTCTAGAGCTGGCCGTTCCAAGGTTGTTTTGGACAGCGTTTTCTGCGATGCACTGCGCTGATCTTTTGCGGCTGAAGTCTTCAGAGGCTTGATGCATGTGTAGTCTGTTGTTCCAGGTGTCCCTTAGTCTACCAGCGAATGATCTGGATCACGGTATACCGTCTTGTGGCTTCGGTTAGTCTTCGATGTGGCTGGCTGTCTTACCGGTCACGTCTACACGATAGGCGCAGGGTAGCCTTGATCTAAGTTGTTCACCCCGCATTATGCAGATTCTGGCGTTTCTTGTTCGACTCTGGTCTAATCATTGGAGAGTACCCTATCAAAAGAAAGTCATCTGCATTTCCTCAATGCAGCGACTCCTGATGGAAAGGAGAACGAGGCTAACTCGTCAATAGATTGAAGCTCTGGCGATCCATCATGACGAACTCAATCGTCATTATTCAATGACCCTTTAGCCCAGGGAACGGGAAACAGCGTAATGTCTACCAGGCGATCAAGCGGGTGTAGACGCCGACATAGAAGATGCGCTATCAATTCTCCGGTAGCCTGCTCTTGGTATTCGATCGGATGCGAACACCCTGTGCCACGCTGGTGCTCTTTGAATTTCTCGTGGGATCCAACTAAACTCGTACAGGTCACGATCGCCCCACCCGTCACATCCATCACGTCGTAGAGCTACATTGGCGCGCGAGCTACCCTTTGTTAGCCCAGCCTAGCACAGATCGTGAGATGGGACAATGGAATTGTGATTGGCTTTGTCAGGCCTTGTTGGTAGCTAAAACCCAAGACTGTGGAACCAAAGACCGTTCACTGGGCGGATTTTATTGTACACCAGTCGTGCGGACTGCTCTGATTGTGCGATCGTGATATCTATGAAACGTAGGTTTGTGGGCATTTTTCGGCATTGAGGAGCCGATGCGATCGCCGTGCGTGCAGGTTGACGAAGGATCTTTTTGTGGCAAAGCGTACACGCATGCGAAGCGCTCGCAACACGACAATTGCTCTCGCAGTTCTGAAGTACGAGAATATCCATGGGAAATAGGGGAGTCCCCCAGTCTGGATACAGCCGGCGATAAAGTTCGATTCGCGCATCGACCCAAAGATTGAAGCTGCACTATTTCGGGCGCTTCCCAGCAGAGGCCGTGCGCTTCCCGCGTCAAAGTGACGCTTGCCATTGCCGGACCACCAACAGAACTCCTTTCCAGCCATCTCCAGGCTGATCACACGCCACGACCTTTTTCTCAAGCTTGCCAGCCCACACCATGCGGGAGTTCTGAAGTTCCGTGCTGGCGGAGTGGATCTGGGTGCGCTGGGGATACCCGCTTGTCCGCATGCAGTTGGAATGCGCATGCTAAATAAAGCCAGACTCAGCCCGCCGCGAGGGGTGCGGCTGAGTACCACCACCGTATTTGTCTTGCACGGTACACTTTCCCTTCCCCACTCCGTTGTTTGGTAAGAGGTTGGTCGGCCATTACTTTCGTTTATACTCTCGTTCGCCGTTAGACCTACTTTGGAGATTCACGTTTCACACCCAGGACTTAATCAAAAGATTCGCATAGAGGGGTAATAGTAAGATGATGGCACTCGAATCACCACAGCCGCTTTCGAGGAAGAAGTCGATATTCCGACGTTTCTCCAGACGAGAACGCGGCGATGCTCCTCCGTCGCCATTCCTCATGAGCGAGGGCCTACGATCACCGCATCTACAATCGTCAAATCCACAGTCGCCGAGAAGGCTACAACGCCGCCCATCACACCGACCGTTGAGCCTTCTTACACCGCCAGCGTCACCCACAGAGAAGAGTCCGATCGTAACTATCGATGCTTCGAAACCTCAACAACCCAAGATGGTCACACACATCCAGCGCATCGACTTGCCAATATATCAACGCAACCGGAGCGAATTCACACCTCCACCCTCTCCAGAACCGCGGCGACGCATCCTTCCCAGCGCGCTACCTACCATGCCATTCCCCGGCAAGCCTCTCATAACGTCGTGGAACGTCTTCCTTCCACCATCACAAATATACTCGTTATATCTTGGGTATGCACCACGGGACATGGACGACAAGTGGTACATCTACAGCGAGGGTCCCGATCAGGCTGGAAAGCTAAAGGTGCACTTCCATCGGAGTTGGACTGGCATGAAGGTCGCAGAACTGTTTGTGGTAATGGATACAAAAGGCGAGGGTGCCGGAAAGATTGTTGGCATCAAGTGGAATGGAGGTGAAGAAATGAACTGGATGAGCGAAGAAGAGGCCAAATACATGATACGGACGGCTTGCAGGTGGCAATTAGCTGTGGATTTGGAGAAATGAAGCCACGCGACATGTGGCGAGGCCCTGAGCCTGTTTCTGTTCGGCGGCAAGATGTTTCCTCTTTCCTTTTCTTGACGCGCATTAGCCCACGGCTTTCCTTCGATCCGTACCGTTTGGCGTCCCATGAAACGACGTTCCAAGCATTCTAATAAGATCTCTATACCCGTTGAGGGTATACAAACCTCTAATATCAAGCTTCTCTTTTCAAGTACCGCATTGGCGCGCGCCTCGTTCCCGTGATCGGTAGTCGTAGCGTGAGATGTTAACATACCATCGATCTGATAGGTTCCCCCACCGAGTGACTCTCAGCATCCGACCAAAAGTAAAACATGTGGATTCAACAATCCGATACCTTCTCTCTGAGGTCAAGCGTGTATACCGGTGGAGGTATCGTGGTGTTGGTGGTATGACTTCTTGCAGCAGCCTCGCGCAGGCTAATCAGGCCACCCTGCCATCG
This sequence comes from Alternaria hordeiaustralica, assembly GCF_023758085.1. Classification (NCBI taxonomy): domain Eukaryota; kingdom Fungi; phylum Ascomycota; class Dothideomycetes; order Pleosporales; family Pleosporaceae; genus Alternaria; species Alternaria hordeiaustralica. Next base: position 791,398 of record NW_026056780.1, on the reverse strand, counting down.
CGCCCTCCGGTTCCTATGGAGGCATACCCAGATCGTGTGATTGGATCGTGAGTGCAACCAACATGTGGCACATGAAGCACATTTTTCTTTTATCGCATTCTCGACTTTATCCTCTTCGCCTTCATTGCAAATGCCAGTGGCATGGTCCTTACAAAGTCTCAACATAACAATGACGGTGATGTGCCGTGTAACTAGGCTCGTGGGGTCCAGGAGCCGCCAACTGCACGCTTCCGAACATCTTTCGCGTCTTCCCTTCTTCGGTGCTACTGTTCCTCGCCCACAATCTCTCCCCACACAATCCATGGCAGCAAGTGTGCTACCGACAGAATTGAACGTTTCGGTCCGAAATGCAGTCCAACTTCACACCTTCCTCCAAATCTTCTTCTCCCCAGCCGCAGCGCCTGCCAGTTAATCCAAGACGGCACAAGGTCGACCCGTCGTTACGAAAGCGCGTCGTAAGAGCGTGAGTAAATTCCCAGCCTCATGTTTCGCGTTGGTACTGGTTGTGGTTTCTTGGTACTACGGTGCCAAAGGATGTCGCCCAGGCAATTAGCCAGCGCATACGTCAGCAGGGCTCATCGGCAGCATCAAGAAAACGCGCATCGCTCAAGTCATGCACCGTGGCAACACCCGTCTAAAGCTCATCACTGACGTACGGCGCGTAGATGCAACGCGTGCAACGTTCGTCGAGTTCGGTGCTCGGGGGAGCAGCCGTGCCAACGATGCAGCAAAACCTCACGCGAATGCGAGTACCCAGCACCAGAATCAGATAAGCACTCTCTCAAAGACGAGCTCGAACGCTTGCGAGCGCGTTGTGCAGCACTCGAGACAGGGTTCAAAATCGCTGCACCTGGAGAGGCCGCCGAGATCATTGGACAGCTCGACCATGGCGGGCCAGGAACGCGTTCGACCGCGCCGACTTTTCTTTCCGTCTCAATGGAGCTGGATCAAGCCGACACGAACGATGGCCGCCTGCTTGTCGACCCTTGTGGCACCCCGAGATTCTTCGGTGAAACGTCTGGAGCGACGTTCCTGGATTACCTAAAGCAATTCATGCTTACGCTGGTTCCTCTGACTTTCCAGCCCGAGTCGGCGGATGGGTCTTCATTTGTTGCATCAATTGGACGTTATCAGACATACGACTCGCGACCAATCCCCAATCCAAGCGTGGACCCGTTATGGCTTCCGGATCAGGACGACATGGCATTGATGCTTGCCCAACTGCGAGCCTACATCCAGGACGGCAATGGCGAGTTTCCGTCTGGCGGAATATACTGTAAGCTATGCGGGAATGATTAACTGTGCTTTCACTAATCTTCACCCAGTGTGGGGCGATCTCACCCAGTTCCCTACGTCTGCGGCTCCTTCCGTCTTGCTGAGTTCAATGACGACAGACGACACTCACCGAGGCTTAGCCTTCTACCATGTCTGCTTCGCCCTAGCTACGTCTTTTGGTCATCAGTCTTCCCGACGCTCAGACCAGCATGCGGGAGAGGCGTACTTCAAGCGTGCACGAAAGCTCCTCGGGAATCCGTTAGATACCGTGCGATTCACGCTGGACGATGTCCCTGTATTGACTCTTATGGGTTTCTATCTCATCGAGCTGAACCGCAGAGATGCAGCATACGTATATGTAAGAGAGACTGAAGCACTGCATACAAGACACGCACTTACAATCTCCAGGTTAGTTTAGCGATTCACATTGCCATTATACATGGTGCATTCAGGTCTTGCAATGATGAAGCGAGCAAACGCACATTCTGGACTCTTTACATATTAGACAGATGGCTTTCTGTGCTGATGGGGCGCCCGCCAACTCTACTTGATGAAGCTATAAGGCTGCCTCTACCATGCGATGTGCCGTAAGTATCTTACACATGTAAATATGAGAGCTTCCGCTAAACTTCCCAGCTCGATGCCACCATGTGCAGGTCTCCGAGCACACGTAGAGTTGTCACGCATCTCTGGCTATATCGTCTGCGAGACATTCAAAATCGCACCACGACACTACCAACGTGGCTACTCGACCTTGAATGTGGACAAGGCTCTGGACCAACTCGAAAACTGGAAACTCAACCTGCCGCCGGTGCTAGCTATTGACGTTGACGCTGACCCCGCGGTACTGTCCCTCCATCTAGCTTACAACCAACTCATCGTCCTCACGACTCGGCCCATCCTCCTGGCCGCTGTCAAGCAAGCCGTGGCTGAACGCTATATGAATGGCTCGTGGTCTGTGCAGCAACATGCACACAGCAAATATGTTCAGGCCTGTCCAGAGGCCGCCCAGCGAAATTTGCTTTTAGCCAAGCGATTACGATCTACAAGGAAGCTGCTGCAAGCCGGTCTACACTTCGTGTTCAACGCTGCTGTTATCTTGATACTAGATCAGATTCTCCACTCTTCCAGCACTGCACCCACGGCTACCGCGCTTAACACTCCCGTGTACACCCTGGAGATAGACTTTGCGATGCGCACCTTCGAGGAGGAGTCACGAACCGGTACTAACTACCCCAGAGACTGTTACAAAGTCTTGCAAGATCTCAAAGCTCTCGTTGACCGCTACCTCTCCCATGGTCATGGCCACTTTGAGCAAAGCAACGACCCCGGTCTCGTCATCAACACTCCCGGAACGCAGTACAATGCGCAACGAGGCGCAGAACTTCAAGGAAACCCATTGAACACCACAGCTGGCACTGTGTACCAAGAGCTACGAACCTGGATGCAGAGTGACGGATTGAAGCTACATAACAGCTTACTCATTTAAAACGGACTTTATTACAGCTTTAGCTATATTTAATATCTACCTTTGCTTTGTGTATATAGGGCTATATATAGTTAAAAAGTAGTTACTCTAATTAGCTGCGAGAACCTTAAACCTTATTAGATAGAAGTTTATAGATATTACGTAATAACTATACGTATAGATACCTTAGTAGAATATTAAACTATTCTAACTATAATACGCTGCTGCTATTCTAAATAACAACATATTATATATACTACTTTAATAGCTTAGCGCAGCTATAAAAAAAAAAGAGCTCTTAGCATAAGCTACTAGAGGCAAATACTCTTTATAAGAGGCCTTTTATAGAAGACCTAGCAAAGCTATAAGCCTCTACGTAGTAGATATAGAATTATTAATAATAGGCTCTCTATAGAAGACTAGTAAAGCTATAAGCCTCTACGTAGTAAGTATAGATCTATTAATAATAGAAAGTATTAGAAAGTCTATAATAATAATAATAATAAGTAAGAGAAGAAATATATTAGCTAGAAGGCTATACACGCCTTAACGTAATAACAGCCTCTTCTCTAAGACTATAAGTCTTCTTAGTATTTTAGTAGTAGAAACCTTCTCTTTCTCTTCTAGTAATAACGTACCTCTATCTTTCTACCTTACAAAGCATATCTAGCTTAGCTTCTCTACTAATAATATTACTACGCTTATTACTACTATAGACTTAAGCTAAGACTAATTAACCTTTTTTATAAATAGAATACTATAACTATAAGCTCTAAACTCTCTCTATTCTATAGAAAGCTTTATAAAGCCTCTAGAGAAGCTCTTAGTAAAGCTACTAGAGAGGCCTAGCTAGTAGACTAATGTTTTTATAAAAAGAGAACTAAGAATCTAGTATTAAAGAGTTTAAGTACTATTAGAAGGTCTTAAAGGCCTAGTTAAGAAGTACTTTCTAGAATATATATTAAAGAAAATAGATAACTTTAGCCTAAGTAGAGAACTAACAAGTGTCTTCTTCTCTTAGTAGTAGCAGCGTCTCTTCTCTTAGTAGCAGCAGCTCTTTTCTTCTCTTTCTAGGTAGTAACTAGCTATAGAAGAAAGATAAACTAAGCCTAAACAAAGTAGATAAACTAAGCCTAAATAGAAGAGACAAACTAAGCCTAAATAGAAGAAAGATAAACTTAGTCTTAGTAGAAGAGAGATAAACTAGAACTAGAGTTATCTTTCTTCTCTCTAAGAGTTAGAGCTACTCTCCTCTCTAGAGCTAAAGCTACTCTCTACCTCTAAGACTACTACTACTCTCTTTTCTAAGACTGCTGCAGCTCTTCTCTAAGTTCTTTACTACTTAGCTAAATAACATTTAATAATACAGCTAACTACTTAACTTTAACTAGATTAGAGGCTAGTTTAACCTCTAATACTATAGTTCTCTACCTTAAACTTGCCTAAAAGTTCTGCTAAAATACTTTAACGCCTAACTTTAAAGCTAATATCTTCTCTCTATACTTAGCTTTTAATACTTTACTACTATAGCTTTTTTAGAACACTTTAGGCTAAATAGCTTCTAGCTTAAATAAAAAAAAGTAATTATCTACCTACTTAATAGAGGCAGCGTAGTTATTATATTCTCTACTAGAGGTAGAAAAAGCTTATACTATTAGAGAGGCAGTAAGAGTCTCTACTATTAGAGAGGGTAGTAAGAGTCTCTACTACTAAAGAAGGTAGTAAGAGTCTTTGCTAGAGAGGCGTGTTATAAGTAGTCTATAGCTTTCTCTTCTCTAGTTAGTAATTAGAAACTTTTATTAATATAAGAGTATATTTCTAATATAAACTACTAAACACCTAATAGACCTCTTTTAAAGAAGCCTTCTATAAGCTCTAGTAAAGAGTGCTCTTTTCTAAAATATACTAAGCTAAGTCTTCTATAGATAACAATATTAAGCTAAGCCTTTTACGCGCTAGAACTAGTAGGTAGTTTCTACTCTAAAGCCTGCTGTTGCCTCTATACCTACTACTACTTACCTCTAAGCCTACTACTACTACCTAGCTACTATTAGAAACTTCTATTAATATAAAAGTATAACTTTAGTAGAGCAGTCTACTCTTTTCTAAAATACACTAAGCTAAGCCTTCTATAGGCAGCAGCACTAAGCTAAGCCTTTTACGCGCTAGAACTAGTAGGTAGTTTTTACCTCTAAGCCTACTATTACCTCTAAGCCTGCTACTACTATCTAGCTACTATTAGAAACTTCTATTAATGTAAGAGTACAACTTTAGTAGAAAGTGCTCTTTTCTAAAATATACTAAGTTAAGCCTTCTATAGGTAGTAGTAGCACTAAGCTAAGCCTTCTACGCGCTAGAAGCTATAGGTAGTACTACCTCTAAGCTAGTGCTGCTACTTAGCTACTATTAAAAACTTCTATTAATATAAGAGTATAGCTCTAGTAGAAGCTACTCTTTTCTAAAACATACTAAGGCTAGTATAGTAGTTGTTCTCTAATATATATATAAATAAGCTAAGAACTCTAACGCGCAACACTAAGCTAAGCCTTCTACTTATAGGTAGTTTCTACCTCTAAAGTTACTACTACTGCTTCTAAGCAGCTCTTACCTCTAAGTAGCTCTTACCTCTAAGTTACTACTACTTTCTTTTTATATTCTATAAGACTAAACACTTCTATTAATATCTCTCTAATATTTAGATATATACTAAATAACCTAACTTAGACTTAATAGCTTTTAAGCTAGAGGTAAGTTTATACTTATATTACTATCTTATAGTATACTAACTCTCTCTTTAGGCTTAATAGTAGCCTTCTAGAAGTCTATATTACTAATAAGAGCTCTATATATAGTACTATACTAAATAGTAGAGGCTATCTACTAATATACCTACTAACTTTTTTTATATAGCGCGCTAAAGAGCTGCTATACATAAGTAATAGTAATATAATTCTACTATATTATCTAAACTAACTCTATATAAACTAATAACTAGTAGTATAATAGCTAGAATATAATAGTATACTCTACTACGCTGCTCTAAAGAACTAGGTTTAATACACTATAGTTTCTATAACACTGTCTATACTAGCTACTCTACCTTTTATCTCTTACTACTACTATAGGCGTAGTATTTACTAAAGTTTCTAATACTACCTATACTAGCTACTTTACCTCTTACCTCTTACTACTACTATAGGCGTAGCATCTACTAAAGTTTCTAACACTATCTATGCTAGCTACTTTACTCTTACTACGCTACTTCTTACTATAACTATAGGCGTAGCATTTACTAAAGTTTCTAATACTACCTATACTAGCTACTCTACCTACACTACGCATACTAGCTATTAAGATTATTACTAACGTTCTTATTCTCTTACTTAGAGTACTTATACAGAAGAGAAGCTACTATAGGCTAGCTTATAAATACTAGCGTAATAGATAATAGTAATAAGTATAGTAATAAATTTAATAATATAGAGTTTCTTAATACTATAATATAGGCTAAGAAAGAAAACATAACTATCTTAGAGGCTCTCTTCTTCTCTCTCTTCTTAAACCTACTTATACTTATATTATTAAGATACCTTCTAAGAAATTCTTTAGTTTTCTAGATAAGAAAACTAAGCTACTAGCTATAGTCTTTCTAAGCTCTACTACTATAAGCCTCTACTCTCTAGTTTTCTAGATAAGAAGACTAAGCTACTAGCTATAGCCTTTCTAAGCTCTATTACTACTATACTCTTACTACTATACTCTTACTACTATACTCTTACTACTATACTCTTACTACTATACTCTTACTACTATACTCTTACTACTATACTTTTATAGTTCTACTGTCTATACCTAAAATTACTAAGAAGATGCTACACTACTAGCTATTATCTTACGTCTTTACTTTAACGCTATTTATATATTTCTAAACGTTTCTAATAGTATTCTAGCTATAGCTAATAAGTCTAACACTAAGAAGAAAGCTTCTACTAGTAAAGAGAGGGACATTCTATCTTCTTCTAGTTATACTAACTATACTCTAAATAAACTGCTACTTAAGACTACGCTAGTAAAGTAGTGTTAACTATTATCTAACTCTAATATATAGGCATCTATACCTAAGAGCCTATAAGAACTTACCTACTTACTGCTATTACTAATAAGTTAGGCCTAGTATTACTCTAGTTTCTATAACTCTTACTACCTACTCTTGCAGTAGCAAAAAGCTGTATTACTCTAGTTTCTATAACTCTTACTACCTATTCTTATAGTAGTAGAAAGCTAAGTACCTTTTTTCTAAGCATCTACTACAAGAGAAAGAAAAAGCCTATTTTTTAACTTACTAAAACCTATAAGTACGCCTTACTGCTAAGAAAAAGAGAATATTCTATTCTCTTTTAGCTATACTAACTATTCTCTAAATAAACTACTACTTAAGATTATAGCTATTACTAAGGTTATTGTCTTCTACTACTAGTTATACTAGTTATTACTATAGAGTTACTTAATTTCCTACTACTAGTTAGCTTATAGAACTTAATATTAGTAGTTACGCTCTTAAGTAACTACGTCTTCTTCTTAAGTTAATACCTGCTTACGTAGCTTAACAGACTTCTAGTATTACTTAGTAAGCTTCTTAATAGAATATTAGTTAAATATTATAGTAACTAAGAGAGACTTAAGTTAAGAGAATAGTAATTACTATAGCTAATATACGCTGTCTTCTATATACTATCTTCTTTATACTATCTTCTTTATACTATCTTCTACATACTATTTTCTTTATACTATCTTCTTTATACTATCTTCTTTATGCTATATTAATATATATTGTAGCGTACTAACATTATACATTACTAAGTTATTCTAGCTAACTACCTAGCTACCTAGCTACCTAGCTATTAATTATATACTATAGCATAGCGTTAGTAATAATCTAGTCTATAAAGCTCTTGCGTTATATTATTACTATAATTTACTATTACTACCTATATAATAAGTTAAAATACTTTCTATTTAGGTAATTTACTACTCTTTTTACTATTCTTATTACTATTCTTATTACTTATTACTATAAACTTTTTAAGGCGCTAGCAGACTATATAAATAGCCTATCTACCTCTATCTCTTCTACTTTCTCTCTCTCTATCTTTCTTAATACTTTTACTTAACTTATAATACTTTACTTAATCTTAACTACCTTAGCAGCTCTAGTCTTAGTAATTTAGAGTACTATTAAGCCTAGATACTAAGCTCTAGCCCTCTATTAAGAATATTTAACTCTACCTTTCTATTTCTAATTTTCTAAGAGTTTAGTGTAAGAAGGTATTTAATATAAGTATACTATCTCTACTTTTCTTACCTAGCAATCTACTACCTTAGTATTAATAATACTTTATCTATAAAGCTACGTCTCTATTAGAGTATAGTAACTTAGAGAGTTACTTCTATATAGTAGACTAGCTTAACTATTAGTGCTTAAGAGTTATAGTATTATATTACTATTAGGTATAGTCTTAGGTATAGTTATGTATTACCTTTTAGCTTATACTCTTTCTACTTTTAGCATTTTTTACTTACCTTAATAAGCCTTTTAAAGCCTCTTATTAACTAAGCTAATATTAAAGCTTTTCTTTAACTAAGCTAACTAAAGCCTCTTATTAACTAAGCTATACTAGATCTTAAGTAGACTTAATTACCTATCTTGCAGCAATAACTATTAATAAGTATTCTTCTAGAGATATTAATAAACTATCTTTCTAGAAATAGTATAGACTTATACTAAGAGATTTAATACTCTACAGAGTGTAGTGTATTACTAAGAGATTTAACACTCTATAGAGTGTCTTTTTACTACCTACTTACTTTAGTTATACTAGCTTACTTACTTAGAAGAGTTAGTAGCGCATATCTTTTAATAGGTGTTACTTTAAGATTAATAGTTATTTTTAATAGGTAGTTAGTAGTTACTTAGCTCTACTTTTATAAGTATTATACTTTTATAAATTCTCTAGCATCTTACTTTGTACTAATAATAGGCAAGCGCTACGTTTTAGAAAATGCGTCTAACTAATAATTATTCTTAGACCTCTACTAGTGCTACTATTTAGCTACTATTTAGAACTAAGATATTCTATATATATCTTATAGTATTAGCAGAGAAGAGCGTAGAATTTATTCTTACGTTCTAGAAAGTTTTTAACCTAAAAGTATCTATTATTAGACTCTATACTTTACTAGGCTAATAAAGAACACTATTACTATACTAACTACTTTATTCTTTAAGTTATAACTATATAATTACTTTACTATTTATATTATAACTACGCAATTACTTACGTTATAACTACGTAAATATAGTAAATATACAATTCTATAATAGCGCGTTATAGCGTATAAGTAGTAAACACTTACCTATAACACTATTTAATATTATAACTACTCTCTCTATTACCTATAACTAAGTTACATTACTATTAATTTAATTACTATAAGATAACTCTCTAAATACTTACTTATCTACTTATATTTTCTACTATATTATAATAGCCTCTATTACAGGCGCGTAACTACCTCTAGGTCCTCTACTAAGTAGCAGTTCTCTAGGTAGTAGTTCTTTAGATCTAACTAGAGCACTTCTATTAAAGAAAACATATATCTAACACTTAAACTAGAAGCTATTTACTAATAATATTACTAAAAGTTATAGTTACTGCTCTAAGTATTACGTAAGCCTTTACTCTAGTATAGTAGTAGCTTAAGTATGCCTAGGTTCTATTTATATATATAAAGCTTTACTAATATAATATAGAAGTGTCTTAAAACTAGCGCTAGCGCTACTAGTAATATTACTTCTAGATCTTCTATTAATCTAGAAGTACCTAGCCTAATACTGCTTAACCTTTGTAGTAGCTCTTAGAGACGCAGCATTTAGCTAATATTTTAGCGTAGCAACCTTACTACTAGTTTCTCTAAGTCTTCTACTTATAGTCTGTTTAAGCTTCTATCTTAACGTACTCTTATTATAGGCTTCTCTAACACTTCTACTTCTCTATATAGTATATTGTCTTCTAGTTTAACTCTATCTAATATTAATGTAGCTTTCTATTAACCTATTACTTCTACTTCTATATTAACTTCTTTTTTTCTAGCCTCTACTCTAGCTTACATAGCTTTTAGACTAGTAACTCTTTTAAACGCTTCTTACTTATTCTCTAGTACTAGTTCTAACACTAGAATAGGTAGCACTATACACTTTTAATAAGACTTAAATAGTAGTAATACACCTAAGATAGTAGTAGCTAGAAGAGAGTAGAATACTATTAGAAGAGACTACTGCGCTATAGCTTAAGCTAGTAAAGAACTCTCTTCTACTCTTTCTTTAGATAAAGTTAAGTAGAGATAGGCTATAGAAGGTAAGTCTACTAGCAGCACTAGTAGCTCTCTAAGTAACCTTCCCTCTTTATCTTAGCTTTAGACTCTTTTAGGTATTTATAGCTTAGCCTTTATACTCTATAATTAGAACCTAAATAATAAGTCTCTTATATTACTACCTCTATTATTATAGAGAGCTAGCTTTTTCTATAGTTATAGCTATAGTAATTTAGTTGCTAGTATAGGTTAGTTACGCAACTATTCCTACGCTAGGTCTTATAGTTCTTCTCTCTTATATTCTTCTAGCTATTACTTCTAATATATAAGTTGTAAGGTATACTAACCTATAGATATATATAAAGATAATAGGCTTTACTTATTCTATAATCTATCTTAGATTAAACTATAGTAGAAGTAGAGTATTAATATAGTGTGTTATTGTAGTTATTACTATTATATCTAGTATATAGATATATTTAATAATAACTATACACGTAAATAATTTATATATAAAAAGTGTTATACGTAAGGTATAATAGATGTAATACCTAACGTCTCTTTATCTTGCAAAGACGCTTTCTTAACTCTACCTTTATATAGCCTAGCGTCTAGTTAGTATCTTACTACTAATTCTATTAAGAGTAGTTAGCGTATAAGTTATAGCTATACTACTTAAGAAGTATCTAATTCTAGACTAACTAAGCAATATTATCTTACTAGCGAGGCAGCTCTATAGGTCTCTAACCTTCTCTTAGACTTAAGTTCTAATAGGTAGTAAGATAATCTAGCACTTACTAATTAAGACTTTAAGCTACTTTAAGACTTCTATACTAAGTTAGATTCTAAAAAGCTAGAAACCTATACTTAGTATTATAAGAGGTAGTTTTATATAGGTCTTAATAATAATAGCGTATATAAATTCTATATTAAGGCTAACGCTAGTCTTAAAGAGAATAAACTATATCTATATAGCGCTGTTAATAATCTAGACTCTAGCTCTTGCAAGAAAGACCTAGAGCCTCTTACGCAGATTAAGAAGATGCTTATTACTAGAGTATATTACTTTATTAAAGTTTACTAAGTTTAAGAAGTATAGTATAAGTATAAAAGCTACGTTGTTAACTTTCTTACTAACATAGTAAAGGTATATAATTACCTTTCTCTTCTTCTTTTAGATCTTAATATAATTCTAGTATAGCTCTCTAACTATAATAAAGATTCTTACATATAGCGCTAGTCTTAACGTAACACTTATATACAGAAGCTAGTTATTAGAAAGTAGCTTAAGTTTCTGTAGTAGTATTATTCTAGTTACTATAATATTAAGATTACTTATAATAACCTTAACGTATTAGGCAATAACTTCTTTATAGATAACAAACTTATTATATATAAAGTAGAAGCTAATGCCTAGTTTAACGCTATAGCTATTAACTCTAACAGCTATATAGATAAAGACCTAGAAGTTATAGTAGTACCTAATCTTTATACTAACTACAACAAGATTAAATAGATCTAGTAGTAACTATATTCTTAAGAAGTAATAAGATAATAAATAATTAGGCGTTAACTACGTTAACTACCTAAGATAAGTATACTAACGCCTTAGGCTACTCTATTATCTAAGTTTAACAAGATATATACGCTATTAAGTTAGGCCTTTTCTAGATTATATTCTTATAGCTAGGCAAAGTACGTATTAGCAAGGCTTTACAATATTACCTACTCTAAGTATATACGCTATATACTTCTCTATAAAAATATACAATTTGCTTAGCATTCTTAGTTTTACTATATAGTCTTTAATACTATTATACGTATACAAATTAACACTTAAGCTAGCTTCTTTATTAACACTCTTTATTCTTAGAATAAGAAGTTAACTATAGAGTAGCTACGCAACGCCTTTAATAATAATAGTAATAAATTACGTTAGATTCTTAACTCTATTACTTACTATTCTGCTAGCCTAGTTAGTACTTAGCCTTATTAGAGTAAGTAGATAAAAGTGCTTAAGTCTATAATTTAATAGCTAGGTTACTCTAGTTTCTTTCTTACGCTATTAGCTATAGATATACACTAGAATAGTCTAATAAAGCTATTCTCTAATTATAAGGCCTAGCTTTTAGCTAATTAAACTTAGCAAGTTTGTTTAGCCTGTAATAATCTCTAAGACAACCTCTATATTATAGTATATTACTTCTATTACTATCTACAAATCTTTTAAAATAAAGTACTTAATATTAAGTTTAATATTAAGAATTTCTAGCATTACTTTAAATAGTAGTCTTATAGCAGTACACACAATTATAGTCTCTTTTAGATAGATAGTTTACCTTTAGTTAAAACTCTTACTATTAGTAAGCTAGCCTATAATGTATTTGCTAAGTTCTAGAGTATTTACGTTACTATATTTAACCTATAGCCTAACTCTAGCGCCTAGCCTACTACTTTAGATTCTATAATTTAAACCTCTAGGCTTAAGCTTATTAATAGTAGTAATATATTATCTAATATAGTAAATTAAGTCTAAGGCTACGCTTATAACACGCTTTACTATTAACGCAAGAATAAGAGTATAGGTTTAATAGAGTGTTAATTTAGGTTTCTATATAATAAGTGTAACAAAGCTTACGTTACTAAGCACCTAAATTACTTCTATTAACACTTCTTTCTAGCGCGTAATAATTCTCTTATAAATAAGTATAACTAACTATTTATAATAAGCTAGTAGGCAAATACTAATATATTACTCTATACTAGTGTTACTACTATTATAAAGTATATTATTAAGTATACTTCTAAACTAAAGTAGGCCTTACTTTCTTACTACAAGCTTATACAGGCAATTATTTCTTTTGTAAATAAGTTAAGACCTTTCTAGTCTCTAGTAATAAAGCTTATAAATAAGCTACTTAGTAAGCGTAATTACTCTACTTAGAAGGTGTGTTATTAGCTTCTTAGTCTCTCTCTTAAGCAGGCATCTTAGACCTCTATATATATAGATATACGCCTATTAAACTAACAGTCTAGAATAACTTAAATTAAAAATAGTAAAGTACGTTAAGGTCTTACTATTCTAGAGCATTATATATAACGCTCTAACTCTCTTAATAATATTAATCTTCTTACGTTTCTATATATACACAAATATTAGGCGCTATATAACGTTTAACTATAAAGCAAAGCTTATATTATTAACTACTTTTCTTAGTATTCTCTAATAGACGTTAAGAATTATAAGTAATTAAAGCTTATATTACATTACTCTTTTAAGGCTATTAAAGATCTTCTATTTATTAAAGGCACCTATAATAAGCTTTATAGTAACTTCTTTAAAGCCTATAAAGTGTGCTATAAGCGTTGTAATTATAAAGCTAATAGCTTTAATAATACACTACTAGATCTAGAAGAGTCTGTCTATAAACCTACTTAGAAGAACCTAGATAACGTAGCATTAAATAATATAAATACTAACTAAAGTAAGCTTACATAATAGCTTCTAAACTAGACTAGTACTAATAGTAATATATAGAATTAACTTAGATACTACTCTAAGAATTATATAGATTAGAGCAACTAAGTAAATAAGTATTCTAACCTCTTAACTAATTAGTAGATAGGTATAAAAGTAGACTATCTAGCTTTGCCTTTAGTATTACCTACAACATTATATAAAAATCTTAAACTTAAGTAGAGGCTACTATATAACACTATTTTTAATTACTATAAGAGCTCTACTATAGGCGCAAAACTAGCCTAGTTACTTCTATATTTAAATAGTAAGGCTAGTACTAGTAAAATAACTATTGTTTAGGCTCTGTACAATGCTATTAACAACGTTACTTAAGACTATTTACGTCTATCTTCTATTCTTTAAGCAGCGCCTACTAGTATAGCTACTTATAACTTTAGTAGTAGCACTTTATATTTACTATTTTACTTTAATATTAAGAGCAAGTCTTATTAGAAGCTATTCTCTACATACCTGCAAGCGCTTTAGAATAAGTTTAGAGGTATAGAGTACTTTATTATTAATAAGAAGTCTATAGTTAGTATCTATATACTAACTTAGATTTATCTACGTCTAGAAGAGATCTTTTCTAGAAGCACTATACAGTATTTCTCTAGCATCTCTATTATTCTTGCTAGTAACTTCTTCTAGCTTTCTTCTATTACAGAGAAGACTATCTATAATACTAGTAAACTACTCTCTAAATTAAGTAACGTTACTCTTAGTAAGTCTCTCTACAAGAAGTTTAACTATACAATTACGCTAGATATTATTAAGCGCTAGACTAGTAATAATGCTAAGTTACAAGCTTTTTAGCTTACTTTTAATAACCTTTATATTAATAAAGTTAGTTACTAGAATTAGACACTACTTATAGGTTGTGTACGTATTAAGCTCTAGAGCAGTAAAAACCTTACTTATTTTAAGAATACAATATAGATCTTTATATATAAAAATAATATTAAGGCGTATAACTACTACTATATAGCCTAACTAAGGCGCGCTATATTGCTTATTAAAGCGTTTTATACTAGTAGAGTTCTAGCAGAGACTACTAGCACTAACAAAGCTAGAAATCTCTACACTCTAATACCTATATCTATTAACGCTTATATTATACTATAAAATAACCTTTAGATTAACTATTAGTTATTTAATAGCTTTATAGGTACTATCTAAGATATAGTCTAGCCTATTAGTGCTAATTGCGATATTAACCTACTTTTTATGCTCTTAGTTAACTTTAATAAGTATAATTAGAACGCTCTTTATATCTTAAAGAACTCTAAGACTAATTAATTATTAGTTCTAATCTTCTACGTAAAGCGTAACTAGGTAAAGTTAACTATCGCCTATATATAAACGCAGTTTTCTATTACTATTATATACGCTATTACTATCTATAAGAGCTAAGGTCTCTTTATTACTACTACTATGCTTAACTTAGAAAAGAAGTAAGACTTCTTACCTAGTCTTACCTACGTTGCTATCTTACGTGTTAGAACTCTAAATAGTCTTCTATTTAAGAAGCTATTTAACCTAAAGTAACTTAAGTTTAAAACTATAAACACTACTATTATGTAAGCGCGTAATCTTACTATTTGTAAGAGTTAGAAGATTTCTCTACCTCTCTAATATAGTAATAATAAAAAAGATAATAACTTACTAGTATTCTCTAGCTCTTAATATAGTTATGTAAGCTAAATATTAATTCTACTATTACTATCTAATTCTATTATTCTTTCTAAAGAGTTACGCTCTACAATTATAGTACCTTCTAGAGCTACTAGTTCTATTATTCTTTCTAATGTTACTGCGCCTCTACCTACTTCTCTATCTAGGCTACTACTATCTTATTATATTAATAGGCTTTTACTACGTAACTTAGCCTAGTATAATAACTTTAATAAAGCGTAAGTAAGCTAGAGTAATAATAGTATAAGCTAGTTTAAGTATGTTACTTCTACTCTCTTCTATAACTATAACTCTATACCTATTACCTATTAAGCCTTCTTTAGCATTAATATATATATCTAGTATAACTATAAGCTTGCTATAGATAACTTATAACGCTAGATATAGTACATAAATAGCTAAGGTTATAATATAGTAAGGTTAAAGATAGACTTA
Source organism: Alternaria hordeiaustralica (assembly GCF_023758085.1). Classification (NCBI taxonomy): domain Eukaryota; kingdom Fungi; phylum Ascomycota; class Dothideomycetes; order Pleosporales; family Pleosporaceae; genus Alternaria; species Alternaria hordeiaustralica. The sequence continues at coordinate 775,637 of NW_026056780.1, read as the reverse complement.
GTTAAGAATACGTTCTATAACTTATATAAGAATATAATATAATTAGAGAATACTATAAAGAACAGTAATATAAAGAATAGTAATATAAAAAAGAACACTATTAGATACTTAAGTAGGCTTTTACTTATTAATATTTATATTAACTAGTTATATAGACCTATAAGTAGATAATAAATATTTACTTCTATTAAACTACTAGACCTTTACTATTGCGCTGTAGGCCTCTTAGCGTCTAGAGCTTAACATAGTAGCTAAAGCTGTACTTCTTTAGTGCTGTTCACAAACTAACGGACTATTTTCCACTAGGAATGCTACCTGGACGAGTCATTAATCAGAAACCTTATTCTCCCCGCGGCGCCCTCTTATGCCCGCGGACTGTACAACCAATCACGCCACTGCAGTGACACTGATGAGGAAACGCCCGAAGGCAAGTAGCTCTTACCACCTTGCTGGCTGCTGGGCCACCAAGGGCCGGTCGACGCTATAACCGATAAACGAGACAAGAACTTGGTAACGGCACGTGTAGTGCATAAAGTTCCTGCTTCGAGCTGCCGCGCGGCGAGGGCATAGGGAAGATCATTTCGAGAAGTTTCCATTACTCCGTATTATCGCGACGGCCATTCGATGACAGTAGACGATGTCATCATATCCAATTCAGCTTTGCCTCCACGAAAGCCCTTTTACCACTCTTGTCGAGATAAGCAACCATATGCAAAAACAGCGTTTGGCTCTCGCTCCGAGGTGTCATAGTCGAAACCCACCCGGCGAGCAGGGGTCGCACCTTGCGCGGTGGGCTCCGATTGGCCAAGCTTAGCCCGGCACGCTTCGATCTAGAGGCTCCTGCAGGCCAAGCTGTATAACCACCCTTTGATCGGACAAATTCAATGGGGTGAAAAGAAGCGGTAACATATCGACAATGGGTCACGGGAGGCCAAAGACTAGGGTCGTGGGAGCTGAAGAGCCTCACCAAAGCAATTACGTACATGTCAATGAGGAAAATGGTCAAGGGCGTTCTTTTACCTAGGGCAAGCTTGGCCACTTGATCGCGCGGAACTTGCCTTTACTATGGTTTCTACTACTAGAGAAGAAAGAGATCCTCTTATTTCCACTTGTGTTCGCAGCAGCAGCAGCAAATCCGCAGTCATGAGTTCTACAGTCAACTTGGGAAACCAAGCTCCAACAATGACAGACGAGGAAGCCCCTGGTCCAGAGGAGCGTTCCATGTCCAGTCGCGTGAACCGAAAAATGGACATTGCTCTTTTACCTTGCTTGTCCCTGTTGTACCTGTTCAATGGATTAGATCGATCGAATGTTGGGAATGCGGAGACGCAAGGTATGTTTTAGATCGATCAGATCAACTATTCGCTGATCATCATCCTACGAACACCAAAGGAACGGTTCTCCCTAACGTCTTACATGCAGGGTTCACAAAAGACATCGGCGCAACTCCGGACGATCTCAACCTAGCAGTCTCGCTCTTCTTCGTCACTTTCGTGTTACTCCAGCCTCCGTCGGCGGCGGTGGGGAGATGGCTGGGCGCAAAGCATTGGATTGCTATCATAATGGCAAGTCCTACAATATCGTGATTTTCCAAACTGCCATTTCTGATACGAAAAGACAGATCGGATGGGGCATCTTCACCCTAGCCCATGCCTTCATCCGCGGCCCCGGCCGCCTCATCGCCGTGCGCCTTATGATCGGAGCCTTCGAAGCAGGCTTCTACCCTACAGCCATCGCGTACCTGTCCACCTTCTACGGGCGCTACGACATGGCCGTCAGGATTGGTCTTTTCTATGGCCAATACGCTATTGCCGGCGCGTTTTCGGGGTCTATCGGTATGCTTACCTTGGCTTGTTCAGTAATCCTGTACTGTATGTGATGTATGTATGTGCTAATACGGATCCCAAGCATTCGGTATCTTCCACCTCAACAACACACGTCTGCATAATTGGCAGTACCTCTTCATCATCGAAGGCAGTCTGACCATCCTCATCGCCATACTCGCGTGGTTCTGGTTACCAGCCGGACCAGGTAGCGCATGGTTTCTCAGCCACGAAGAGCAAGTCTTCGCAGTCCAACGCATCATCAAGGATAATTCTGCGTGGACCTCCCATGATTTTGGGCGAGATGGCGTGGAGAGGGAAAGGCTGACGAAGCGTGATGCGAGGGAGACGGCGACGGATTGGAAGTTGTGGTTCTTGCTGTTTTTTAACATCTGTGCTAGTGTGCCTAGTCAGGCTTTTTCGGTTTTCATGCCCATGGTGGTGCAGGGGTTGGGGTATTCGAGTTTGGATGCGAATTTGGTATGTTTATGCACTCAAACTCAAACCCATAACACACACACTCAGTTCTTGAGATGAAAAGCTAACCCAAACAACGCTCAGATGTCCGTCCCCCCCTTCGTCTGCGGCGCAATCGGTCTCTACCTCTTCGCCCTATCATCCGACCACCGCAAAGAACGCGGCTACCACATCATAACCGGCATCTTCATCTCGCTCATCGGCCTCATCATTACCGTAACCGCACCCACGCACTCCGCCCAATACGCCGGCCTGTGCATCCTCCTCTCAGGCAGCTACATCTCCGCGCCCCTAACCGTCGCCTGGCTCAGCGGTAACAACCCCGAGCCCGGAAAACGTTCGCTGGTGTTAGGCGTCAACGGCTTCGGTAATCTCGCTGGTGTGGTGGGCGCGCAGTTGTATCGGAAGAAGTATGCGCCGAGGTATCTGGTGCCGTTTTATGGTACTTTGGGGTTTGTGGTTGCGGCGTTGCTGGGGTATACGGCGTATAGGTTTATTCTGGTGAAAGTGAATAGGAGGAAAGTGGCGTGGAGGAGGGGGAAGACGGTGCAGGCTGTTGAGGCGGAGAGGCTGGATGCGACGAGGTATGCGGATGCGAAGATGACGTTCTTGTATGGGCTTTGAGGATTTGAGCCTGTGTATGGGAGTGAGATTGGGGATAGTGATTAGTGGACTTGAGAGATGGTAAGAATACCGGAGTTTACAAACCGCACAAAATTCAAAACTAAGTTTCCATCATGCATGATCTAGGATCGTGGTACGATGACGTGAGAATTCTGGGCTGTGCATAATATTTGCAGATGCTGTAGCTGTTCGCTTTAGTGTATCGATTGGGAAGCGAATAAGCATATTACATCCTCTCCTGAATGAGAGAGCGAACTTCTTCAACAAGCTTTAGTCAATGGAAGAAGTCTGTAACAGGTATCTCAGTCCATGAAGACCCCTTCACTCCTCCAGATCACACACATCCCTACTCCTCACTAGTACTGCTCCCATCATCCGCAACCATACTCTCCGCCTCCTCCCTACTCTTAAATTCGCCAAACATGAGATAAACCCCCGGCACCCCATACCCCTGTAACTCCTTCCTAACCCCCTCCCTCGCTGCACTCTTAACATACCTTCTCGCTTCCTGCCACAGCCTCTCACTCCCCGCCAACGGCTCCTCCGCATACCCAATCCACTCGCCCATCCAAGCCTCCCTATCCCTCTCCATCTGCCAAAACGCCAATCCAGCCCTCACGTAGATCCAGCCTACATCGCTGCCCTCCAGGAACTCCGTCAAGAAGTGTTCGAAATCAGGATTTAGGCTCTCTTGTAGGATTTTTATGCTGCGGAAACCCCAAAAGGCGGCTTCGGCGTACTGGCCGAGAGCGTTGTAGGCGGCGATAGTACGAGAAACGAGTTTGAGGCGGAGGACGACACGGATGGTTATGCCGGTTTGGCCGGCGTAACGACCCGTGGTTATGGCTTCGTGGAAGAAGTCGTCGGCGAGGACGCGGCGGGTGCGGCCGGAGATGAGGATGTGGATGGAGTGGAAGGCTTTGTTGTAGAGGTCGAGGGCTTGTTGGGCGGCGGCGTGTTTTTCGTCGGTGGTGAGGGTGTTGGTGGGAGAAGGTGTGGCGGAGGCGAGGAGGACGTCGCCGGCTAGCATGTGGTCTGTAGCGTTTTCGACGGATTCGCGGAGTGTGGGTATTGGGATGGCTTGGAGCTTGGCAAGTTCTTCGCGGACGACAGGGGAGTAACCATGGATGTGGGTGCTGTTGAGGCCCTTGACGTGTTCGAATGGGAGGAGGAGCTTGCGTTGGAGAGGGAGGGGGATGTTGTGGTCTTGCTGTTCTTCCCCTATGACTGCCTCGCCATTCTCGGCATACGGATCCCGCAGAACGAACGTAGTAGATAGGCGCTCGTTAAGCATAGGATAAGACAACGCACTGTAGTACCACGTCTTCGTGAAAAGGGGCAGATCGTCCACCAGCATGACAACCATGTGCTCAGGTACCTCGCCATGGAACGGCGCGGTAATTTGCACAACAGCATGGAAGTCGTTGAACGCATCGGCGCGCGCATCCGTACAAACAATCGGCACAAGACCCTCGGAGGAAATGTGATTGACTAAAACTACAACGTCAGGATATCAGCCATGCACAGCGAACGACGAAGAAAGACAAGGGAAAAGCTCACGGCGTCCTCGGCGACCGGTAAGTTCCAATTGCTCTGGCACACCATCCGTAGCCATTAGATAAACGCGATACATACCCGCGCTCGGCCAAGGAGTAGCAATCTTGACAAAGACGTTTTCTCGTCTCCATACTGTCTTCGCTTCGGCGTAGATTTGTTTGTTCGCAAGCCAGAGGTTGAAGTCCCATTGGTAGACGCCGCCGTAGAAGCCTTTCGCTTCTAGCTCTTCGCTGCGGACGAGGTGGTCGGCGGGCGTGAAGTAGATGGCGTAGATTTGTTCGCGGAGTTCTAAGGGGAGGCGTAGGAAGGGGAATGGGTTTGGTGTGGCGGCGGTGGTGGTTGTGTCCTCAGACATCGTGGGCGGTGAAGGGGGGCGTTGGGGTGGTTTGGGCTTGGATGCGAAGGGGTTGGTTACGAGAGAGGTGAACTGGAACATGGTAGCGAGGGCACGCGGTCTAAGAGCTTAGGTAGCTCTAGAGAAGTGTGGTACCGGCGGCTGGGAGATGCATGACGGAGGAGGAATTTGCCCCACCTTTAGCTCCGGTGTTAACCCCGCGGGCCGAGGCATGGAAGAAAGATGAAGTTTATCGCTGTTCGTTTTTGCTTCCACTCCCAAATCTAATGCTCAAGTAATGTTAGTCATGCGCCCAACTTTCGCGTATACTTGTGGCGGTGGTTTACCAGGCCGATCCGAAGCATTCGTCTTCATGATCAACGACGGTGGCTAAGGTGATTGCAAACATGAGTGTATATGTTCTCGTCATTATTCCAACATATATAGTACATGTAGTAGATATCCAGGACACCCATTCCCGGGTGAAATGCTCCTGTCATATCCGCATCAGAGTGGAACAGTATCTTTTCGTGGTATCTTTCAAATCCTTAAACGTACATTCCGCAGCTCCTCTACCGTGTCTGGGTAGGAGGTACGCCCTCTTGGTGGCTAGCTGCTGCTTCTGGCGCACTCGCTGCTGAAGGCACTGTCGCGGTTTGAGGTGCTGAGTTACCTGCACCCAACCAGCTGAATGCGCCTGCCTTCATATCGTTGAGCTGAGCTTCCTGCATCTTCTTCTCCTCTTCGGCCATCTCCTTGAGCCATTGCTCTCCATTCTCGCGGATCTGCTTGTCCAGATGTACGTAGTTTTGCTTGTTGAAGTCGCGGTACATGTCGATCATCATCTTGCCCTCTGACATGCCCTGACTGATGTTTTGGTCCCCAAGAACCATGCCTTGTTTCGGTCCGTCGAGACCCAGACTCTTCATGAACATGCCACCCGCACTTCCCTTGGTCTTCTTCTGCTGCTGCTCGAGGTCGCGCTTGAATTGTTCGCGGAGTTTGGCCTCGCGGCGGGCGTACTCAACGGGGATGTCTTTGCCTTCCATCGACTTGAGAACGGTGCGGACGTCGATTGGTGTACCGGTTTGAGACATCATGGCAAGGTATTCGAGGAAGGGGATCAGGGCTACGAGGCCCTTGTCGCCTGGCTCGCCCTTCCACTTGGGCAGGATGATGGCGTTTTCGGGTTGGAGCTTGACGTGCGAGGGGTCGGTGTCGATCATGATGACTTTGGAGAGGTCGCGGTTAAGGTAGGAGAGGTCCTAGGATGGTTAGCAATATCGCAGAGATCGGAAAACAGGCATACCTTAATGTACTCGCCCTTCTCGAAGCGTGTAGCCTCGCGGAACAGTGGCCACATGACGAGACGGAAGGGGTCGAGCTTGCGGATGATGGGGTCGGCGTCCATGGACTTGACGGAAGTGAAAATGACGAGTTCGTATTGCGAGCTGAGGTATCGGAGGAAGTAGTCAAGACCAGGTCGCTTCGCTAGTCGGTAGCCGTGCTTCGTGGTCCATTCTGAGTGTAGTAGGAGGTCCTCCAAGCTGAGTACCAGTGTGAGTTCTGGTGCGCCTCCGGGGATCTTGTCCTTGTCTGGTAGCAACTTCTGGAAGGTAGGCTCTGTGTAGTATGCCTTCTGTCCATTGATGCGGGCAGCCGCACGGGCGTACATGCCGCCCAACGTCCAACCATTCGGAGCGTCGATGTGTGCGGCTTCTTCTTCTTCGTCTTCCCAGTTTCGGCCCATGAAGAGCGCGCCCGTTGTGCCGAAAAGTAGCATACCGAGGTAGGACCAGTTGGCGACACGGTTCCGCCGCCTGTCGGTGCTCGTCTCGTATGCAGACTTGGGAAGTTCGCCGCCACTACCGCCCTCTCGGCCTCCCGCAGCGCCTGGTGTCGGGTCTTCGTAGAGCTCGTTGGGGTCGTTGGGGTCTCGCTTCGCCTTTCCATCGGCTTCAGCATGCTCCTCCGCGAACGTCGAGGGGATTCCATATCGTAGGTCTGGTAGTGGTTTTTGCGGTTGTTGCGACTCTGGGCTCTCGGTGGTGGGGTCGGTGTTCTCACTGGGCGACTTGGGCCCCGACATCTCCTCCTGCTCCGACATCTTAAAGTCCTTTCCAGCATCTTTCGAGGCCTGTGTTGCGCTCTCTACTGGTCTTGAGGGCTGTGTGGGTGTTGTGTTCTTCTCGGGCGCTGATTCTGTGTCGAACTCGGGCTGCTCTGAAGGGTTGACCGGGTTGGGTCGCGCTTTGTTGGTCTCGTCGAACTTGATGGGATCTGAGGGTTTCCAGGTGTTGTCTTTTGGCTTGCCGACCTTGGCATATGTGCGCGACCATTGCGAGGTGGAAGCTATGGGTGTGATGCGCGGCGCTGCCAGTGCAGACCGCATGCGCAGGGCGCGGAAGGCGGTTCTGGGGAGCATGTCGATAGAAGGGGGGATAAAATACAAATTAAGAAGAAAAGGCGCCTCTAGGAAACATGGGCCGGGCTCATGGGGGTCGTGGTGTCGACGGTCCTGCGATGAAATAATTGATGGAACAAGGCTTGGCGCAATGACGCTGCTCCCTCGCCAGAAATTCGCCCGTGTCATACGGCAATCGTGGCTTCACCAGTCCAGCAGGAACGCCGAACATGTGGCCCCGCTTAAACACCAACTTCCTCGTCGCCTCCCGCTGCTGACAGACTCGAGTCACATGTCGCCTCACAGGGACTTCTTTGCCCATGCGACTGACTGGAAGGCCTCTGCGGCGACATGCGCCAATGCCCGGAGGAGCACCCTTTCAGCTACTATGCTTCCTCCTGCTATGTATAGGTTGCTGGACGACGCCCGGTTGTGGCATGACCGATGAAGCCATAGCAGAACTGAGGTAATTCCATTGAATCATCAATGTCACATGTGTACTAAGTCCGCAGACAAGAGACACGCGACATCTTCTACCATGGTTTCGACAACTACATGGAACATGCCTTCCCAGAAGACGAACTACGCCCACTCACTTGCGCACCCCTCACTCGCGATCGCCATAACCCCGCCCATATCGAGGTCAACGACGTGCTCGGAAACTACTCTTTGACACTGATAGACAGCTTGTCGACGCTCGCTATCCTCGCTTCCACGCCCGAGAACGATGCCGCCGGCTCCAATAGACCGTTAGAGGACTTCCAAGAGGGCGTTAAGTTATTGGTAGAGAATTATGGAGATGGTTCGTCAGGACCCCGTGGTCGTGGGGCAAGAGCGAGAGGCTTCGACTTGGATAGCAAAGTGCAGGTCTTTGAGACGGTCATCCGCGGCGTTGGTGGACTGCTCAGTGCACACCAGTTTGCAGTCGGAGATCTGCCCATCCGAGGCTATGATGCAAGAACAGAGAGGAAGGGAGGTCGCGAAGGGATATTCTGGCCCAATGGATTTGTTTACGACGGACAACTCCTGCGGCTTGCAGTCGACCTCACGGATCGATTGCTGCCGGCCTTCAACACGCCAACTGGCCTGCCATACCCTCGAGTCAACCTTCGATACGGGGTACCCTTCTACGCGAAATCCCCAAACAATATGGATGCCGAGAATGGCCAATGCGGCAGGGACCCAAGCGATAAAGGGACTGAAGTCACTGAGACGTGCAGCGCTGGCGCCGGGAGTCTGGTCCTCGAGTTCTCTGTTCTCAGTCGACTGACTGGCGACCCAAAATACGAAAGGCTGGCCAAAGACGCCTTCTGGGCTGTATGGCACCGCAGAAGTAGCATTGGGCTCATTGGTGCCGGCATCGACGCTGAGACAGGGCAGTGGGTGAATTCTTACACGGGTATCGGAGCAGGCATTGACAGCTTCTTTGAGTATGCTCTCAAGTCGCATATCCTTCTTTCCGGACTTCCTTTCGACAAATCACGCGAGACTACTGATTCTCCGGAGGCATTTCTTGCTACTTGGCTCGACGCTCACGATGGCATTCGGAGACAGATATACCGTGGTGCGCAACATCAGCATCCTCATTATGCCCAAGTTGATTTGTACACTGGCGCCATCAGGGCCTTTTGGGTCGACAGCCTGAGTGCATTCTACCAAGGGCTCCTGACCATGGCCGGCAAGCTCGATGAGGCTATCGAGACGCATCTGCTCTACACTGCTCTTTGGACCCGCTACTCCGCAATGCCTGAGAGATGGTCAACTGCGACTGGCAGTATTGAGCATGGCCTTCGCTGGTGGGGCGGTCGACCAGAGTGGATTGAATCGACCTGGTACCTCTATCAGGCGACAAAAGACCCTTGGTATCTCCATGTAGGCGAAATGGCGTTGCGCGACATCAAAAGACGTTGCTGGACTAAGTGCGGGTGGGCCGGTCTGCAGGATGTACGTACTGGAGAACTGAACGATCGCATGGAGAGCTTCTTCCTTGGTGAAACTGCGAAATACCTTTTTCTGCTTTTCGACCCGTCGCATCCGCTCAATATTTGGGACGCGCCGTTTGTGTTCACGACCGAAGGGCACCCGTTGATCATCCCGAAGAGACTTCGTCCCACTCAGAAGACGCGGCCAGATCCTGATCCAATCCTAGAGGTACCTCAGACATGCCCTCTTCCACCAGCTCTCTTGCCTTTCAGTATCTCTCCGACAGCCGCTCGGACCGACGTTTGGCATGCTGCAAGCCTTGCCAGACTACACCTGATGCCAACCATCGAGACAATTGAGTCACCCCTCGTCGAGTTCAGCGCCGACCATCCCAGCATTTCTTTATCAGACATACGTTCGCCTTCGAACTACACTTACTATCCATGGACCTTGCCGCCCGAGCTCATTCCGCACAACGCTACAAGTTCAATCTTGGCTGTCAGGACTACCTTTGATCTTTCGTTCCCCAACATGCCAAGCACATCGCTGACAGGTGCGCTCCAAAGAGTGCAGGAAGGCATCCTGGTCAACTCCATGAGCGGGCTGAGACTTGGCATGGTTCGTGAGCAAGACAAGCCACGTACGATACGACAGCAGCTGGACCTGAATGAGCAGTTCCGCATCTATGCGATCTCCAACATAGCTCTAGGCCGTGATGAGAAGGTTTTCATGTCTCGTTCGACCATCGACAACTTCAATCCGCTTGACCCGTTCTTTACAAGAACGCGAGATGCGCATGCGTTAGACCTGGTTATCGATGTGCCGCCGCAGCCTGCACCCGCATCCTCCAAAACGCTGGCAGACCTCCTCATCGATGCGCTCGGCGAGACCAGCAATCTATCCGACATGGACATCGCCGACGTGATCGATCTAGAAGTGGACCCTGAAGCGCTCGATAGCCAGCCGTCATACCTCGCCACCTTCCTCTCATCACTGCAAGCCCTGCTCTCCGCTCCACTACCCACTTCCACATCTGCAGCATCTCAGTCCCAAGATCCCTCTTCGCAAACCCCGAAACGCCACTTCTTCCCCGCGGCGCTTCCCACCGGCCCCGGCGCAGCACCCATGCCCGACACCAAAGACCCAGAAACGGCATACAGCCCAGACAACCCACTCACCTGGTCCAATATCTACGTCCACCCCACAACTCTCTGCACAGACCGTCTCCCGCTTGAGGTCGCAAAAAACCATCAAATCATCGCAATCCCTAGAGGCGATTGCTCCTTTTCGACTAAGCTGCACAACATCCCTGCTTACCCACCCGATGCTACCTCCCTCCAACTTGTCATCATTGTCAGTTTTCCTGAACACGAACCCAACGAAGACAGGTATACTGCCGACGCCGATGCTACGACACAACAACCACCTGTGCAGCCGCTCCTTGATGATGTGCAATACACGCCCACAGGCATGCTACGACCCAATCCCATTCCCATGATCATGGTGGGAGGAGGGGAGGAGACTATGGCGTTGTTGAGGAGGGCAACGGGAGTTGGCGTGAGACGGAGGTATTACTTCAAGAGTCAGGGGGTTAAAATTGGGAATTTGATCGTGCTTTGAGGGGGTAAAGGCGAGTGCGTGGTATAGGGCGCTGTTAGTTGAGATGCCGAAGTATTAAGGCTTTTGTAAATAGAGTGTAGACAACGAATGTGTATAGTTGCGCCTTGCCATAGTGTGTCTTTTCTGCAGATGCTTGGCGTGCTTGTAATCCTGTATGGCTTAGTGCTTACGGAAGGAGCTGACCGAGATGCAGGCACACTCGCAGCCTGGTCCTAGCCAGCTTTCCTCCAAACTTCATTTGAGCTCATACAATGTTTATCCACGGGGTCGACCCTATCTACGACAGTTTCCGATGTGATGCCACGCAGAAAAAATCGAGGTCCACCATCTAGACACTCGCACCGCCGCTCCAACCTTTCTCTGGCAACCCGAGCTTGAGACCAAGCAAGCACACATCACCGTAACCAAGCAATGACTTGATAATTCTATGAGAAGTTAGTAGTGACTATGATTCTGATCAATGTTCCCTTCGTCAGTGCCACGCAAGCATGTCGTCGCATTAGCACAGTCTATGGACTGTATCACGATCCGATCCGATATTTGTGGAAACGAGGCCTTTACCATACGGCAGCAACAACATCGGAGATCTACGACCCTCTCGATCATACCAAAAACCAGATTCGCGTACTCAAACTCCAGCCTGGACGATGGGATGATGCCATTTCGTGCAGCATAAAAGTGGTTTCCCTGGACCGATTCTTCAAACCTCGGTACAACACTCTATCCTACACATGGGGCAGACCAGGCAGCGAAAGATCCATAAGCGTTAATCATCATACCGTGGATGTATCCGCAAACCTCTTCACAGCTCTGCGGGCGCTTCGCCGACGATTCTTCACCGTCACTATCTGGGCTGATGCGCTTTGCATAAATCAAGAGGATAACGATGAGAAGAACCAGCAAGTGGCTCTGATGGGCAGAATATATAAACAAGGAAGGCAAACGTGGGTATCGCTTGGATGTCCGGACGAGAAATGGGCTGACGGTAGCTGGTCGCCGCCATTCCGCCTTCCAGAAAGCGCGCCACTATGCAATCGTCTCATTCGAGGTGTCTGGAGACTATGGTGGCATCACCTAGTGCTACGGCGGTCTTTTCGATCGAGACTGGGCGTAGGCCATATCGCCGACGCAGTCCGCACCATGAGGCCTACACGCTTACCCGACAATGCCGATGATCTGGATCGCCTGCACGAGCACCAAAAGACAGCCACAGCTATGCTCACATGGCTAGCCACCCACGAGTACTGGTCTAGAGTGTGGATCGTACAAGAAATCGCGCTCTCACGAATCGATCCAATCTGTCTCTTCGGCCGCCACCAAATTCCTCTATTCTCGCTGGATAGCGTCCTTGGGGACTGTACGGGACCAGACCCGGAGACAGTCGCTTGTCCGGCTGTGATTGAGGAGGCATCGTATCGCGCCCTGGAGATATGTATGCTAAGAGACGAGTTCATCAATACGCGCATAGTACGTGTAGCGGGTAGCATGGAACTCTTACGAGCGTTGCAATTTGCTAGTTACAGGAACGCCAGCGATCCACGCGATCACATCTATGGGCTTCGCAGTCTCATTCCGGTAGATGATCAGGAACGGATGCAACCAGACTACAGTTTGTCCACACGGGAACTCTACGCGGATGTTACTAGATTGTTACTAGAAAGGAAGTGGTCCATCAGCCTTCTCTGTTGTGCGGTAGGAACAAACCAGCAGCGAAACGATCACAATCTACCTTCCTGGAGCCTCGATTTCCGCAAGCCGATGCCATGGCTTCCGTTTTCGAGCGATATTCTCGGTGTGCACGAACATGAAAACATGGACAACAAGGGCCCGGACAGACTCCACATTCTCCGTCTCTGGGGTGAAGGCCAAAAAGAAACCATCACTGGATTTATCGCACCGAAAGGGTATGATGTGCTTGAACACATATCTGACCAGGATACGTCTCGTCACGTTTCCGAATTCTTGAAAAGCAACATCTTTGGACCAGACGAAAGATGGAGACGTTATACAGATGCTCGTACGGAAATCCAAGAGCAGTACGCGGTCTTCAGCACGGATCGAGGGAGGATTGGCAAATGTGTCAATGATGTGAGGGAAGGAGATGAGATATGGAGTTTCGAGGGATCAGTAATCGCGTTCGTACTTAGACCCTTGGCTGGATCTGGAGTGCGGGAGGATGTTGTGAGGGATAGATATAGCTTGGTTGGTGCATGTAAGTTCTTGGGTGAAGTTGAGAATACATGGGGTCTACCGGAGCGGGCGAAGAGAATGATTGAGATGGTTTAAGAGATGGTATCGTTCGCAAAGCCCACAACTGAAATTATGCGAAGAGACTCATCCGGCTCGAGCTCAAGAGTTGGAAGGGCGGACGACTCGTGCCATTTCGCCGATCACTGGAGACACGCGCACATGTCGCGTGGGGTGCGCCTGTGCAGTCGAGGCAGACAGCGTTGAGAGGTCGAGAGATAAGGATGGCGCAACTCTGAACTACATCTGTTGCGCAGAATCGCGGCATGTCTTGTTTCCTCCTCATTCGTCGCAACTGAGAATCGATGAGAAAGTCCTGAGTCGTTCTTATCGTGGAGATAAGGGGCCCTACACTAAAATAGCTCCCTTGGCATGCTTCATCTCGTGCTTACTTCCTCCAACCACAACTTCTCACCTGCATTTCGCCATCTCGAGAAGGCTCCCGCAATTCCCTGCGTCTCTGTCGCAGCCACATGCGCCGTTATGTTGCACGCTCGATCGCCTCTGGGCAGCGATCGTAATTCCACGGAGCGGGCCTCGAAAGCCACAACACGGACCCGCTACAGCGAAAGAGGCAGGCGACCAATGCGCCCAGCCTGACTATCTTTTCCACTACAGCTGCGGCTACACCGAAGTGTCTAATTAGTCCTTTCGTCATGCGCCTATCCGGAGTCAGAGGACCTCGCTGCGAGACAAGTCTGCTGCCGGTACATTCTCGTGTTCGTTGGCAGTCTGCAATAGCCGCTTCCTACGGGTTCCTGCAGGCAAAACAAAAGTAGCGACGCGTATTCCCTTCCTCCTCACGGGCAAGGCGACGGCACGCTACTTCAGGGGCTCCGCCGCCGTTGTCGTCCGATACCGCAAAGGTACTTTTGCCTTCTCCATGTGAACGCATGAAACATTCGTGATCTCCCGGCCCATGGCTCTATCCGGAAGGTCAGGATCGTCGCCTCGGGCACACAATGCACGATATAATGCCCAGACCAATATAACAGGGCCTCCGAAGCTTGCCTGCCTATTTCACAGTGTCGCCAAGCCTCCGCTCTGCTGTCTCCTACCATCGCGCCGGTCGACTACGCGTGCAGCCAGTCCGAGAAAGGCAGCCGGTGATCGTTCCCTTGTCGCGTGGACGGCCTACTAATCGTACGCGCCTGGTGTTGCATCAACCATTCGCTCCGTGTTCTCGAAAGGGTCAAGACCGAGTGTGGAGAGTCGTTCGGGGGGTAAATGTGGCGAGGCAGCTGTTCATGTATAAGAGGAGTGGTATACTGTTTCAAAGCATTACTTTTGAGCACATCACCTGTCCCTAGTCTCTCATTTCTACTTCACTCGTTCCCACGATGCGTTCCGTACTTCTCGCGTCGCTGGCATCGCTGTCTGCCATCAGCGTCTATGGCCACCCCCACGCTTCATGGCAAGGTCGCAGCACACTTACTCGCCGCGCTGTCGACTTGGACTCGTACCGCATGAAGCATGCTGCTGCCTACAAGAACGTGGCCGAAGTTGTGGCTGATCCTAACATCAACACACTTGCGAAGCGTGCTAGTGCGGAGGACGTTGCTACCGACCTGGTCAAGGCTACGATCCCAGATGCTACCTTCCGTCTTGTCAAGGACTCGTACGTTGGCGACAACGGAGTAGCCCACTTCTACTTCAAGCAGACCGCCAACGGTCTTGACATCGATACCGCGGACTTCAATGTTAACGTAAGTCAACAACCTCTAAAAAACATATACTCTCTATGTCGGATATCGTGCTAATACCTCACAGGTCGGTCGTGATGGCAATGTTTTCTCTTTCGGAAACTCTTTCTACAAGGGTGCTATCCCAGCGCTGCCAAGTCTGAGCAAACGTGACAACGCCGCGCCTGCCAATGCTCTCAAGTCGGCTATCAACGTTCTTGGACTTCCTGTTTCTGCTGAAGAAGCTATCGCTGAGGCGAAGGAGGCCACTGAGACCTACGCTATCAAGAAGACTACTGGATGTGTCAGCGAGCCTGAAGCGCGCCTGGTCTACCTCGTAGATGAGGAGGGCAAGCTCGCTCTTACCTGGAGAATTGAGACTGATGTCATGAGCAACTGGCTCCTGTCTTACGTCGATGCGGAAGATGGCGAGAAGGTTCACGCCGTTGTTGACTACTCTGCCGATGCTGAGTACAAGGTTTAGTGAGTAGCCACGATTACTAGATATGTTCATCACTAACAAGGCTCAGCCCCTGGGGTATCAACGACCCATTCGAGGGTGACCGCAAGCTTGTGGAGGATGACTTCTCTCCCGCAGCCAGTGAATTCGGTTACCACAACGATGGCAAGCAGACGTTCAAGACGACCCGTGGAAACAATGGTATCGCTCACACCAACTGGGAGAACGTCAACAGCGGTTTCCTCAACCTTCCCCGTCCTCAGAGCGAGGATCTGGTCTTTGACTACCCGTTCTCTCTTAACGACACCGACTGGATGGGATATGCCAACGCGTCCATTACCCAGCTCTTCTACACCGCCAACAAGTACCACGATGTTCTGCACACCCTAGGTTTCAACGAAAAGGCCGGAAACTTCGAGATCAACAACAACGGTGCTGGTGGTGCCGGTCAAGATTTTGTCTACCTCAACGCTCAGGATGGCTCCGGCAAGAACAACGCCAACTTCGCCACACCTCCCGATGGTCAACCAGCACGTATGCGCATGTACATCTGGAACACAACAACCCCCTACCGTGACAGCAGCTTCGATGCCGGTGTTGTCATCCACGAGTACACCCACGGCCTCTCCAACCGTCTCACCGGTGGTCCCTTGAACGCCGGTTGCCTTTCTCTGCTCGAGTCCGGCGGCATGGGCGAAGGCTGGAGCGACTTCTACGCGACCGCCATCCGTCTCAAGGCCGGCGACACCCGCAAGACCGAATACCCCATGGGCGACTGGATCAGCGGACGTCCTCTCGGAATCAGGAACTACCTCTACTCCACCGACCTCAACAAGAACCCACAGGTCTACTCCGACGCCGATCTCTACGAGAAGGTCCACCCCATCGGCAACATCTGGGCGTCTATGCTCTATGAGATCCTCTGGAACCTCATCGACAAGTACGGCAAGAACGACGACTGGCTCCCCAAGCTCGACAGCAAGGGCATCCCGTCTGACGGAAAGTACCTCGCCATGAAGATCGTCATGGATGGTATGGCGCTGCAGCCTTGCAACCCCACCTTTGTCTCTGCTCGCGATGCCATCGTTGATGCCGACAAGGCGCTCACCGGCGGCGAGAACGTGTGTGAGATCTGGAGCGGATTCGCGAAGCGTGGTCTTGGTGAGGGTGCAGTTTACGCTCCTACCGGCCGTACGAACAGTTTCGACATCCCCGAGGGTGTTTGCGGTGGTGGTAACTCGACCAAGGCGACGAAGATGAAGATGCATAAGAGGAGGGTTCAGCCTGTTGAGCTGAAGTACTAGACGCATGGGGTTTGAGCATGGAGTGGAGTTTTGCAAGTGGCGATGTTGTTGTTGACGAGTGTATGATGATACCTGCATTGGGCGGCGTTTTAGAGAGGCATAAACTGCTTCCTTTTTCCTTCAATGAATAATCTTATTCTTCGATCAATCTTGCTTCATCTGTTGTCATGGCCCGGTTTTCTCGTCGAAAGTCACCGCTGCCAGTGCTCTGTTCACCATGCATAGCAGCATCAGCACAACTTATACTTAGTTCAACCCGTATGTCGGTGCACATCCCACGCCACAACCCAGCAGCTCATCACGATCCACGTCGCAATGCACATCCCCACACACCCATAAACATCCCAGTACCCTCGCCCCTAGTGCTCTCCGTTCAGCCCCAAACACCATCCTGCACCCTGCAACCCGCATCCTTCCACCTCCTCGGTAACCGAAAACCCCGGACCCAGCTATTTCAAGTACCCATACACACCTTGTCACACGCGCGGTAAAGGCCATGTGCCCATCCCCCATGCCAGCGCAGCGTATCACAAAAGCAGAAAGGTGCTACTATATGCTACGCGAAACGTGGGGGCTGTGTTCGGGAATAAAGCGTTAATGACCATGAATGGATATGGATAGGCGTCTATTAAGACTTTTAATCGCCGAGTACCACAGGATTGAGAACGGCGACTTCTAGATGTGGGTGCTGGATATGCAGGACTTCTGAAAACAGTTCCGGATTAGCCATGGTATGTGGTCTTAGCGCGACCAGAGTGCTCCACGGCTGAAGGAGTAAGTGTGCTCGTGACGCTTGAGATGTTGCACAGGAATATCAGCTGAGCGGGTATGACGGGCCTTCGATCTGTGCAATCCCGATGGGCATATGTGATGAAGTGGAGTGTGGAACTTAATGTATATGTTGAATTCGCTGTAAAAATGCAGACAATGCCATGAGGTAGAGCGGTGATGTCGTGCCCAAATGAGTATGATCCCACACTTCCCATCTAAATAACATGCTTGTGGACTCATTTGACGGCCTTTGATGTCGCGTCATGCTCACTAGCATCATCATCCAAATCGTCGTCCCATTCATCTCTCCTTACACCGCTCTGTTCAGCCACTGAAGTAGCACCAGGCGGTGGCGCATCATCGTCGCTCTCGTCCTCGAATGCAGCTGGATCGGCCAGTGGCTGACTCTCTGGATCTACATTTCTTCTCTCTTCTGGGTTCGTCCTGTTTGGCGCACCTTCTACGCCTTCATCGGCAGAAACGGAAATGCCCCTCCGACCCCATTTGTTCTTCGGTTGTGTGGTATCGTTGCGCTGACCAGCAGTCTCTTCGTCGTAGT
Organism: Alternaria hordeiaustralica; assembly: GCF_023758085.1. Classification (NCBI taxonomy): domain Eukaryota; kingdom Fungi; phylum Ascomycota; class Dothideomycetes; order Pleosporales; family Pleosporaceae; genus Alternaria; species Alternaria hordeiaustralica. Next base: position 757,852 of record NW_026056780.1, on the reverse strand, counting down.
CGAAGTCCATGCTCTTCCTGCCCACGAATCGACCCACGATCCATCCACGACCGAGATCATCCGAGTCTACCACGCCGCCGTGTCGGAGCTTCACGCGCTGGCGTGTGTAGTATACCCATGCGAAGTCGATCATGAGAGCCGTTTGTATAGAGCCCCAGACCCACGATGTAGGATCGAGGTAGTCGTCTTCCTTGACGCCGCGCATGATCCAGTTGAGAACATATAGGGCGCGGTAAGTACCCAGTGTGACTAGGTAGTAGGAGTCGATGACGGTGGGTACGGTGGTTTGACGGAGGAGGAGCAGTTGTGGGATGACGCAGACAGATTCGAGGATTTCGGAAAAGACCCAGAGAATCTATTTTGTCAGCATCTAGTCGAGTTTCTGAGGGTGTGTGTGAGCATCTTACCTTCATAAAGGTGCTGTGCCCGAGGACGTGATCCCTAAACATAAGGTACCAGAATGGGGTGATGAGGATGCTGCCTAACAGACAGTACATGCCAAACTTCCATGCCTTCTCTCGCTCCCTTGTGCGCGCATATACACTTGTCATCAAGAAGATGATGTACAGCGATGATAGCGTGTAGAATATCTGACCGGTTAGCCGCGTACGCGTAGACGTATGCCGGGCCTCCGTACCTTCAGCGAGAAGTTCCACGTATGCCACCCATCTTTGGTGATGGAAGAGCTGAAGATATCGAGATATCGCGTGCCGAAGACGAGCGCGTAGAGGACCTGGGTGATGAGGGATACACCTGCATACGTCAGCCCATGTTGCAAGCTTCAAGTGGTGATGAGATCCAACTCACCCTCAGCACTGCTGTTGGAGTGTATCGCCCATATCAGTATCAGCTTCGATGACGTATGCGAGACGTCGCCGAGGATGTGGAAGAGGTTGAACCCCATCTTGGGGATAAATAATGCTATGCGACGGCTACACAGCACTAGGCCAGCCGCCTGTCGCCTACGTGTTGGGGCTCAAAGCGCGCTTCCGGCACTCGGTGCCAATAAGAGGGTCGTGGATAAACAGGTGCCGGCGCGAGGATGTGCAGCACCACTTCCGGTAGGATTTGGGGTCGACGATAAGGAAGGACGGGGAGGCGATGGGCGGGCTGGTTGGTGATGCGTAATGTCTTCCCCGGGTTTGACGCAAGCTACCACGCTACATGTAACGTGCTTGGCAATTCCCAAGGGTCCACCCTAGCGCGCCACATGCGGCCTAGTCGCTCAAGCTAGCCTGGAGAATCGGAACGCGAGGCTGCAAACTCCACATCTTGTTCTTGGATATGTGGTCTAGCTTCGAGGATTTGCAGGAGATTAAAGATTGTTGGCGAGCTTAGACGCTGTTGAGAATTGCGTTTGCATGCATGCGTCTTTCTCGATAGGCGGTCGGACTGTGCACTGATCCGGCATAGGCTACCGACTGCTTGGTCGGAACGCTCATCGTGACCTTGTAGCTCAGAAGTTTTGATCTACTGAAACCCATTCTCAACAAGCGTAACTTTTAGATCGACCCGTATATCACTCGAGGGGCAACGACTGCGAGGCCGGGTGCCAGTGGATCCGCACTAGATGGCCCCGCGAGGCTCGTTTCGCTTTTGAACCGCAGCGCGTGCTTGTGCAAGTCGAAGTATATCACAAAAGGATTGCTGCATATCGCATAAAGAGTTGCAGTCAAAAGCGGGACCACTTACCAAATGTATGGCACGATAATAGTCGGGCGGTGTGAGGCGCAGCGAGCGAGCCAAGCAGACATTGTGTCTCAACTTACGCCCGATACTATTCCGAGATGCGAAGCCCACACAGCCTTGCAAACGAGCGTCTATATCGTCCATAGGTCCCGTCGCAGTATTTCAGTAAGTCGGATAGTGAACTACAGCGCCGCATAGGTGCCACCCGCAGCCTCATATCGGTGTTTCTTGCGGCGAAGATCATGGACGCCTGGGTCAGGACTCCAAGGCATCCAACGTGGCGCGCGGGACGGATGGCAGCATCCTTAGGCCAGGTACGCAATCCTTCACTGTACCTAGGTTTACTTCGAGAAGGTTATATGTGTTCCGCATCCGTAACGGTGAAGACGTTGCCGACTCTAGGCGGACATGCAGTGGTTGCGATGTGAGTGGCCAACTTCGTCACTTCGCAATATCTCAGGCAAAAGTGCGGATCCAGCCCCTCAGGCCGCGTGCAACAGTACGATGTACGGCGTAGTTATTGCAAATACCCGCGATAGAACAGATCCACCAAGTGCCGCAACGTGTATGTTTCCATTTTCACTCCGGAACGGTTGTCAACCGGGAAGGCTGAGTGAATCAAGGCAGATTCTGCGCGCGTAAAAAAAGCAAGACAGAAACTGCAAGTCGGAGGACGAACGTAAAACAATGGAGTCGCAGCTATATCAAGAGTCAAAAGGCAGTGTACCAAGATCTGGAGCCGCCGCTTGCTGTGGTCGCAAAGTTCAGTGCGTCACCACGGGCACCACCCACGCTCCACTTCACGGAAAGACCATGAAGGACGCTCTTCAACACAGGAAGTGTCGCAGGTATTCTGCCGATACGAAGCCCTCGACGAAACACGGCAGACAAAGTAACGAGTGAGGATCACCGCTGGAAGACAACAAGGAAGCGGGGTCTTCGGGCGCTGGACCGCCGCACAAACGAAGTCTTTTAGCCGTTCAACAACGCACAGCCCAGATTGACTAGTAGCAGATATGTACCATGGCGGTGGGGGGTCACACCCACTGAGCATTGTGCGGAAGGTCGCTGTCGGCGGTATTCCACGGAGCAGACCCGTGGTGTGGGGCGAGAATCGACATGGCAGACGTACACGCTAGCAAGCGACGTGATGTGGATAGCAGTGGTGGCAGTGATCTTCGCTGATATCGTGAGCGAGTGCTGTGTGAGAGGTGCGACGAAGAGGAGGTGAGTTGGAAGGGTGGGAACAAGGACGAAAGGGGCGAATTAGCGGTCATTGCCCAGCCGAAGCGTATATTAGCGGCCAATAGAAATTACCGCAAGCGTGCATTTAAGCGCCGTCGCGTCCTTCGCTTTCAGCTTACGCACCCTATGCGGGGCAATTTACTGGCTTTGAGGCAGCTCGACGGCACAGCTGTCCAGGCGCACCGAATGGGAAGACACGGCTGGCCAAATTTCCTCGTTGCTGCGCGATGGAGTGCACCCCTTGTTGACGGCATCCTATGGCGCCGCCAGCACAGACAGGTTCGTCAATATCACGCTGCATCGAAAAGAGATTAACCCACTGGGTCGCGATTGTGGGAGGAGTCTCAGACGTCAGGGCCGACGTCAGGGTGGCCGCCTTACTGAAGGTTACATTCGACTTCCACCCTCAAAAAACCACAGGTATGCGCACTAGCCACGGTGCCGTGTAGCGGGCACACCCTGGCCGGCCAGGCGTGTAGCGGAATCCGATAGCAAGGCTGCCGCGACGCCCACACGGTCATGATCACCGTTGTTGCAGGACACCACCTAGAAAACCCAGCGCAGCGTTCCGGGCCAGCAAATGGGCCGGACACAACCGTCGAGCAACGCTGCATGGCTGGCCAATTCGCGGCTCAAGCGCAAGGCATGGCATGCTGGGGTCAGGGCCGCCAGACCACGTAGAGACAAGAGAAGAGCAGGGTGAAAGCTCGGGGCGCTAACGTGCAGGCCTGACCGTCAGTGCGCAGCAGCATCCTTCAAAGCCTACTGGGGGTGGCACGTTAGAGTCGACGCACTAGAAGTGACCTGCACTCGAGGCCGCTATACCGCTACCATCTTGATAAATATGACTGAGGCGTTCCCCTAGCCTAGTCGTCCAGCTCGAGCCTGAATATCATCACCGTGCGCCGCATCCTCTTCTTGCTACCGCCCGTCTCCAGTCTGCTACATTAGCGACCAGCAGTAAGGCGCAGCACATAAGGTTCTTCAAATCCTACCCACAGCCGCAGTTGTCATGTCTATCATACTTGAAGGTGCTATCCTCCCTCCGCATCATCTCCAAGACAAGTCAGCCTCGTCCTGGCCAAGTCCCTACCACCCTCAGTACTACCCCGCGTTGGCCTCCTCGCCTGGCACTATGTCTCCACAGTCGTTCCATTCATACAATCCACGCTTGCCAGAAAGCCCTCTGCCTTCTCAAGAGCTCAACTGTCAGCCGACTACTGGGTGGTATGCCCCCTCAATTTCGGCCCCAGAGTGCCATAGCGAGGTTTGTACTTCACCCTTGTTGCGAGATCGGCTGCTCATATGCCGTCGTCTAGACCACATACGCCTCATATGGCTATATACCTCCACACACGGCGCAGGTCAACTTGTCACCGCCTGCATCTGCATCCTACTACTCAGCAACAGCTCCAGTGTCCACTACGCATTCAACAACAGCCATCTCTCCAGGTACCGTCTACTCTCGGGAATCCGTGGTACCAGAGTCAACACGGCCATCTGAAGAGCCACAATCCGACGCAAGGACTGTCTTGCATCAGCCCACTTCTCGCTACAGGAGACAGTCTCACTTCATGGACCGGACTCACAGCGGTTCAGACTCGTTGCATTCGGCCGCAGTGGACGGCTCCTGGACGATGAACGCACTAGGCATTCATGCGAACCACGAAGCCTACTATCCGGCATTCCCAACCCATAGTCCCCGAGTGAGTGAGCCATCAACAGAGCTATCGTCAAGCCACATGCCCTCGCCCCAACCCCGACGCATGTACACTCCGATCGCTCCTCTACCCCTGGAGACACCCCGTTCGCACGGAACCAAGCGACAGAGGGAAGACGACGAAGAAGAAGAGCCCAAGCGAAGAAAGCGGTCGGACTCACAGATATCGTCCCAGTTTGAGCTCAGTGAGGAAGACCGTCTACTTCTTCGGCTCAAAGAGGAAGAGCACATGCCTTGGAAGGACATCGCAGCACGCTTTGTCAAAGACTTCGGCAGGCAGTACCAAATACCCGCACTGCAGATGCGTATCAAGCGACTAAAAGAACGGATGCGTCAGTGGACTGAAGTAGACGTGCAAGCACTGCGCAAGGCCCATGACTACTGGGTGCAAAACAAGTTCGACATCATCGCGCAAAAGGTATGTAACACCACCATCGATTCCAAGTACAGCCACTGACTGCTATAGATGCTCGATTACGGCGCAGAAGAAAAATGGACCGCACGCCAATGCTCTCGCAAATGGCAAGAGATCGATCCAACACCCATACCCTACACGCAGTTCGATCACCACGTCCAGCACGTCCAGCAAGGCTTTGCACCCTACGCAATGAGCCCCATCGAGCCCACGCCCATGAACTTCCCTCCCTTCCTGCACCAGCACCATACCACCTAGTCAACCTCGCCAGTGTCAGCCTCGCTTATTACGGCAGGAGGATGCGGGTAAACCACGCCGCATCGCTCTTCCTTTCTGATTCTTCCACTCCTAGGGATTGTCCCATCGGGGCAACATGTCTAAGTCTAAACGCTTCCCGCGATGCGGCACAGACACACCGGCGTTTAGCAAAGCGAGAGAAAAAAAAACAGGCGGCTTGCATGGCTTGGGTCAGGGAGTTCTATGGGGCACAGCAAGCAGCAACGAGCGCGCAACGCCTTCTTAACGTTCGCCTTTTATGTCATTTATCTTCTTCTTTCGCTCGATACCCTTGCTTAACTAACTACATTTGTTGAGTTATCTTATTTCAAATACATATAACGATCATCTTCATCTCCTTTCCTGTTGTTGAGTCGCAGCTAGATCTCACAGGCCATCTGCGCGGCCCCCTTCTTCTGCTTCCCCATCTGCAACACGCGCACATCACATATCCCTGCTGCGCGTCTTTTCGGTTGTTGCAAGCTTCAAAGACAGCGCGCGTCTGCATCTACACGTGGAATGAGACAAAACGAGATCGCGTATCTCGCTCCCAAAACCGTTAAACCCTTCTTCATTTTCCCCTTCTGTCGCTCGCGCATGCGCTTTCGCACCGCCCTAACTAACCTTATGCCGCCTTGTGGGGCCCTCGTTTTTGTTCTGGTCCCTCGCTCCTTCTTCAACGGGGCACCCATCTCCGTTCACCACACCCACCTGTGCCGAACTGCGCCGCAATACAGTACAGTCGTGCCGCAATCACGATTGTATCGATTTTTGGCGCACTGGTTTCAGATGTCTTAATAGAAAGCGCTGTGACAGGTTCGCTTATGACTTGACAAGGCTCTATTTATTTTTTATCGCGGCTGCTCATGTGGTTAGTGGACACGAGACAACCGTTTTTTGCGGCAGAGGTTTGGGGCTTGGGCTTTCACCCGCGCGGCTCGCGTGTCTTGAGGGCGGCACGGTGGTGGTGGTGCCGTACCTTCGCGCAGACGGTTTGGAGATGGGTGCGGCGCCGCAATCGGGCCTTTCGTGTCTTGGTGCCCTGCCCGCTATGGAGAAGCGATGGACACTGTTACATTGTGCGTTCCTTCGTGTGAATCCTGTCAAAGGGCACGGGGACATGACGTGCTTTCGCGATGAATGCCAATGCGCGCGTAGTCTGCCTTGATGATGCAGGTCACGCATTCGGGTCTGTTACGTATAGCACTGCGCATTCTGTTCTGTCGCCTGGGTAAGATGCATCATCGCTGTGGCTGCGCTATTTGCTTAGCTATGACGGTACGCATGGGTCGTGTGCCTCCTACCTCCGACTTTTCCGACTATATCGGTGCTTGTGTAAGAAATGTTAGTAGTGAGAAGGCGTGATCGACGCCAGCATCCCTCGTATACCTCCATTCCAGGCTCGTGACTGGTCAGCATAGTCAGCCCTATGTGTAAGCTACGTGGTACAGTCCCTTCTCCACGCGAGCACGTAACAACCTACCTACATGCCACTGTTGTAGTATGCATGGGCTCATAGCGCGAGTATGCTAGGGGGTCTCAGCTACGCACACCGTGCCTATCCTCGTCATCATCCCCTGCGTCTGCCACTATCTTACTGAGGTAGTTTCACATTCTTAGTGATGTCCGGTCGAGACCATTCTTCGGCAGATGCACCAAGCACTGACAGACTGATTTAGCCAGTGCGATTGGAAGGCACGGGTGCCATGCGGTCTCCTGGGGCGTAGACCAAGGAGATCAGCAAGATGAACGGTCCTTACATAACGCTGTGCCGACTTGCGTATGTGGGTAGATTCTGATATTGGCATCGAGCACTGAGCTCATGCTGATGTTGCGGAGAACAGGAGCTCGGCCGTATCAACCCCCGGCTGATGGACTACCACAGGCGTATAGAGGATGATAGTATCACATCTCCACACTATGTGGGGATCTGAGCAGGAACACCGGCTCCTGCGTGCCGTGGCCTTGTATCTGTCAATCAAGGGCCCCGCAATCCTGAGTTCCCCTTAAGCTGTCAGTCGCTCTTCAAACGGCACGGGTGGCGCCGGTATGCACGACAAGAACTCTCGTCACACTGTCTATATCCTTCAGTGCTGCGACATCCTTTGCGCCGAGTGCTCTCCTATACGCACTGTAGATGTAACAGGTGGACGACGTCTACGTACTGAGTGTAAGCACTGCTGTCAGAAGCTCGAGCTCCATGCATGATGCCACCGAGACTTTCGCGGCAGTTTCAATCGACGCATCGACAATGGCTTCGAATACGGTCTGACGTGTACCACACATCTACCAGATCCAGCACGAGCACGGGTAGAAGTAGAATCAGGACGATGCTGATGGACCGCGCGGTGTAATATCATGCATCTGGTGGCTATGACTGGTCAGCGCGTTTCGAAATCTGGTGGATGGCGACGAACGATTTGCTTGGTGATCGCCCGTGGCTTGCTCGGAAGGAGGGAGCTTTCACGTCACAAGCCCTAGTCAGCTTACATCCGCTCGCCAAGGCAGTCGCGGACCGCGATGAAGACCGGTTCGTTGCGCATGTACGCAGCTTACTTCTCCTCGACGTCGCCAGCGGCCCGAACGGCCCTACGCTCGAGTTGAAAAACGGCTGGTAGCGGCCTTTCGCGTAGAACTGCCAATGGAAGTGGTGGTAAGAGTCAGGATTTAGTTGATAGACTTCTTCTAGAAGTCTTAATAGGCTGCTTATCATCTTAGACTAAGCCTCCGACAACGCGCTGTGGCCAGTAGTAAGCTTCGTCGTCCGCGTGTGCTGTATACCCCCACGTTCCTGCGTCGTCGCGCATCACGCAGCGATCGGAACCTACCGCCATTCTACTTGGCTAGTCGTTGACCGCTGACGGGTGGACAGTCTTCCACGTTCTCCTTCCGAGCATGAGTGCCAATAGCGGCGAGACTCAGACGCAGGATGCGGACTAGTACACTCGGGGTAGGTGACATTGTTCGAATCTTCGGGATCTCCTCCGCATTGCCGAGCACGCGATAAGACAACGACCAGAGTCAGTGGAAAACGATCCCTGTAGCTAAAGATGACGCATTGAGCGACGGTTGAGGTTTGCGTCGAGGGGTTGAAACAGATCAGGAAACGGTTTGACTGGGTCGTGAGGTAGACGGAAGGGCAAGCAATGTGACAATGACAGAGGAGCTGCAGTTGACGACTCGACCGGGTTAGTGTTTCATGATCTACGCCCCACATTAGCAAAGGAGTGGAAGCGAAGTGTTTCCCGTCCCTACGACCCAGAAGACAGAGTCAGTCGATAATGGCAAATATTGTTGAACTGCACTTGTTTTAGCCGCATCGCATGGGTTTCTAGAGGTGGCACAGAAGCGGCCAGATGCTAGACCCTATGAAGTCACCCTGCACGTGCGTGTCGTGTCAGCGTGCATCCCTTCGCGGCTCACCGGTGGTACTACAGGCTGCCGAACCACTCGTTCACGAGCTCATGGTCGGACAAGCTTCAAGGCTACGGCAAAGATCGATCTCTATTCCGATAATGCGATCGGCATCCATCGAAAATCAGTCGTACAAAACTCTTCGGCTAATGTTGGAAAGCTGTCGTGCTACACTCCGTGGAGTTGAGAAACGTAAACCGACTCCTGAGACGCTGCCGGGGTGCTGAACCAAGGGCCAGTCCATCGGTGTGTCGGAGGAACGAGTTAGGCCTGCAACCTGCTATCCTCTTGCAGAAAGCACATACTCTTTACGCGACCCAGAGGTCCAAAAAGGAGGGGGGTCGGGACGTTTCAGGTCCGTGGGCTCGCATGCGCAACGTGGTATTGTAATTATCCATAGTGTCAGGCGCCTATTCGCGTGCGTTCGCCCCACCAGCTTTCGCCAGTCTGCAGCGTCTTCTCCAGATCTTCTTCGGCCCTTCTAGCGCTGACAAAGGACCCGTCATCTCGGATCCCGTGCAGCTGAGGCCCGCGAAGCCGCCTGGGGTTCGCATGAGAGCTGGGAGCTCGATGCCTGCCTTGCTTCGCATATATGTGTTGAGCGTAAGAGGCGTCAATAACGGCGGTGATCGCTGGGTAAATAGTTGCAGAGTGACAGCAAAGAGCGGCAATTTGCCTAATTATGTGCTGCTACATTGGGTCGTTTGCTGCGTCATATGCCCTTAAGTGGTGGCTGCGAATTGATATTAATATTGCCGTTTTGGGACGAATCGCGTGGTAAGAGGCGCACGCGCTGTTGAGGTTAAGTTGGTAGTAAAAGGGCCCAAAGAGAAGCGGTGACGATGAAGTATCTCCAAAGTGCGATGGACAGACGATGATAAAGTTTGGTCTCGCTATACGGTGTAGCTATGTAGGTGATCTTGCTAATGACGCGTCTTTAGTCTTCGGCCTTGGCGCTTTATGTCCGTTATTTCCAGATTCGCCGGAGTATACTCCTACAGGTATCATCCCGTCCTTGAGGCAACAGCCGCTCAAGATATATAACTATTTCCATTCATTCCGTTGCGAAGGTACTATGCGTACTGCTGCCCTCACAAGATTGTCAAATCTACGTTCTCAATTGCCCCTTCCCAGATCACCTCGGTCCTTCCATACGTCATCAGCAATGATGGCAGGGCTCACCATCAACTCGCAACAGACCATGCCATCAGGCTACAAGATCCCCGTCCTTGGATATGGCGTTTACCAAACACCAGCAGACATCGCTTCCGAGGTGGTTGAGCACGCGCTCAAAGTCGGCTATCGCCACGTTGATTCTGCCGTCGCCTACCGGAACGAGCAACCATCTGCGGAAGGCATGAAGAAGTCGGGCATTCCAAGAGAAGAGCTATTCTTCACGACAAAGATCCCTCCGAAAGACATGAGCTATGAGAACTCGAAACAGCACATTGAAAACACCCTCAAGATCACCGGATTCGATTACGTCGATCTCTACCTCCTGCACAGTCCCTACGGCGGTAAGGAGAACCGCATCGGTGCGTGGAAAGCGCTAGTTGAGGGTGTGCAGGCAGGCAAGATTCGCTCAATTGGCGTTTCCAACTACGGCGTGCATCATCTAGACGAACTAGAAGCGTGGATCAAAGAGACGGAGGCAAAAGAGGGCAAGGGCAAAGGTGGAGTCCTCAGCGTCAATCAGGTAGAGCTTCATCCATGGCTCGCGCGTCCAGACATCGTAGACTGGTGCAAGCAGCGAGGTGTGTTATGCGAAGCATACAGTCCAATCGTGCGCGCAACGAAGAACGACGATCCGCTGCTCAAGCCACTCGCGAAGAAGTACAACAAGACGCCTTCGCAGATATTGCTGAGATGGAGTATACAGATGGTGAGCATGAATGCAATAACTCTTTGCTAGGGAGCAATGAACTGATGTTGCTGTTACAGGGATTCATACCGCTCCCCAAATCCGTAACCAAATCTCGCATCGAGGAGAACGCCCAAGTCTATGACTTCGAGCTCATAGCCGAAGAGATGAAGAGCCTGGATACCGGAGTGTATGAGCCCTGCGCATGGGATCCCACCGTCAGTCACGACTAAAGTCGTGAACATATGCATGTATCTACCGAGAAGCCAACGTAGATTCAAGGTTCAGAGCTCATGTCGTTCCACATCGGAAATCCGTGTCCATAATTCCCAGGGCTTCTACCCGTGGAGTGAGCACAAACATCGGGTAGTGTGGCCACTGATCATCCACCACACACCAGTCTTCCATATCAACATCTGCTTTCGCTTCACATTTTACATGCGCTCTTGGGGTTTCCCAGAGCCAATTCCGTGTCCAGTCACCAATCCAAAAAGTTGCTCTTTCCAGCTCTTGCCCTTGCTTCTTGTCTCGCATGTAATTGAAGATATTCAGCGCATCTTTTTTGTTGAGAAATAGGTATCTGCCGCCTTCTGCCTCTGCGTGCTGTTCTCCGAGGGCGCGGAGCTCTTTGTAACTCCACTCCCGTGGCCCGAGTATGTCTATCCAGAAGTTTGCTTCTCGTAGCGTGGGTATGGAAACGATCTTTCCCAGCGTTTCCAAGGGTGAGTTGCTAGCGTTACGGAAGATGTTTATACTTAGATGGTTGACTTGCTTTGCGCTCTTTCTTATCATCTGAATCTCGTCGTCGAGATCGCCGTCATACCTCCATGGATGATGCTCAGTATTCCAGCGCATCTCAAGACTCTCCAAAGATTCGCCCTGCTGGTTCAAAATATCTTCGAAGAGGACGGTGTCGCGCTCGCCGTTGACAAGAGACAGGTGCGTGAGCGTATTCTTTGGCAAGTCGAGGATGAGTTCGCTGTCTGTCGTGTTCAGCGAGCGCAACGCTCGCGACTGCGAGAGAACCTTCCGCACGCTTTCCGGGACGGTGTCCACAGAAAGCTCCTCGATACGCGTCCAGTTCATTGCGTCAAGCCAAAGCTCCGCGTTGGTCTTCTCGCACTGCTCTTTCGATTGAGTGCGCCATCCAAGCCAGCTTATCCAATGGCCTTTGTAGACCCAATACAATGTGTCCATGAAACATTCCAGCTTGCCTGGCGCTAGACACTTCGGCCCTTTCCAAATTTCCTCATGCTGCCATGTCTCCCACTGATAGCCTTCAACCTTCAAAGATTTGATATCGGGATACTTTTCACCGCCGAAAGGGCTGAGCGGTAGGTTCATCCGGTCGGGCCATGTACTGCAGGACCTGTAGACACCGATGTCGAGGGTGGATATGTTAGGGCAGGTAAGGAGGGCTGAGTGGACGGAGTCCCAGGTCGTGAAGGGTGTGACGTCGTTTGGGTAGCGGTCGTCGAGGGACCGGGAAGAGTCAGCCTCAATTTTTGCTTCGATGGAAGTGGGACACGGGTCTTTTGAATCCCACAGCGCCAGGGTAGTTGACAAGATGGAAAAAAGAAAGAATACGTGAGTGTAGAGGCGCATAGTAGCTGATGTGCAGGATGGTGAGTGGCAATGTCAGTAGCGTTGAGTATCGATGCATCATTTAGCTGGAGTCCGCCTGATATAACATCTGTTTTGCTACAGGATGATTCAAGCTATGCGTGATGTTGTTATGTTGTCTTCTTGGTGTTTTTACTGCTGCCTGAATGCGACGGCCTCAACAAGGCTCTTGCACGACTTTCAGGCGTCCAGGACTGCGATTCTTGCGCTGTGGACACATGTGTGTTGCTGCTGAATCCTCGTGGCACGGCCCAGTGTGCTTTTTTACGTCTCCAGGACACCTTTACATGCGTTTTTCTGCAGCCTGGCCAAATGCATCTCCTTCTCTTGCAGTTGCGTACGCTCGTCGTGTATGTTTGGATGGGTTGAGGAATTGAGATGGATGGCACAAGCGAGTCATCTCGCGATGCGGGACGAGTCATGCAACGAACTGCTTTCACACGCGACGCGACGTGTCTTCTTCGCGTACAAGGTCGCCCATCAGGCTGATGACGCAAAGTTGTGCCGAGGTTGTCCGAGACAGAGCATCGAAGTTTATGCAACACGTCCGACTACCTAAGTGGAGAGGTGGGTGAGTGTGACGTTTCTAATGGACAGAAAGCGCCTACGTCATACTGACCTTGCAGCGAAAACCATAAACATATACATCAACCCCTCATATCGCCCTTTCCCATCTCTTATATAACACAGCTTGATACCCATTTGACTTCTCAAATTTGAAAACCAAAAACAACTAATTCCCATCAACCTACACATACAACCCCAAATCAACCATCATGGCGGCAAGCAAGAAAGTCCTAATCGTGCTCTCCGACGCGTCCTCCTTCCCCCTATACAACACCGGAAGTGATGGAAAGACCGTATCTCAAGACTCAGGCTACTTCCTCATGGAGCTAGCGAAGCCTCTCCAAAAGATCCTCGACGCCGGCTACGAAGTCACATTCGCCTCACCAGAGGGCAAGGAGCCCACACCAGACCCACTCAGCGTGTCTCTCGCAGCCTTCGCCGGGAACTACTACGAGAAGCAAAGAGAGCTCGACTTGATCGAGCGCATGAAGAAAGAGAATGGCTTCTCGCGACCAAGGAAGTTTTCCGAGATCAGCGACGAGGAACTGAAGAACTATGGCGGTGTCTTCATCCCCGGTGGTCACGCTCCTCTGTCAGACTTGGGCGACAACGCGGACCTCGGTCGCATACTCACACACTTCCACACCTCGTCGAAGCCAACAGCTGCTATCTGCCACGGACCCTGGGCCTTCCTTTCGACCAAATACGGTCCGAGCAAGAAGTTTGAGTACGCTGGCTACAAGATGACGAGCTGGTCGGATGCTGAGGAGAAGTTGATGGAGACGATCTTCCGGGGTGAGATTGACAAGGTTGAGGGCACGCTGAGGGAAGAGGGAGCGGATATGCAGGAGGGTCTTGCCAAGTCTATGGGGAGTATCACTGTGGATAGGGAGCTTGTTACCGGCGACAACCCGATGGCGGCGAATGCGCTGGGAGACAAGTTCTTGGAGATGATGGCTGCAAAGTAAACGGGAACTGATGGAGCGCCGGGATGATACGGTGTTATGTATGATTAGATGAGCTATGAATTCACACCCAATGACCACGTCGCCTCTTCTTAAGCTCAGTATTGGGCCTCATGCCGAACTCTTCCTTCCTATACCTAACCCGCATCCTCTCGTCTGCATCTCCTTCGAAGCTTCCCAGGCACTTCTGCGCCCTTCTCGTCTTCCTCTCTACCAACCTCCTAAGACCTAACGCCGTCGGCCTTCTCGCAGGCATACTCTGATTACACAGTTCAAATGTCCGGATCAAATCCCTCGTGTAGTTCGGCTCATTCATCGTAGGCGCCAGCACGGGAATAGTATGTTTCAAAAAGCGACTTTGAGATGGATCTGAATGTATAGTATTGGTGATAGCCCCGTGCCAAAGGCCTTGAGCCTTGTGGGGGCCGAGAAAACTGTGCATCATCTCCCAGAGTACGGTGCCCAGAGACCAGATGTCTGTTTTGCAGGAGAGCGGCTGCCTTTGGAAGTAGCCGAAGCCTCGGCAGTCGGGGTCTAGAGTGTGCAGCTCGATATTGTTCTCGGGTGCAGCGTAGCCTCGCGTGAACAAGTGGTACTTCTTGGTATACTCCTCATATCCGAAGAGCTCGAGCATGTCGTCGAGGTCTGCTAGCACAGGCCGCGGGAAAGAAGCGAAGGGTTCTTGAGGCTCCATGAGGAAGATGTTGCTGGGCTTGATGTCGCGATGCACTTTTGGTATCCACCCAAAGGCTTCTGCTGCATCGTCCATACCCGGCGTGTACGTCAATCCGGTTGTGAGGTTGTAGATTGCTTCCGAGATTGTGATGAGAGTGATCCAAAACATGGGTTCAGGAATCTGGTCGTCGGTATCCTGACGCCATTTTTCCGCACTGTATTCTTCGATAATGTTGGATAGTGTGCCTGCAGAGCAATAGTCCATATATCTTTTCACCTCGTACCTGTGTCTGGAAGTGGGACCGATATGCTCGCCATGGTCATGACACGACCAGAATCTATGTTTCAGTATTGCGCCGGAATTGGGAAGGGTGTCGATGATCCGGCAAACTGCCTGTCGCTCGTTGAAGATGGCTCTGTCATCCGTCGTGACCTTTTTGATCACAAAGCGCTAGATCGTTGTTAGTACGTATCGGCGACGGAAGAATGAATCTCGTGACTTACGTCGCGTATGGTGTTGGTCTGATCTAGCGCGATGTACAAACGTATAATTACTCGTTTGTCATCATCGCTTTCGTCAGAAAGGGTCTGTAAGAACTGATACCGGAGAACTGAAGCCATATTCATTATTCTACACTGAAATTTCTGCTGACGTTAAGGATCGTCGTAGCAGTTTACTATGGTCGACTGCTCCCATATTGAAGACATCCTGCGGAAAGTGCTCCTAGATCGGTGTACAGCTGATTTCTCGTATAAAGGAGATGGTCGAAGTCAAACAAAGGCATCTTTGACATGGTGCGTCGTCGTGGTTTGCCAAAGCTCTTTGTCCTGAATAGCAGTAGAAAGAGCGATGTTTGACGTCATCAAGTATGACAGTCGGATCTCATTGGCGTAAGAAGAGCATCGCGTCTAGGCTCCGCGTGTGTGCGCACGGCGTCAGTAGTTCTCTCCGCGCTATCGAGCGCCATTGCTGATGAATAGAAATCGTGATGATGTATATGAGGAGGAGTGTGACGCTTTGCGACCTTGTCGGAAGCACCTAAGCGAAACGCGTCGCCCCCGGTCTACGCGCCGAGCATCCCCGTCCACTTTTCGCGTCAAGCATCATTCGGTGATAACGGCAGCTTCTGCAGCACCGAGGCAGAGGCAGATAGTCCAAGATAACACGACTGCAATTAGCTCTCACCGACCCCGCATCCAAACGATAGCTAACACCGATCATCCTCAACATTCCAATCATCGCCAGTGCCGTAATTGCGGCATCCTTTAGACGCCTTCCCCAAGCGCAATGGTGACTGCCACTATGGGCAGGGCGCAGTGTCTGACAGCGGCAATGGAGCCTCTGATAGCACGAACGCTTTGTATTTGACAATGCTCGGCGCGGCCTCGGCGCATTAGCAGCAGCTCCAAAAAAGCATGGTTATAGCATGACGCAGGGCCATCCGGTAACCCATCATCCAGTCCTCTTTGTAAGACTGGGATAGACTCAACCTCATCGCTGAACCGCGATTTGGATACGACACCATGGCTACGCCTGGTTACAGACTCGGCGTTGATGTTGGAGGGTAAGTAATGATCGCCTCAATTTTGCCTCATGGACCGGTGGGAGGCCTGGACGCCCACCCGCTAGCTTCTTCCTGGCACCGGCGGCGAACATGCAGAACTTCCCCGAATCCACAGCTGCCAGTACCTCGCGCCTTGTCTGAACACGGCCCACGTCAAGGAGCGCGGCTAACACGATCCTAGAACCTTCACCGACGGTACGGCCCTTTTCCACAGAGTATGCTTCACCTCTTAATCGAGTCTAGTCTGCGTCATTACCCCGAACGGCGAAGCGGTACGCACAAAAGTGCCGACCAACACGACAGATCAGTCTATTGGTGTGCAAGACGGAGTGCAACAGGCACGCAAAATCCTGAAGGAGAAGTACAACTGGGACGGCAGGTTTGAGTACATACACCATGGCACAACCACAGGTACCAATGCGGTGCTTGAAGGCAAAGGCGCCAAATGCGGTCTCATCGTCACCAAGGGTCACAAGGACATACTATCCACACGGCGAAGCCAGATACCAGGCGGATTAGGCTCATGGATGCACTACGAACAGCCCGATCCTCTCGTGCCTCTCGAGAGGACTGTAGAAGTCAAAGAGCGTATCAAGATTGACGGTGAAGTCTTCTACGAGTTGGATGAGGATGAATTACGAAAGGACTTGCAAGATCTGAAGAGACAACAGCCACAAGCAATCGCCGTATCGCTGATCAATTCCTTCGCGAACAGCGCCCATGAAGAACGCATCAGGGCCATATTGAGCAGCGAGTTTGGGCCAGATGTCGAGATCGTCACTTCTACAGATGTACTGCCAGAGATCCAAGAGTACGAGCGTACCGTTACGACAGCCGCCAACGCCATCGTCAAACCGGTGGTAAAGAGTTATATGCAGAACCTACAAAAGAAGCTCGAGAAAGACACAGACACGATCCGCATCTTGAAATCCGATGGTGACCTGACTTCAACCCAACTTGCTGGCGAGACACCGGTGCGCATCCTCATGAGTGGGCCAGCTGGTGGCGTCAAGGCTGTTTCTCATCTCGTCGCGAAGAGCACGCCCTACAAGAACCTCATTACATTCGACATGGGCGGAACTTCCACTGACTGCGCTCTACTTCCGGGAAGCGATGCCATCATCCGACGAGAGACCGCGATCGGTCACCTGTCAGTTCGAGCACCCAGCGTAGATGTTAATACTGTAGGAGCCGGCGGTGGCTCTATCGCAATCTTCAATGACTTCACGAAGACTCTACGTGTTGGACCCGAGTCTAGCGGCGCTACACCTGGTCCTGCAGCTTACGGAAAAGGTGGTACCCAAGCGACTGTGACCGACGCAAACTTGGCGTTAGGTCGCCTTCCATCGAAACTGCTCGGTGGAAAGTTCCAATTGGATGTCGCCGCATCTACAGCTGCAGTCGAATCGATCGCTAAGCAAATGGATCTTGATACAGCTTCCGCAGCTGAGGGCATTATCGACCTGGTAAACGAATCCATGCACGGTGCTCTGCGGCTGGTATCTGTCGAGCAAGGCTACGATCCACGCGACTTTGCATTGGTCGCTCTCGGTGGTGCGGGTCCACTTCATGGCAATGCCCTTGGTCAACTTCTTGGTTCCTGGCCTGTTATCGTCCCTCCTTCTCCCGGTGTGCTATGTGCTCAAGGTGATGCTATCACGAAGATGTCGCATGAGCAGAGTTGCACATACATTCGCGCATTCTCCGAGATAACCGAGGAAGAACTCAAGGAAATATTACTCGATCTCAAGGCCGGCGGTGTGAAGACAATGAAGACTTCGCTTGCAGACGAGAACGCTTCTCTCCATGTCGTATACCAAGCAGATATGCGCTACAAGGGTCAGGCTATGACGCTCACTGTTGATCTGAGTTCTGATGAGTTTGACAACTCAGATAAGCTTGTGGATATCTTCCGTTCCAAATTCAACGAGGCCCACCAACATCAGTTTGGTTTTTCACACGCGAATGCTGAGATGGAGACAATGCGCTTGCGTGCAAAAGTCATTGACGCTTCCGAAGAGGTTGCTTTCAAGCCTCTGGAGGATGCCAGTACTTCTGAACCTTGCGAAGATGCCATCACAGCTAAGCAGGTCATTGTCTGGGATGGGAAGAAAGTCGAGGCAACTTTCTGGGATCGGTCCAAGATCGGGGGAGCTGGCAAAATCATACCTGGCCCAGCGGTTGTTACTGAGATGGACTCGAACACTCTCATTCTTCCTGGATTTTACGGAAAGATCGACTCCATGGGTAACATACTCATCTGGCCTACCGAGAAGAAGGACCATGGAAAGGACGTGCACAGCAAAGAGACAGCTCAAGCACTGATCAAAGAGCAGCCAATCATCGCTACGCTCATTGCCTCTGCACTGGGATCTATCAGACGAGAGATGGATGCTCTTCTACTTCGTTGCGCCATGAGCCCAGCAATCCGAGAACAGCAAGATGAGTTCAACGTTATCACCAACACACGTGGCCAGATGCTAGTCGGTCAGTTTGGGTCTTTCATACAGCAGTTTCTCGACGGCTGGAACGGCACAATCGAAGAAGGCGATGTGTTTGTCACGAACGATGTATACCAGACTGATGGCGCCGTATCGCATCTCAACGACGTCATCGTAATACTTCCTATTTACTACGAGCACAGCCTCATAGGATGGGCCGCAAATTTCGGTCACATAACCGATGTGCAAGGAAAAGTACCAGGCTCCATGAGTATCAACGCAAGCACCATATTCGAGGACGGGGTTCAGATACCTATTGTCAAGCTCTACACGAAAGGCGTGTACAACGAGACTCTTGCGACCGTACTATTCCGTAATTCCCGTGCACCAGACTGGTTTCAAAGTGACCTCATGGCGCTCGTTACCGCTTGCCGCACAGCTGCTACGCGTGTCACCGAACTATGTGGGCGCTACAGTCTGGAGGTATACGAGGCAGCTGCGGACTACCTACTGGAGCAGAACAAGCTTGCCATCAGCAGGATCATCAATGATAAGATCAGCGATGAGGTGTCAAGCTTCACCGATTTCATCGACGATGATGGTCAAGGAGTTGGTCCGTATGCCATCACTTGTTCCATGAAGAAGGAGAACGGGAAGCTTATTTTCGATTGGGATGGCACGTCACCGCAGTCAAACAGCTCGATGAACTTTTATCTGTCTATCACGTTGTTCAAGATGTTCATCGGTTATCATTTGCTCGCTATCTACGATCCGTATGCTGTAAGTAAATCATGCGCCAGGTTATCACGAAACGTAACTAATTCTGGTAGGTGGTGAACGATGGATTCCATGAGTTGCTAGACATCAAGATCCCGGCTGGTACCATCCTCCGTCCCGTGCGTCCAGCAGCCGTCAGTTGCCGCACTCATCTCCTCGGTCGCATCATGGACGTTTTGCAAGCACTCTTCGGACAACAGAACCCCGCCTACCGTTGCGCAGCAGGTTTCTCCGACTCACCCCACCTCTTCTACTCCGGGTTCAAGCCCGACGGAGAGTTCTACTTGCTCTACCAAATCGGTTTCGGTGGCGTGCCTGCGCGACCAATCGGTGATGGGCCGGACTGCCACTGTCTCTTCCCAGCTATCAAGTCCATCCCAGCTGAAAACATCGAGCTCTACTATCCCGTCATCATCGAAGCCAACGAGGCATTGCCAGATTCTGGTGGCGCTGGTTTCTACCGTGGTGGTAATGCACAGAGAACTTTGTACAGATGGCTATGCGAAGGCGACGTCAGCACGCACGACGACCGATGGTTGACCAAGGCCTGGGGAGTCAACGGCGGAAAGCCTGGAAGCAGGTCGAGAAAGATTGTCTACCGAAACAACAGCTATGGTACACCAGCCGAGAAGGAAAACATGGAGTTCTGTCAATCGAAGCAGGATTTCATACATGTCTACCCAGGTAAGTCGCAATCATCGTTCGCGTGCGTAGACTACAAAACTAACACCCCCAGGCGACGTACTAGAATGGATAACCTGGGGTGGCGGCGGCCTCGGAGACCCTTTGACCCGCCCACCCGAACGCGTAGCACAAGAAGTCCACCGCCGTCTCGTCACCCCCGAAGGTGCCGCAGAGAACTACGGTGTCGTCGTCGACCCGCACAACTTCACGTTCGATAAATTCGCTACATCTACTCTCCGCAGTAAAAAACGCGAGGCGCGTGCCAAAGAGGGCGTCTATAGCACCGACAATACGATTGACCGCGGTGGCACTCTGAGCGAGCTGATGCGCAAGTGTGAGGAGGAGACGGGACTCAAGGCACCGGTGCCGCAGTGGGAGAAGAGAATTTATGGTCCGCATGCTGGTTTGGAGTATGTGAGGGCTTGGTACGAGACTATGAAGAAGGAGGGGATGGAGAGGTGGGATAGGGCTTAGGGTGATTTGTTGCTCTGGATGTAACGAATTCGTAGCTATGTAGCGTGGATCAATGCTGACATATATTATCCTGGTTTACCTCCATGTCAATCTTCGACTTGCGAAGACAGCTCCGGATACCTCGCCTCTAAGAATTTGAGCATCTCATCATCGTAATACTTCCAGCTCTCTGGTGGCACAAACCCTGCGATGGCACGTAGATTTGGACGGTTGGTTTGAGCTAAGATCTGTGCAAATCCCGATGGTCGCCTTGCAACGTTCAGGGCGTAAAGTTGTACGATTGTACGATCTCGAAAACGGTGTTGCTCTGGGTAAGCTTTGTCGGCGAAGATGTACTGATGGCGTAATGCAAAGCTCTCGACGACCGTCATCTCAATGGTGTAATGGTTGAACGGAGGAGATAAGGGATCTAGCAGAGTCTCGGCTTCGTCCTTCAATGAACTAGTCACCTCGAAGCCAGCATAGTCGATGAGAAGGTCGGGGAAGGGCGACGGCTCGACGAGGTCAGTGTTTAGCGATACTACCCAGGATCTTTTATCACCGACCAAGCGGTTTCCTAGCAATGTAGACGTAGAGTCAGTCTTCGCGTGTGGGAGAAGCGCATCCGGAAGACTACAAGGGGCGATGTCAATCCCAACACGCATCCATTTGGCCAGTTCCTGTGGAAGATGTTCCCAATGCTTGATTTCCATAAGTAGGTGACCTTGCTTCAGAATGAAAGTGTGGTATGGAAACAGAGAGTATGCTTTATTCCAGGTAATGAAGTTGACGTCGCAAGTTAAGACCGAGTTTAATATCACGAAGAGAGGAGTATATTCCGTCTCTCGAATGTAGACGGTTTGACAGCCCTTGACGGTATCACGTTCCATGAATGGGTGCTAAGCCTGTGGTCAGCTACTTCAAAGACGGCAAAAGCTCTTCGATGCGACAACAGAGCACCTACGTTTGGGATGGAGCTGTCCTTGACCCTGTAACCCTCATTTTCGAGAAACGATCTCAGGGCCTCGGCATGTGGGCCTCTCTCCACTAAGAGCCTGTCCAGCATAGTCGTAGGGATACCAAACAAGCGGAAGTTGAGCGGTATTCTCAGCATGAAGCCGAACGCAAAAGATCCGCTGATGAGGATGTTGTGCTTCGCCTGCAGCGAGCGAAACGCGTTCGGACTTTTCACAAACACCTTCAGCTTTTCGTTGATGTTAAACTGTGTCCGCGCGACCAGGCGCACATACTCACGGAACGCCTTTGTGGTGCGCGAGAGTGCGATGATATCCCCGATGTCGAGATGGCGCAACACGCTGTCCTGGACTGGTGTGAAGCGCGTCAATAGATCAGCTAGACCTGTACAGTCAGATGGCATGTCTTCAGGTGTGTCTGATCGCCTATGTATGCGAAGAGTCAAGTACGGTCGGTCGGGAAGCAAGTCTGGCGGGATATGTCGTCTCCTCTATACAGGTATTGAGCTTGCTGTTCAAGCAGCATTGCGATTTGCTGCTTTGTCATTTTACCTCAGCAATCTATGCGTCTTCCTCTTCCCCCATCGCCTGACCCATAGCTTGCGCATCCGTACTGTACGTTCCAAATATCCTCGCCGTGACTCGACTGACAAACATCTCATCCAATTCTTCATACGTCCGACCAGCCATCTCGGGCTGATAGAATCAAAGATACACCAAGCATAATCAAGCTGCATGTTGGGCGCGCGGGGAAGGAGCCATCTATCCCATCGGAGGGAATTGCTAGCATCAACAAGCCGGCTTTCAGATCGAACGTTTCCGTCATTGATTAGCCGAGCTAAACATTCTACAACACATCATCTACCTCGTCAATAATCTGCACCTTGATACTGCCATTGCTCAAATCCCCACATGTATGCAACGCATCAAGCGCCTTCTCCAACGGGAAAGTGTGGCTAACAAGTGGCTTAAGATCAAGGATACCACCCGCCAGGCATTGAAGGCCAGAAGGCCAAGTATCGCGATAGCGATTGATGAACTTGAGATCGATCTACAGCAGTCATTAGCAAACACAGCCCCCAATCTGATTACAAACATGAATATGATGAAGTGCAGTCCACCTACCTCAGCAAGACTCAAATGCATGAACGGCAAATTATTCATAATCTCCCTCCCAACCCCAATCACCATGACCGTACCCCCTCTCCTCGCCGTGTACGCAGCAGTAACAACACTACTCTCCACACCGGTGCACTCTAGCACAGTCTCAGGTGCACCATACTCGCCCACGTTCTCGAAGTCGAACAACTCTCTAATCTTCTTGGCGTTGCCCTGCGCATCTAGGTTGCGGTCGACCTGGTATGTGAAGGCCGATGGTACGAATTGCTTTGCGAACGCAAGGCGCTTAGGCTCAAGATCCGTGATAACGAGGGGATGGGCTCCGCTCGCTCGCGCTGCAGCGAGGGCGATGAGACCAATGGGACCTGCGCCACAGATTACTGCACCGTGTCCTAGAGACAGACCGGCGGACTTGATGCCGTGCATGACGACGGAGAGTGGCTCGAGAAGTGCGCCTTCGGCGTAGGATACGCTGAAGGGGAGTTCGTGACACCATTTCGCGGGATGCGTTTTGTAGCGTTGGATTGTGCCGTGGTAGGGGTAGACGCCGGCGAATTGGACGTCTTCACAGAGATTGTAGCGGCCGTCCATGCAGAGGAAGCATGTGCCGCATGGAACGCCTGGTTCGACTGCTACGCGATCACCTGGACGCTACGTTAGCTAGTGATGAGGAAGATGGGGAGATGAATATACCAGGCTTCAAAGTCGTAACGCCCTCGCCGCATTGTAGAACTATGCCGGCTGCTTCATGGCCGAGGATGCAGTTTCCTTCGACGACGAGTGAGCCTATCCTCCCAGCTTTCCAGAAATGGATGTCGGATCTGGCACACCGTCATCAGCTTCGGACATGCCCACGATTTGAAGCGTCTTACCCACAAACACCAGTAGCCTTGATATGCAACAACACTTCTCCCTTCGCTGGTGCATACACAGGCGCTTCTTGCAGTTTCAAGTTGTGGTCTGCGGTGACTTGCAGCGAGGGGTTTGGCAGCGGTGTCTTGATAGTGGGTTTCTGTGTATCGGTCTCGGAAGCGGAAGACATATCTACCAGTGCTGGGGTCATGTTTACTTGTCGCGGTGTGAAATTCGATCACCGCCAGTAAGAGCAACTGCTGTTAACGTAGGACAGAAGGGCAATGATGTATGAAGTAGCCCCACAGGTTCAGCGCGCCAAATTGCCATTCTTGCCAAAGTGGAAATCCCATCCCTCAACCTGGAGACCGGAATGCGCAACAGTCGTGGCGAAATGCGGGGAAACGTCCAACGGGACTGACAACGTAGTGTGTTGGTGGCTATGGTTACCGTGTTCGACTAGCCTTTGGCATTGTCGTCCAATAGGAATCGAAGACACCGAGCTTGCCTCCGCAATGGCGACGCGTCGGATTACCGAATGTGGCATGCCCGGCCAAATGTTCTGGATAGACGTCGAAGATTAGTTTTCAGTACAGCACGCGGTGTACTTATGTAGGACGCGGCTCCTGGTGTTGTTTGATCTGTAGAACTACTAATGTTTGTATTGTGAAGTTCGCAACTCGCAAGTTTCCGCACAACCTCACATAATGCATACCTCGCAAGATTCACCGCAGGTCAGCGGCTCGACCGGTTACGGCAAGAATGTCGTAGATGGACTGAAGAAAGAGGCGAAGCTGGAACAGTCGTCTGTCCAGAAGTTATCGAAAGAGCAGGATCACGTCTTGAAGACGTTCAGGCTGCTCATCGCGGATCTTTGTCAGCAATTCAATGGCGGGCATCCCGGGTAAGTTCCACAACCAGAGATTGGAACAGTGAAGTTGACAATGCGATAGAGGAGCTATTGGTATGGCGGCCATTGGTGTCGCGTTGTGGAAATATGTCATGCGATACGCACCGCACACGCCTGACTACTTCAACCGAGACCGATTCGTCCTGTCGAATGGTCACACTTGTCTTTTCCAATACACATTCCTCCATCTCACAGGCTACAAAGCCATGACCTTCGACCAGTTGAAGTCGTACCACTCAGAACGCACCGATGCACTGTGCCCAGGACATCCCGAGATCGAACATGAAGGTATCGAGGTGACGACTGGCCCATTAGGACAGGGTGTAGCCAATGCGGTCGGACTGGCGATGGCCACGAAGAATCTCCAGGCGATCTACAACAAACCGGATTTCGACGTTGTGTCGAATCACACATGGTGTATGATCGGCGATGCATGTCTGCAGGAAGGTGTTGCTCTGGAAGCGATCTCTTTTGCTGGCCATCTGAAGCTCAACAACCTTACGATCATCTACGATAACAACCAAGTTACCTGCGACGGCTCTGTTGACCTTACCAACACCGAGGACGTCAATGCCAAGATGGCAGCATGCGGTTGGGATATCATCGACATCGAGGATGGATGTTTCGACATCGAAGGCCTTGTCGAAGCTCTGAACAAAGCGCGATCATCCACCGAGAAGCCCACATTCATCAACGTGCGGACAGTGATTGGGCTTGGTAGTGCGGTCGCAGGCGATGCCACAGCACATGGTATGGCATTCGGAGCAGCTGATGTCGCGAACATGAAGAAGGCTTACGGCTTCAACCCTGAGGAACATTTCGTTGTCAGCGAAGAAGTGCGCCAGTTCTTCGAAGACATTCCAGCGAGGGGCGAGGAGCTTGTAAAGTCGTGGGAGAAGAAAGTAGAAGAGTACCAGAGCACGTACCCAGAAGAGGGCGCTGACTTCAAACGCCGCGTCGAAGGTCGCTTGACGGACAATTGGAAGGATCTGATTCCAAGTTCGTTTCCTGAGGCGCCTACAGCAACCAGGAAAGCTTCAGGCCTTGTCTTCAACACGATTGCTGAGAAGATTAACAACTTCATGGTCGGCACCGCTGATCTGACTCCTTCAGTCAACATGAACTGGAAAGGCAAAGTCGACTTCCAAAATGTAAGTCATGCCATCACCCAGCCCAATGCGATGTTGCTAACCCTCCGTAGCCCGACTTGAAGACCACATGCGGCATTCTCGGCAACTACAGCGGACGCTATATCCACTATGGTGTGCGAGAGCATGCCATGGCCGCCATCTCCAACGGTTTGGCAGCATACGCACCAAACACTTTTATCCCCGTTACATCTTCTTTCTTCATGTTCTACCTTTATGCAGCCCCGGCTGTTCGCATGGGTGCGCTGCAACGCCTTCAGGTCGTACATGCGGCCACACACGACAGCATTGGAATGGGCGAAGATGGCCCAACCCATCAGCCGATCGAACTTGCCAATCTCTACCGCGCTATGCCCAATATATTGTACATTCGACCGGCTGATAGCGAGGAGACGGCAGGCGCGTGGATCACAGCGATCGAGGCGAAGAATACACCGAGCATCATCTCGACGTCTCGGCATACCCTTCCTCAACTACCGCAAACGAATCGGGACTTGGTTGCGAAGGGCGCATACGTGATCGAAGAGGTCGAGGAAGCGGACGTGACGCTTATCGGTGTCGGTGCGGAGCTGCATCATGCTGTTGATACGGCGAAGGAGCTGAAGGCGAAGAAGATCAAGGCGCGAGTCGTGAGCTTCCCATGTCAGCGATTGTTTGATGCGCAACCCACACAATACAAGCGGGACACGCTGCGAAGGCATCAGGGCATTCCGGCTGTTGTCATCGAGCCGTTCGCGCCCAACGGGTGGGAGAGGTATGCTGACGCGGCTTGCTGCATGAAGCGCTTCGGCCACAGTTTGCCGGGCAAAGCTGCTTATAAGTATTTCGGATTCGATGTGCCTGCGTTGACGGCCAAGGTGGAGAGCTACTTGCAGCAGGTGCGCGACGATCCTCTGCTCAAGGGCGAGTTTGTGGACTTGTGAGGCCGTTGTAGTGATAATCGTGTAATGAATCAAATACCCATTCAATTAGACTACTTCTCTTTTGACAGTGCATGGGTGGTCGATATCTTTTGAGGTGGTGAAGCATGTCAGAATGCACGACGCGTCGAGCGTGTCCTGCGCCTGTTCACGTGAGTCACTGGCGTCCGTGCACGGACATCCCCTTAACACTCTGGCAGGTTGCTTGCACCTACACATCCAACCCGAGTTCAGCATGCGCCTCTTCGCCCTTTGTCCAATGGCGTCTAGCCAACCTTATGCAGCTAGTTATGCAAGGCCACAATTTGTTCGGCACATTATTGTTCCATCATTTGTCTTCCAGCTCTGCCGATCCTATCCGCGCGGCTGCCTTGCTAGAAGACCTTCATCTTCTACATCGTGCTCCAATCCACTCTCACTAGTCCGCTAAGACCAACAGTCTCTCCACGCCATGTACAAGCGGCTGATGTCAGCGACAACAATTCGGGTTTTGCACATCCATCCTGCCCCCGAAAGGGATCCTCTCACATGCAGCCTGGAGCATCGCGATCTCGCCAGCAACCCAGAGTATGAGGCCGTTTCGTACGTCTGGGGAGACTCAGATGTGTCATCTTCGATCACATGCGATTTCAAGGTCGTCGCAGTGACTTCTAGTCTGCACCAGGCTCTCCTACGCATCCGGTTACCGGAACGGAATCGAACAGTATGGATAGACGGACTGTGTATCAATCAAACCGACGATGTCGAGAAGTCACATCAGGTACGGCTCATGCAACGTGTCTACCGGAATGCGCACCGAGTCCTCGTATGGCTAGGTCCTGATCTTCGTGGCGAGGCCCGCAACGCATTCGATTTCTGTCTTAAGCTGGGCCAGCGTGACATGGAGCTCGAAGAGCTCGAGACTACATTGAAAAGCATGAACAGATTTCCTGGGGAGTGGTACTTCCTTCGCGCCTTCAGTGAGCGTCCATGGTGGGGGCGTGTTTGGATCATACAGGAATTCGCACTTGCAAAGGATTTACTCTTCTTGTGGGGCGCGGAGGAAATTCAATGGACACATATCAACCTGGCTATCAGCAACCTCCAGAAGCCAGACGTGATGTGGCGCTTTACGCCATACAAGTCTACGCTGCTCGAACCCATATCCCGATTGTCTGCAATTAAGGATCAACGCTGCTACGCGACGAGTTTTATGGGAACTATCCATACAGCCAGGGCATTTGGATGCTCAGACAGTCGCGATCGGATCTTCGCAATCTTGGGACTAGAATGCGGTGATGACCGTTGGGCAGCAGCAGACCCCGCTGGACATTCGCTAGCTGAAGCTACCATACCGGACTATACTTTACCTGTAGAGCACGTCTATCGGCAATTTGCTATTCGGGCCTTGCAGCGAGGTTTGACGGAAGACATCTTCTTAGCAGTTCAACATGGGGAACAGCTAGAAGAGTGGCAGCCAGGCGACATGCCATCGTGGTCACCACATTGGGACCTGCCTCTCGTCAATAATTTTCCATTCTGTCACAGACTGCACGAAATTTGCAAGTTCGCCGGTCTTTCCGTAGAGAGTGGCATCTCGTTTACGGGATGCGATTCCGAGCTGCTGTCTATATTACGAACATACCTCGACCCGCTCGCTATTGACACTCTCAACGTGCTAAGTGCTACTTTAGACACAATTGTGGCTCTCTCGGACACCATGGAGTTTGTGCAGTTCAGACTTCCGGGGACCATTCTGGAAAGCTTCTGGGAAGAGCATATCAGGCCTAGAGAAGCGGACCCTGGATACAAGGCCGTCATGACAGACTTATGTGAGACCACTACCTACTACATGACTTCCGAAAACCACGTCAGTGCTTTCTACACGATTTCTCAACACCCGTGGGAAAGATCTCCGGCAGCGATAGCGAAATATGCAAAATACGGAGAGTATGCCATGCTGAGGTCCATAGCGCAGCTGCTACTAGAGACGAGCGAGATAGCATCTGTAGGAAACCCAGCCCTGCTAGATAAAGAAAAAGGCGAACATGGCTATTTCAAGAGGTTTTACATCACCCAGCAGGGCTACGTTGGAATGTGTCCGGCCGCCGCTCAGCCTGGGGATCATGTCGCCCTATTGTGGAACACCGATTGTCCTATGATCTTGCGTCCACAGGATGACTTTTATCGTATCGTTGGGGGCTCATACATGGCAGCTGTGAACAGGAAGAAGATGGAAGGCATTCCTCACCCACTCGATGATCTACTGTCGGGTGGATTGCAGCCAGAGGTGATTCAGATTCGTTGACCAAAAGAGCTGCACATCGAGTGTTAACGCACTTGTGATCGATTAACCACGGACCTTGTGCAGCATGTTCATTGCGCGCAATCACGATTTCTGGTGCGAGCCTTCGTACGAAGAGACCGTGTAGAACCACAAATGAAAAGAGCCATGAGTCTACGCCTGCGGACGGCAGCGCCCCACTGTAGGTCTATCGGGAAGCCCCGCGTCGTGCGCCACCGGTAGCCCCCGACATGTAGATCGAGAGTAACGCCATCAAGGGACTTATTGAACGATAAGCGGATGCATGACCTGCAGTCTAAATTGACAGCCATATAACCCAAAGGCTGACTTCGCGAACTTTATGAATTCGATCTTCGTTCATTCGACTCAGCGTTTACGAGATGTCTTCCCACACAACTTCAGCAATATCGCCGCCCGAGGACCTCGTCTCAAGCCTGCTATCTATCATCGAAAAAAGCATCATACCTCTGACGCAGAAAGGCGTCTCGAGCGGCTCTAAACTCTTCGGGGCTGCCATTATCGCTCGCAAAGACCTCACACCATACACTCTCGCTACGAACAACGAACGCATCTCACCCCTCTTGCACGGCGAAATCAACTGCATCCAACAATTCTGCACAGTCGACTTTCCTGACTCATCAACGCGACCTCATCCAGCCAAAGACTGCATCTTCCTCGCTACCCATGAGCCATGTTCGCTGTGTCTGAGCGGCATCACATGGGCTGGTTTCAACGAGTTCTATTATCTGTTCACGTACGAAGATAGCCGGGATCTCTTCGGCATCCCTTACGATATCGACATTTTGCAAGAGGTGTTTCGGGTCCCAGGGGAGGGCGAGAGTGAAGAGCAGGTACAAAGCAGGCAGCTTTACAATCGTAAAAACAAGTTCTTTACCGCGAAGAGCTTTGCCGATGTCGTTAGGGAGGTCGAAGATGAGAGCGAGAGGAAGCGGCTACTGGGTGAGATCGATAGGGTCAAGAGTCTATACAACAGTCTGAGTGAGACTTATCAGAAGGGGAAGGAGGCGGGGGCAGAGAGTTCAAGTGTGTGGAAGTAGATCATGAAGCCCTTCTTTGGCACGGTCATTGTTTCGGCGTTGGTAAACTTCAAGGGCGGCTTCAAGTTCCGCTTTCCAAGGTGTCGCGGTTAGCCCCGCATTTATCGATAACAAATTTCAGCTAGCTTCGACCCCTCGGAACGCGCCTGCGCGTGTGGTGTCAAACTTCAAGTGAGGAAGAATCTGACTCAACCAGAAATTAATTTTGTCATCTTTAACTCTGGGCGCCGCGTCGCGTACCTTCGTCTCATCTTCCCTTTCTAGTCTTTCTGCCAGCCCGTTGCGCAATTTTCTGACAGTCCGCGACTGTCAACGAGGTCATCCGGAAAGGGTCGAAATTTTGGTGGGCGAAGAGGGACCCCAGCAACGCTGTGTAACCAATCTCCAGAAGCCGGGCGGGGCTCGACGACACAGGGCAGAAAGATGGCGAACAGTCAACGAGAAGATAACACAATCTACCTCACAGAGAAAGAGGCGGAACGCATCCAGAACACCATCAAAGACCGGTTCAAAAAGTGCGAAGAGCAAAGCGGCAATGCAAAGGCACCAAGAGACAAGTTGGCTGCTCACCAGGCTGCCACTGGTGCAGCCTTGATGGCAGATATGGGAGGTGCGCCTGACCCCGATATGCTGCAGACCCAAGGGAAAACATCAACTACTATTCCAGTCATCGGAGTAGGCCGACCGTATCCGCCATGCACGACTTCGCTGTCAGATCTGGAACCGATGAAGATGTCAGACCTTAAGATGGAGACGCATCACCGAGGTCGCAAGCTGGTAGTCAAGCGAGAAAGCCCTGTAGTGACTCTCGTAGCGAGGTCATGGACTATGGTTCAGGATGAAGATGGAACTGACGCAGAGCGTTTGGAAATACTGCTTCACAAGTCACGATATAGCGAGGATGTACTGGAGTCGACCAAGCTTTTCATCATCAAGGAGCCATACTTCACCCTCACTGAACAGGGCGAGCCTACACTGCGCATCGACCATCCTTCAGACTTGGTCATCTGCCATGAAGAAGGCGCAAAGAGCTTCGAGGATGCAGCAGCAGCGGAAAAGGCAGCCACGAGATTCAAAACTCAAGGCAACAACGCACTCAAGAAGCAAGATCTCCCACTGGCCCACGAGAAATACACAGCAGGTCTAGCGATCGCAAAGCAAGACATCTTAGCAGAATCGAACCCCGATCTAGCCCGCGATATCTCCAGGAATCGCGCATACGTGAACTTGCTGCTAGGCCGACTAGATGAAGTAAAGACAGACGCCCGCGCCTCACTAACCGGGCGCGAAGATCAAAAGTCCAAAGAGCTAGATAGTAAAGCCTACTTCCGCGCCGGCTCAGCCGCATACGCCCAAAGCCACTGGCAAGAAGCCAAACAATTCTTCCAGGAGCAACAAAAGCTGACCCCCGACGACAAAGACGCCAAACTCCAGCTAAAGAAAATCGAAGCCCGTCTCCGCGAAGAAGAAACAGGAGGCTACGACCTAATGAAGATCCGCACCAATCTCTCCAAAGCCCGCTCCCGAGTCGACGCCGGTAACTTCACCAAAAACACGCTCATCAAAGACAGTCCCGGAAAAGGCCGCGGCCTATACACAACACGCGACCTCACCACCGGAGACATCGTAATGTGCGAAAAAGCCTTCTGCGTAGTCTGGGGCCACGAAGAAGACACACTAACAGCCATGACCTACGACACACGCGACGACCGGATCCGTGTCGCGCCCGTCGG
Source organism: Alternaria hordeiaustralica (assembly GCF_023758085.1). Lineage (NCBI taxonomy): Eukaryota > Fungi > Ascomycota > Dothideomycetes > Pleosporales > Pleosporaceae > Alternaria > Alternaria hordeiaustralica. The sequence continues at coordinate 726,484 of NW_026056780.1, read as the reverse complement.
CCTCGCAAAAGCACTTGTACAGAAATGTCTGAACCAACCTTCTCAAACAGAAAAGCTGATGGACCTCTTCGGCGACTACCAAGGCGAGGGCCCACAAATCTTCTCCAACGAAGACGGTGCTATCGTAGACGTCTTCCGCGTCCACGACATCATGTCGCGGAACGGTTTCGGGCCTGGTAGTCAATTCGGCGAGGAAAGTGCTAGGAACGCTAGCACAGGACTTTGGCGCCACGCGGCTTACATCAACCATTCCTGTCTGTCCAACACAACGAAAGAGTTCGCAGGCGATATGATAATCATCCGGGCGACCCAGCCCATCAAAGCCGGTGAAGAGATTTTCCATCCATACGACGCGTCGCTTGATTACGAGACCAGACAAGGGTTCTTGGAGCGGACATGGGGTTTCAGGTGTCAGTGTAAGTTGTGTGATGCGGAGAAGGAAGATGGCAAGGAGGTAAGGGATAAGCGGATGGAGTTGGTGGGGGAGGCGGATGCGTTTATCGATAAGACGCCTTGGGCGGGGGCGAAGAGACTGCAGTTGAGGAAGGCGCAGGGGATTCTGAGGGAGATGGATAAGACGTATGATGAGGGGAGGTGGGAGGGTTTTCCCAGGAGGCATACGGAGGGGATTAGGGCGTGGTTGGTTAGGGCTAGTCCGAGGTAGGATGTGTAGCAGGGAGCTTGTTGCGAAAGGAAATGTGGGACGTGAAGAAGTGTGGACATGTGGATTGGTATATCGCTAGTCCGAATTACAACTATATGAGCGAGCGTGTCTAATCACCAGTTACAACCCCCTCTTTCATTACAAGAGGAAACACGTGCGACCAAGTGCCAACAAAGTCCGCTCAAACCTTCGTCGACTTCGTCTCCATCATCTTCGGCTCCTCGTACGGCGGCGCTGATCCAGTCTCCTCACTGCCTATCCTCATAATGGCGTTCGTGTTGTCAATCGTCTCCAAAGGCGCAACTGGCTTGTCACCGAGAAGAACCTTTTCAGATGGGATAATCCAGTTGAACCATGATGGCATCAGTAGACCTAGGACGATGGTGGGCAGCACGAGGTGCACGATGCTGAAGCCGTAGATCATGATTGGGTCGAACATGTGTTGTTGTGTGAACTTGGGGTAGGCGAAGGAGAGGACGATGGCAAGGATGGGGCCGGAGATGTACTGTGAGGGAAAACAATCAGCAATGTACTGGAATGTCAGGGTTGATGTCAACATACCTTCATGATAACAGCCCAGTAAAAGGGAATGTTCCAGTTCTTTCCCACGCCAATAGTCACATTCATATCCCGTGTGAGCTGGTGTCCAGGGTAGAAAGCGACCCACCAGAAACGGCTCAGGAACTTGTTGTTACCGAAGAAGCGGGGCCCAGGAATAGCGGGTGTCCTGGCAGCGAAGAGCGCAATCAAAGAGCTGACGATGAAGAAGGCGAAACCAACACCAGCACCGGTTCCGGGGGTTGATCCGTAGGCGACGCGAATGCCGAGACCCTGAGCGACGGCGAAACCGATAGTGAAGATGAGGTACCCGGGCCAGCCGACTTGGTGGGCGACATCGCGGCAGCGGTAGAGGGATGTTGCGGCAAAGGTCTCGCACCAGACTGTGAAGAAGAGGGCGACATCGTTGACGTACGTGTCGACTGCATCGAGAGCCTGCAGTCCGAACTCGGTGCAGTAGATGAGGGAGATGAGTGCGGAGATGACGGTGACAATGGTGCAGACGGCCCAGCGAGGAAGTTTGCGGCCCCAGTTCGTGTCCATGATGAGTGTTGTCATGACTTCGAGGAGGGAGAAGGCGGATGTCAGACCGAGGAGGAAGAGGGTGAAGACTATGAGGAAAGATTAGCAAGGTTTTCTCATTTGGGAGAGAAGGTTCCAAAACTCACAAAAGACAACGGAGAAGAATGGTGCGCCTGGCATCTGAGCAAGAGCCTCGGGGTAGGTGATGAATCCTGTCACGAAGGTACCGAGCTGTGTACCACTCGAGGGATCAATGCCCAGATAGCCGACAACACCGAAGACCGAGAAAGCTGCGATAATCTCAACGGCGGAGTTGCTGAAACCAATGATAAGAGCATCTTGTACAGCATTGGAGTGCGAAGAGCAGTAAGATGCCCACGATGTGAAGTATCTAGAGACACGTCAATATACTTCTTTTCTGAGATAGACCATCGAACGTACCCAAAACCAACACCGATAGAGAAGAAGATCTGACCAAAAGCCGCTTGCCAGATCTGAGGGCTTTCGAGGGCGCTGGTGCGCCATGTCGCGAAGTAAAGCTTAATCCCCTCTCCCGCATTAGGTAGCGAGACTCCACGGCCGATGAGAATGATGATCAGAACGAGCGGAAGACCCATAGTAACGTAGATGACACGTCCAGTCATACCAACACCCCTGAAGACGCACAGCCATGTGACGAACCAAGTGAAGATGGCCCAGCCTGCGGTTTCCCCCAGCATACCAGTCCCAACGTATTGAGTGTACGAAGCGACGCTACCGTCGGGGTTGAGACTACCTGTGGAAGCTGCGGCCGTGTTGGCAACGATGACGTTGGCGAAGTATTCCTCGAGATCCTGGCCTTTCCATGGCAGAGGGCTTTGGAAACTGCGGGAGAAGTACTTCATGATCCATGCTAGAAGTGGCACGTAGTAGGTAACCACGACATACTATGGAGTTGCGAAGTCAGCATATGTTTCTCAGTATTGCGAGTCAATTCCACCTACGCCGTTGAAGACGACCGCTAGACCAATACCCTTGGCGCGCTTGTTGTTGCTGTGCCACGCCAGCACTGGGCCACCACGGTAAACGCTACCGAGTGCGATCTCGAGGACCAATACAGGCAAGGCGACGAAGAAGAGGGCGATGAAGTAAGGGATGAAGAATTGGAGACCGTAGTTGTTGTACACGACCGATGGGAAGCGCAGCAGGTTACCAAGACCAACTGCACCACCCATGGCGCAGAGGACGAATTGGATACGGTTCGAGAACATATCGCGTCCATCTTCGCTCTTCTTCGCCGCTGGCGAGAGCTTCATGAGGATATTCTTGATTGCAGCCATCTTGACGATTGGGTGTAGTAGGTAGAGAACGAGAGAAAAGGAGTTTGTCGCTCCCGACAGAGTGACGGGGTCAATTCACGACCGTGTAAAGGCGAGTTGCGGAGACGAACGTGAAAGTCGAACCGTAAGATTTGCGCAGTGAGATCCCGGTATATAGAGTCTCACAATCTGACTGTCGTGCCACATATCCTATCTCTCCAAGCATGTGCCCAGCCCAAGCAATCGCCCACCTTCCTTCTACAAACAGCACTAGTAGTGTGGCGCTCGCATCCAAGGCTTCCCCAGATCCTGCGCAGAGGCTCAGCTAGCTTGGGCGTACCCTACTACTCGGGTACAACGGGTCTTGGGTGATCAGCAGCTCTACATTGGTTGGTTCGCTCTATCCTGAGCGCTCAACACCACTGCCGAACCCGTACCAGGCGTACATGTATCTCGGACATGGGGCTGAACCTGTGTTGGCGCGTCAGCCACGGGGGGAATGAGATATCGTCTGGTCAGTCCAGTCGGTCTTAGGTTCTAGTGTGTTGATCTTGGCGCGCGGTAAAGCTTGCGCACGCGACAGAGCTCGACGCATCCAGACCTGGGGTAATGCTCGGAATCCGACTATGGATTGCGAGTGGGACCAGAGTTGGCCGTCAGCCACGAGGGGTCCGATACGTCTTGGTGCCTAAGCACGATGGCCTCGGCGTGCGTTTGTGGTTACACACGTGACCCATCGGACGCACCTACATCAGTAATTCTTATGTCGTTCAGGTGTCTTTTGGCGACACACGTCCGATGAACAATGGCCCACCTGGCTCAAATACTCCCGTTGAACTTCCTCACCTACATGGACAGGTTTCCGGTCAGCCAGCTGGGAGTAAGGTTACGCCGAGTGATTGCTATCAGTCAGAGGGCGTCCGGCTATGCGGCACTCACTTGGCCTTGGCGGCTTGGATGCCCAGTGATCTGGGTCGGGCGTACAGTCGCTCCCACGATTGTATGTGTTGGTATGACCTCTCATGATTGAATGAGAAGGTGTTGGCGTTGGTAATGATGATAGGGATTCGGGTCGCTTGGCTATGATCGCGATTCGGCGGTTATCTGCGGCATGGTGGTGGTTTTGGCAGAGCGTCGCTCCTTGTGAACGTCTTCTACATAGAAGCGAGAGTGGTCTGCAGGGGGTTCTGAGTTGTCATGGTGTTGTGAACCTCCTCTTGCTGTATTGCGCTAATCAGGTGCCGGCTTGTGCTTGGGTGTTTGGAAGGGGCGTGGGAGAGACAGCATCGTGCCTACCTAAGTGGCTTTGGCAACGTCGCGTTAACCAGAGGTAAGCTCATTGAACAGACTGTTTCGATCGCGAAGAACCGCGAAACTGTGAAAGTTAGGGGCATTACCATTTGTTATATAGCACAAAGGTTGATGGATCACTCGTAGGGCGCGCGGGCGGGAGTGGAGGCTAGCGCCGATTTCGGGGATGTCGGACCCGTCTCGGAATGATCGTGCGGCGGAGAACTTCACGACCACATGTTCGCAAACCTACCTGTTGCAAAGATATGGCGTATTTGGATATAGTGGTAGACGAGTCGCACCTCATTTCGTTGCTGGAGATGGATTTGGCACTACCGCTCATGCTCTACTCCAAAGAAACGCGCGTGGATAGAGCGTAACAGCAATGCGATGAACTTGGTATCGAGACTACGGGAATGGAGGAGGAAGCTGTCTTCGTGAAAATGAGAAGGACTGCGTAGGAGATCGTTTCGGTCGTTACCCAACACTCAATCACACCTCAAACTCCAAACCCCAACTCTCTCAACCCCATCACCACCCTACCACCAGCCTCCTCCACACCCTCCCACAGCCCCCTCAACCCCTCATCGCTATCTCCCAACACCGGATCCTTCTCCGGCATGCCCACTTTCCATACTTCCCCCTCTTTTCCGTCATGCTCACCCCCAACAGCGAAGTCCCAAACTCCGCCGTAAGGATACGCACCCATCATCATAAACTTCCCGCCGCTGACATCCACACTCTCAAAAAACCTCCTTCTCTCCGCCTCCTTCTCCTCATCGACCTCCGCCGCCCTCCCCTCCTCTACATCCTTCGGTTGGTGAAACGCCAATTCCTCGTTCCGCGGTCGCGGCAAAAAGGTTTTGTGGCTAACCCCCGCTGGGATGATGAAGACATCGCCCAGTTCCGCTTTGATATCCACGCCACCAACCTCTCCATCTCCTCTGTCACCCGGTTCGTATTTCCCCTGCGACCAAGACGGGGAGTCAGCGACGCCGAAACGGATCCATGCGCCTTCGCCTGAGATAACGGTCATGGCTTCGTGGGTAGTGGAGTGGTAGTGCGATTGTATATCCATTCCGTACTGCGCTATCCATTGTGTTTGCCAGCCATTCGATGCATAAAGGTCGAGAATCTCTCTTGTTTTGAAGTTCGGTGAGGTCACCATATCATAGAGAAGACCGGGATAGTGGAGCAGCGGGTATGGTGAGTTAGGGATGAGGGCTGTAGGAGGAAGTTTGTATTCGTGGACTTTTATCGCCATTGTAGGATCCGGACGAGGTAACTTTGAGTATTTGGGTTTGATGTGGAAGATCCCGCAGAACAAACGAGACAGCAGATGTCTGAAACGCCCCATCGGATTAGTCGCAACGGGAGTAACCGTCGAAGTTTGGTACGGTGGGGGGCGGGGTTGAGTTTGTTGGTAACCTTGGAAGGAGTGGGGTATACTAACGGATATACACATGGGGAAGTGCTTACCCAAATAGGAAGTAGCAGCGCGGGGTTCCACGTCAGAACTATTAATGGGATGGGAGCCGAGATATCTGCACCTTTGTATTTATAATATGCCTACGCCGGACACCTGCAGTTTCGCGATATTGGCTTTACCCAAGATGCTTCGGTTGCTTTAGCTAGCTTGGAGCGCTGCTGCAATTGAATGTCAAAGTTATGATCTCATGTGCAACACGGAAGGCTCGAACACTCCATACCTAAACTTAACTCAATTTCAGCGAGCTCACGGTGCCTTTAATTTTTCCTGACAACTTATGAGCGGAGCTAAAGAGGTGCAGCTTCAGTGCGGGTGTACGCATCCCTTGCGCAATGCTCATCTTGTGGAGGGGTACACACCAAGAGGTAGGTCTTGTGAAGTTCCTGCCTAAATACGCGCCTGCTATCCTACGCTCCTACTCCTTCCCTAGGACACTAACCCAACGCAGACGTACTGACATCTTGGCATACATCCGACGTATGAGTCTACGATGAACTCCGACCCAGCTCCATCTTCATCGAGCCCGCCAGATAGCTCAAGTCCGTCCGTAGCGCATTTCCGTCGCATAGAGCGATCAATATGGAGCCCAGGATAGCTCCACTAATTCAGCGGTTGGGGAACATTTGATGTAGCTTCCAGGGCCATGTCTTCCATCCCCGATAACCTGTTGCATCTCCTTGCGTCATGACCAAACGAGAGCCGCTTCGCTCAACTGTTTGATCATCTAGATGCTTAGTTGTAAAGCCCGTATGTCTTGTATGAGGGCTAGTTTCTTCGGCCCATTTGCAATATTTTTAGGCTGGTCAATGATCGCTTCCAGTTGGATGCGTGAAGGCTTCAGGAGGCCCCTGGTTCGGCGGACCATTTCTGCGCGTCATCTAAAACACAAGAAGACCCTGGTTGTAGGTAACATAGCCGAGAGCTTGTTCGAACCTTATTATCTGTGAATTTTGGTAGCTTAAAGGACCGTCTTCTGTTGTAGGGACATGGGCTGATCCTGATACCGGCTGTTCTCGTGGGGCGGCCTTTTCTTGCGCGATCTCGGTCATCATTTTGAGCGCAGCTTCGATGTTAATGAGTGGCTTTAAGGTATGCTTTAAGACCTGGTTTCTCAATTTGGGACTTGCGCGGATTGTGTAGTCGAGAGAATGTTTCCCTTCTAAATACACTCCGGCTAGTTTCGCCCATGTGATTAGATCCATACACAGGCGTCCAGTAGCTTCGAGTGCCGGTTCGCTATTTATCGGCTTATCCAGGTCGTCGATATTGCTCCACACCTTCCCATAGGCGGCTAGGCAGCGCTTATACATCGTCATGGTACTGAGATTCGCATCGCCCGCTTGAGTGCTCGATGCTTTGGTCGATTCGATCCAATCTTCAAGCTTCTTGTTGACCGCAGCTAGCTGACCGAACATCTCGCTCAAGGTCGGCTCGGGCCTGTTCTTCGGAATCTTTGTCTTTTTCGTTGGGCGCGTTGACTGAATTCCCTTCCTAGCTTCGTATTGGTACTCATCGTGATGATCTGCTTTATTGTACGGGCTGATTCGATGTGGTTTTGGAAAGCGAGCCATTGTAGAAAGATGTCTTTCGGAAGTATTGGTGAGAGCGGAAAGTCTATGCGGCTATTCATCCTCTTAAATACCTACAATGACTGTGCAGTAAGTATGTATGACCAGTCTGTACTCATCTGCAGTCGTCATGAATCATAAGCGTGACTCTAAAAATCTCGCACCGTAGGCTCTTCTATGAATGAATCACAGATCTTGTTATATCTAACCTCATGGTGACCAATTCGACTCAGTTTCTCCGTCAAACCCGTTTACATGAATATCATATACCAGCAGCAATGATTCATTAGATAAAGGCTCTCTTGTATGCCCACCGCTTCCGCTGCTGGTCATTCTCTCATCGATGCCACACCCTTCTTTCATCGTCAAGTATCTGTTGCAGTATTATCTACAGCCCCCGCGTTAGAGCCGTTCGATCCGATCGAATAATCAACAAGAGCTTTTGCGGCTTTCGCCAGAGATTCGTTACATCGTTGGAGTACCATTATTTGCTCTGTCAGGCCTTTCGCCCGTTCGGTAAGGCTAAGGTTCGAATTCGAATTCTCGTCTGCATCTGCTGCCGGAAGATCCTTTCCCGAAACACGCTTCTCCGGTAGTAACCCAGACATCGCTCCCAAGGCCGACTCGATGCTCAACAGGCTGTTGACGATTTGACTCCTGCTCTCGCTCTTGTCCGAGTCGACGAATTTGGTCTCCAGAGAGCTCTTGCCATCAAGAAGAACTCCGGTTTCACGGCCCCATCTGATGAAGCTGTTACGCGGGCCTTTCATGTGTCCGGTGGGTAGCTTGTCCTCCAGACTCGAGCTTCCTTCGTTGATACGCTTGAAAACTGTCGTGTATCCGGCTGCACAGCGTCGGAAAAGCGTCTTAAGATTAGGACTCGTATCGCCTCTTTTGGCGTTCGATTCATCTTCCAGATCGACTGATAGTTCCAGAGTAACGATGATGCACCTCAGTCCATCGACCCACAAGCCCAGAAACGGCCTGGGTAGGAATTTATGGAGTCTTTTTGCAGAAGACTGCTTCTTATTGGGGACGGTTATGTCCATGAGGTACATTTGGACTTCCATGTCTTCGAGGGAGCCAATAATCGATGATTTTGCAACGGAAGAAAGGTTACGGAAGTCGCGCTTTGGCTTATTTCTCTCGTATTGATACAACCCAGTGTCTATTCCCCATATTTTCAAACAATCGTACTCTGTCTGGAGATGAGTGTATGCCAGCCCATCGGTCTTATCGAAACGGCCCAAGATCTCAGTGAAGTTGTCCATGTGACGTTTTGCAAAGTCCCGGGCGCCTTTGATGTCGTCAACCTCGTCATAGTTCGTAAAAGCCGAAGACACTTGGGCGTCAAATCGACTTTTCTGTGGCTCATTCGTCATATTGTATAGGCGAGTGTCGCACGGTTACTGAGAGCGTTGGTTGTTCAAAAGGATGTCTTTCTGAGGTACTCGTATGAGTGAAGAGTGATGCTGCATTTCGTTTTATCGAAAAGTCGGCACGGACTGTGCTGATGATATGACTGGATTGCGGACTAGTAGCTGTGAATCAGAGGGGTGAGTCCAGAGTCTGAGCTGCCTGTGCCTATGTGTTGACACTAACATACCCACTTTCGATTGACTGTATTATCAGGAACCAAGTCTACGATGAGCCACCACCCAGCTTGATCTCTCCCTCGAACCCATTCACATGCATGAAGTTCGCTCGTAACGGAGTCACACTCGTGTATCCCTGCGCGACTGCCCATCCGTCATTGCCCGGCTCACTAGCCTCAACACTCTCATACACGTCCTTGAACGTCGGCGCCCACTTGAAGTGCTTGTGTGTATACCGCATATGCGCCTGGCCCGAGGGCGTCTCTCGTCCACTGTCCGTGCCAGACGCGCCGCCCTGTATCTCCGAGTTCGCCTTCAGCTCCTTCTTGCCAAACTTCTCCTCTTGCTTGCGGATCTGGCCTTCGATGTCCGAGGGTGTGTCGTCTGCTTCGGAAGGTACTTCAACGACCTGGAAACAGCTTCCGCTCTTCCACGAGTTCTGCAGCATGTTTGTCCAGAGGATCTTGCGCTCTCCCACGTTCTCTACCAACGGTACGTTGACGGTATAGAGGTGTGTGTTTGTGTTCCAGTTGTCCCATAGGTGTTGTATGAGTTTTGCGCTGAGCTCGCTGGCGTCGCTGATGATCTTGGCGTCGTGGTTGCGGTCGAAGAACGCGTACGAGAGGGCGATCGACTTCATGCCGCATACTGCAGCCTCCATCGCGCCGCCTATTGTGCCCGATGATAGAGAGAAGATGGCGGTGCTGTTGCGACCGTAGTTCGGGCCGCTGACTACGAGATCGATCGGGCCGCGGTCGGAGAAGTAGTGGTAGAGACCGATCTGTACGCAGGAAGCGGGTGTGGAATCGACGAGCACCCACTCTTCTTCGTTGGATGAGGGCGGTAGAGGCGAGTTATGGGTTGTGCCATGATTCGTGAGACGTCCTTCGGCGTTGGTTTGGAGGGGCGCAGGGCGATAGTACGTCGGTTGTATCTGTGGCAGTGAGTATGGCGAGCGGCGCAGTAAAAGTGGTGTGTCATACCGACTTGCCCACAAGATGTGCCTTGCCTATCCATGACCTCTGCGTATGCGGGAGAACGACTGAAACGGTGTGTCCATGCTTCTGCAGTGTTGACACCAGCGAATGTACGTATGGTGAGGACTGGTCTGATGGCGGGCCATCGTCGTTGGTGACCTACATTGATCAGTACTTGCCATTGGCTTAGTAAGATACAACAGTCTTACAAGAATATGCATGATTGCTTATGTGGACAGTGCAGCGGGTTGTGGCGATGCTGTGTTGTGGATTGGGGATGGAGATGCAGAGGGGCAGACAGTGACGTGCGCTACCAATAAGTCCGAAGCCCGTGGCAGGCAGTCACCGCCTCATCCTTCGCGTCAACACCTCTGCGCTTTCATATTTGTTTTCGCATGGCCGTTTCTTCGACAGAACGATTGCAAACGTCGTCCGCGAACGCTGCAGGGCAATGGCAAAGTCCGTCAAACTGGCAGTGGTACCTGCGCCATGGGTAGATCCGCTGATGCGCCCTGCATCGTGCCGGCGATCAGAGCTTAGCTGCGAAGAAACTCGAACTTCGACGTCGCACCTGATAACAGTGTAAACGCTTATGAACAAGACCGATGGTATGAATAGAATTGCTTGCGACGCCGGACTTCGTCTCGCATCTCCATGGCAGATCTGAACACCCTCATTCGGGGGTTAACCATGGCCCCTCCCCCTTCCGACGTCCGCACGACAGCCGGCACTTCATCCACGACATTTCGAAACGGGAGTGCAGAGTCTACCGGCAGGTTTAGCTGTGTGTAGCTAAAACGACCAGAGCTTCGGGCGCGAAGGTGTAGAGCCGCAGGTCCCTGAAGCAGCTATTTTCGGTGTTCGTTTCTTCGGATCCCCGCCCGTGCCCGCATACCGTGAACACCATTTGTTTCAATGCTGAGACTGAACATCCAAGATGTTTATAAAGAGGCAGCGCAAGATGAGAAAGGTAATCAGTATACCCAATCCATCTTCACCCACCACTTCAGCATCTTCAAGCTCCCTATCTTGAAGCTCTATATTCCATCATCCACCGTCCCATAATCATCTAGACACCAACACATTATCAAAATGGTCATCAACGTTCCCACCGCCTCCCTCGAGGGACAAGTCGCTCTCATCACCGGTGCCGGTCGCGGTATTGGAAGGGGTTGTGCTATCGAGCTCGGCAAGCGCGGCGCCTCCGTCATCGTAAACTACGTTTCATCCGAAGGCCCAGCGAACGAGGTCTGCGAAATCATCAAGGGCTTCAACAACGGTGCCAAAGCCGTAGCCATCAAGGCCGATGTCAGCAAAGTCAGTGAGATCAACAGATTATTTGAGGAGGCGAAGAAGGCATTCGGAAAGATCAACATCGTCATGAGCAACTCAGGAACCGAGAGCTGGGACGTGACAGAGGAGATCAGCGAGGAGAAGTACGACCACGTATTCAACCTGAACACAAGAGCGCAATTCTTCGTTGGCCAAACCGCATACAAGCACATCGAGGACAACGGCCGCATCATCTTGATGAGCTCCATTGCTGCCGGTCTTCTCGGTGTCAAGGACCACGCGCTCTACAACGCCTCCAAGATGGCCGTCATCGGTTTCATCAAGGCATTCGCGACCGACTTCGGAAAGCGTGGCATCACCGTCAACGGTGTTGCACCAGGCGGTATCAAGTCGGACATGTTCACACAGAACGCCTGGCATTACATCCCCGGCGGTTCGCCTGACTGGCCAGCGGAGAAGATCGAGACTCTCATGGCAAACCACTGCCCGCTTGGAAGGTGTGCCGTACCTGAGGATGTTGCGAGGGTCGTCGCTTTCCTCGCATCAGCGGACGGTGGCTGGGTCAACGGTCAAGTGCTGACCATCTCCGGTGGATCATCGCAGTAAGCTGAGACTGAGGTGGTGATGATGAACGAATGACGGTCGCATTGTATGTATTCCAGCGCATTTGATAGAGAACCTAATTCGAAGCCATCGCTCGAAGAAAAGAATTAGTCATAACAAAATTACGTGAAGTGTTTCCCGCGTGTGCCAACTTTCAAACTGTGTGTCGTGATTAAGGTCTGTGGGCGCAGCCTTGGAAGGCTGCACATACCCTGCCAAGACTTACGTCACCAAACGCGATTAGGCAACGCCATCACGTGGTTCGATCTGCCCGGGCACCTGGGCACTCATATAAGAAAAAAGCTAAACAGGCCTGCGGACTACATCAAGACAAAGACCTGCAATGTAGGTGGCCTAACATCAACGTAGGCTCTAGGGTCTTTAGCTTTTTCCTAGGTTGGCGTGCGGACATACTTTACACACCCTGCAACCTGTATCAGGATGTACTTTGGTCGACTGACGAAAATTAAGCATCTGCCATGAACAGGATCTTGTCATTCGTAGAAAATTCCGACTTAGCCCAGCACGGTGGACCTTTCCTATAACCACGGTACTGCGGTGACACGCCGAACACTCCAGCAAACAACACCAAAGCGATCTCAATTATGTTGTATACCAGAGTACACTCTTAATGACTCATCTGAACTAGGACCAGGCTGCAGTCTGAGTTAACAGTGCACTCTATTCATTCTAGACGTTTCCCTTATCGCTTCCATAGGAACTTCAAACTACCAGTAAGAAGACGGCAGTTTGGCATCCGACCACACAACCAAAGTTTGAATATTCATGTAGGTCATGCGAGCAGAATTTTATGTGATAATTTTGTAAGAGACTTTCCCCTATAAATGCTCTCTACTTCTACTTCATACCTATTCATCTCACAACTTACAAACCCCTCTCTCGGTCACCACCACTAAGCAAAACTGCCATAATACATCCGCAATCTCAAGCAGTCAAGAACAGAACCCCTGTTCTTTCATCATGTCGAACTCCAAGCTGTCTAAGTGCAGCCTGAGCGATTTCCCCGAAGAACTCCTTTGCGGAATCCTAGACGAAGTCGGCTCCGGCATCGATGAAGAATACGTCCCCGGCACCACACAGACTCTCCTCTCTCTATCCGCTACCAGCCGCCAGTTCAACCGACTCACAAAGTCTTACCTCTTCAAAACCATCAAGACCGATCACTTCCGTTGCAGGAAGCTCGTTCAGCGTCTAGAGGACGATCCCACTCTAGTCACACACATCAAGCGACTCGTCTGGGACAAAAAGCCAAGCGAAACTCCCAAATGGTACGGAGCGCTGTCGGGTCCGTTGAGCGCACCAAATCTCGCACGGGTATTCAACAAATCCAATATCCCGTCGCACTGGAAGTCTAGCGACTGGAGGGATAAATGTGCCGCACTAGCTCTAGTCTTGGTGCTCACTCCACGGGTGGAAGCCCTGGAAATTATGGACACGGATTTCCGATTTCGCATGAGCAACGGCAAATACGGGCCATCTCTATGGTCCACGCTGAGGCGATACCCCCATCCCAGACTTGTTGAGCGCTTCGCTAACATGCGTACGCTACGATTTGGCCATCAAGACGTGGACTTGGAAGCGCTTTTATATGCCCTTCAATTACCAGCTCTACGTACACTGAGCTTCAAAGGCGAGCTTGTGGACAAGGACAGATTCAATCACGGAGTTGTGAGACCGATAAATCCTTCCCTGGCACGATGCGCACATCTGGCAAGGCTCCCGCCTCGAAGCTCACCTATCGAGTATCTCCGCATCGAGAATAGCGCTATCCACTCGAAGCATGTCGCCATGATCCTGCGCTCTATCAAGAACCTCAAAGACTTCAGCTTGACGTTCGCCGGAACCAGAACCGACCCCTCAATAAGCAGAGCCATCTACGAACACAACGGATACGGAGTACCAGCGTTACACTATCCTACCCTACTTGGAGCTATCATGGAACATTCCAATTCGTTGGAGAGCCTCACTCTAGAGACAAACCTGTCGCACGAGCCCAACATATACAATACAGCTGCGGCAGGATGCCTACGATTGGAACAAGTCCGCAACCTTGAGTACCTCAGAACCGACATAGTAACCCTATATCGCGACGAAACAACGAACCCGGACCGGCAACAGCACGAAATCTTCAACGCCCTTCCGCCTGGTCTACGTCGGCTTGACCTCGACATGTACGAACCAACATGGCCGTACTTTAGGTGTCCGAAGGCTGCACTGATGAGTCTAGCTATGGACTGTGCGATGAAGTATCCACTACTTAAAGACGTACGTGTGTTGAGACACACCACACGTATATCGAAGTTGTGGGGGCAGTTTTCGAAGGTTTTGAAAGAGGTTGAGAATGCTTTCGAAGCACAAGGGGTGACTATTCAGTTCTGCCATCGCACCAAGCAAGCCAGCAGTTCAGATGACATGTACACTCCGATGAAGAAAAGCAAAAGTGTCTAATCTAAAGTATTCATTGGGTATATAAAGACGCGCGTTCCACGCTCGTTGTTCGTTCGCAGCCTGTCTGCTTGAAGCAAAGCTTGCTGAACCATCTATGGACTAGTATACAAAAATCGAATCATTCCTCATGTGTTCGTGCCGTGTTATTGCAAATCGCTAAACGCCGGTAAAGTCACAAAGTGTGACAAGGGGAATGCAGAATCGTGAACGCCGTGAATGTCCCTCAGCCTCAAACCGTGGGCTCTTCGGGTGTTTTCCCCATATCCTCCCTCTCGTCCTCGGGGCTCTTGGGCTCAAGCTTGATACTAGCGTCTAGGATTTTGCTCGTGACTTCGTTGAGATCTGCCTCGTTGTTGGCTGCGCCGACGACTTCCTCGATCATGGCAGCGAAGTCGACAGTCATACCACCGACGTTCATCTTGAGTAGTGAAGCGGCATCCGGACCGGCAATTCCGTCAACACTTCCGCGTTTAGAGCTGTTTTCCATGTCCAGCATCATGGTCTCGTTGTCGAATATGTTATCGCCACTCCACAGGCCCACAGTAGAAGTGTTGGGGTCTTCGTAGAGGTCAAAGCCCAGTCCCAGTGAGCCGTTCTTCGACGGCGAGCTGCTCACAGGCATGTCACTGGACAGAAAGTCATCAGCCAGGAACTCGCTAAACTGAGCATCACTACGACCGGGTGTTGTAAATGTGGGAAAAGCCGAGAAGTCGATAGTCTGGGAAGGCGACGAGATCGGGTGGTCGGATAGAAGTGCATTGAGCTGACGGGTGAACGGTGTGTCAGGTGCAGCTGTTGTCGAACGGGTGACACGAGGACTCAGGATATTGCGGGACGGCGTTGAAGGCGCATCTCCGTTCCCTGCACCTCGTCTCGGCGTTAGAGCAACACGTTTGCGCGTGCTTGGAGTAGGGGTTTTTAGAGGATCTTGGGCGATCTGGTCCCTCTTAGGCGTGCTCTTCGGCGTAGGTTTCCGAGAAGCAGGGTCTTCGAAAAGGTGGGCAAGATCGTCTGTCTCTGCGGCAGGGGGTGGTGGGCAGTTCTCCTTATCCGGATTTTCTTGGTCGACGATGGCCACTTGCGCCACTGGTTGCTTGAAGTACCACATAGTCTTTGACTCGCACGGAATGCAGCCGTCGTGTCCTATACCAGCGTTCGCGCAACGTCCACACGGTCGTTCGCGGTCACAGCCTCTCTTAAGCTCCTTGCATCGCTGGCAACGGGGCTTCTTGGGTGCGTCATCGTCAGGGACATACATTGGGGTGGCAATTGGAGCCGCAGCGACGGGGGCTGGAGGTGGCTCGGCTAGTGTCTTACGCCGACCTTGTTTCCTAGGTGATGGGAAAAGTAGCCGCCTTGTAGGCTTTGGTGTAAGGTCTTGGTCAATGTCAATAGGAGAGGTTTTGCTCCCTCTAACGCCAGCGGGGCTTGACTCAATGGCTCGCTCGAAGGCAGCTTTAGCTTCTTCAGGGTCGAGCTCACCCCTGCTGGGTGCGACAGCTGGCGGTGCCATTGTTCCATCAACGGGCCTGTCAATGGATGAAGCAGCTTGATCTTGCTCGGCCGGCATAGCAGCGTCAGACTCTGGCATAATGGCGTCGGACATGAGATCATCACCACCAGTCATAGACTTGGAGCGTGACCCCGCCTTCTGCTGCCTTTTGCGGTTGGCGAGACGCGCAGCGCGATCCCATACCTTCTGCGGCCTCATCGAAAACTTCTTGATAAGCCAGAGTCCGCACGGGTTACAGAGGTTGAGTTCTTCAAATGCCTCAGAAGACTTCGCAGCCATGATGTCCTTGTCTTCGCGCGTCAAGTTGTTCTTGAAGATACGGTACTTCGGCTCAGCGTCCTCAGAGGATGATTCAATCACTTCGTATGCGATGATGTCGGTGCTAGCAGTATCGGTGGACAGCTCAATGTCCTTGGGGGTGCCGTTTTCCACGCGTGTGTAAGCCTTTCGCCATGTGACTGTGTCGATTTCCCCGCAGTTCACACAGTGTGGTGGCATTTCACCTTTCCGAATAGCCGCGTCCAGCCGGTCTTTGATGACCCTCTTCCTCTTCGCGCCGGATCCACTTCGGGGGTAGCCACACTCGGAGGGCGTGGGCGCATCAGACATGGGCTCTGCTCCAGACCATGTATGTGATCTTGGAAGTCCTCTCGGCTTGGACGGCTTTGTCTGCTTCGGTGGGAGATTTGGGGTAGCGGAACGACTGTAGACTTGCGCTTCGCTCTCGGCAGTTGGAGAAATGTGTGACATCATGCCATCAGGCGAGCCGGCAGTCGATACCGTGGCTCGTGACTTCTGTAAAGCGTTCTTGTCGCCGAGGTTGTCATCCTGCTGTACCATGGACAGCCTCGCGATCAAATCGCTGTCATCATTCACGTCGTTGCCTTGGAAATACACCGAGTTGAAGATATCCTGGTCTATGGTGTCGAAGTCAAAAGTATGAGCAGTCATGTCCATCTCAATACTTTGAGTGACTGGCTGTGTGACAGATTCGCGACGATGATCCTGGGATTGTCCATTCCAAAGCTTTTCAAAATCCATACTATCGCCATCTCGACTAGCCGGCATGTCGCTAACGAAACCGGAATCGTTTGGAGGTTGTGTTGGGAGGTCGGGGCTTGAGGCATCGGGCGATGTGGTTCGGACTGGTGCGATTGGCGGGGATGACGGCATCGGAGTATCTCCTGGGCTTCCGTCTCTTTCATCTGCAGACTCCATCGCATTGTCTGAGAACACGCTACTCTCATACGGAGACACGTATGGTCGTCCTCCATCCATGGATCCATGTCTTAAAGCACTAGGGGCGGGTGGGCGGCGTGATCCTCGTTGACTAAACTTTTCACCGGGGCGAGGCGTTGGCGCACGGGGTACCATATCTGAGGCGGCTCCTGAATTGCTGAGAGAAGGCTTGAGTAGGCGGACGGATGCCGCTGTGCTCGCTGTAACGCGCAGCGAATCATTGTGGGCATTAAGCGGTGTATTCCTCGGTCTCGTGGTCTGCGTAATCCGTGCCCTCTTCTTCGGAGGTCCGTCTTCCTGCGGCTCGATTACATAAGGATCGCTAAACTGGAACTGCTGGGTCGGCTGGGCACCTTCACTTCTGACAGAGGTCCGTGACGCTGGCCGGGAGGGTGGGTTGTACTGATAGTGATGGAACGAGAGAGTGCTCATAGCAGGACTGGAAGCCCTGGTCGGCTGAGACATGAACGACATGTTCGAGTGGTCGTAGAAGGAGTCGTTACGGGGTGGCTCTTGTGACGGGCTTTGGCGAGTAAGCATCTGGTGGAACGGCTCAACACCACCAATAGAAGGGCGTGGCGAAGGCTGTGCGGGGTATGGGCTGGGTTGAGCCAGATGACCCAATGCAGGGTTCTCCTTGAGAAAGTCGGACCAGGCGTTGTAATCGAACCCTTCAGGCATCAGCTGACTGAGGCTGTGGTACCGCTCCATGTTCTCGACATATTCCTTTTGCATGCATGTTGGAACAGGCACCAGCTTCAATTTGACCTCCAGGGTTTCCTTGATTCCGTTCGAGAAGATGCCAAGGATGTTCTTGCACACGCGACCAGTGACCATGGTTTGGGAATCTTTGGCGGGGGCATTGGGAGTCGGCGATGCTGAAGCGAGGATCCATGATAGCATGCCCTGACCAACCAGCGGCGTTTCGTACTCGGAGAAGTCATAAGCGTATACGGTGTAATCGTGGCCTAGTTTGGCTACGAGCTCGGGGCTGTGACAGTGAGCGAGCTATTTCAATTAACCAATAAGCGGAGGAGTTGGCCTACCTTGCAGTCACAATAGCCTGAATGCAGGTCTTGAGTTCGATGACTCCCACTTCGGTGGTCTCGTCCAGCGACACGACAGGCACGTTCAACACGCTTGGCAGACGGGCCAGGCAGTTTGACTTGTTCTGGTCATCGAACGTGTAGAGTACTTTGACTGTTGTGCAGCTGTGTTAGATCAAGTCGTGATGAATGAGCAGATGTGCTTGCCTCGCATTTGCCTGCGCGGTATTTCGTCCATTGTGCTCTCCTCGGCAGCGGATGGTGTGGGCGCGTGCTGCATCGCACCAGGATCCGGCGTGGTACTTGAGGGCGTCGACATGGCTGCCTATGAGATTGACAAAGGATAGGCGGGCCGTGATGAAGAAGAGAGAAGAAGGTTGTCGGGGGCGACGGGGTGGTCTATGTTATATCGCGATCGGTGGCTGGCGTGCGATCATCGCGAACGCGTTCGAGGTGGACTAAGAAGCGAGACTAAAAGCGACAAGAAGACGAATTGGCGGGGTAAACGGGTCTTTAAATATTTTCGCGTGAAGATGAATCCGAATTAGGCAACAGCACGCGTAAAGTGGCAGAGAGAAGGAACGTAGAGGGCGTCGTGAAAGAGGTCGTGTGGTGAAAGTGAAGTTGCATGCACGAGCTCGGAGGTTTGACGCTACCCGCTTCGCGCTAACGCGGGGAGGACAAAGACGCGTGACGCACCTTCCGTGCCAAAGTTTCAGCCCCACTCCCGACGCGTTGATTGGCTTCGACCGCGGATAAAGTGTAGCTCCAGATCCGATTCTGCCAAGCTCGCTCACTTCATCGCCCTGCCTCATATCGTCGCCGACCGATCCACCTCATCCAAGCGCGTTGCCGTGGTGTTCCTCCTTTCTAAAACTAGGTCAGTCTTTCCGCTCCTGGTCTGTGCATATCTTTTGCGCGGCCCCATCCTTGCGCGCTACTTCCCTGAGCAGCGTATATCAAAATTCGCAGGCAGAAGCTCGAGAGCTGGAAAGTTAACCTGTAACAGCTCCAACCCCAGATAGCAAACCTCCCCCTGCTACCTTGCACAAATCGACACCATGGTGGACGCAAAGATTCAGTATGTATTACTGCTAGAACATTCACCGCTATATGAGCTAACGTTGCGTAGAGAGCTTCTTTCCAAGCCGCGTTCGGAGTTGACGTACGTACACCCTCCAATCCACAACAGTTCCTGTACTGACATTGCTGCCTAGCGAGTACGAAGTTGCTCAGGTCGAAGAACATGAGCTCACCACCGGCCCTCTCTCCATCCTCCAGACCGCCGTCCGCTCGCGCACACAAGTCCTGATCTCGTGCCGAAACAACCGCAAGATTCTCGCACGTGTCAAGGCTTTCGACCGTCATTGCAACATGGTTCTCGAGAACGCGAAAGAGATGTGGACTGAGACTCCACGGTTAGCCAACGGCAGCTACGGAAGGAAGGTCAACAAGGACCGCTTCATCTCCAAGCTGTGCGTTCAAATCACACTCTACATTTGCGCATGCGCTGACTTTTATAGGTTCCTACGCGGTGACTCGGTCATTCTTGTATTGCTATCATAAGAGCTTGGAAGCACTGGGGATTTGGGACGGTAGCGCCAGATCAAGCGCACGAAATGGAGTTGGAATGAATTAAAAGTTACATAACCGTCGCGAAATCGGCGAGGAACACCGAACGAATCAAACAACGATACCCCAACTTCTACTTCTTCAACCCGTCACTCAGGCCCAGTAGGAGCTCCGCGAGGCCATGCGCGCCAGGGTCTGGAACCTCTTGGAAACCCTCGCCTCCAACGTAGACCGTTCGCCCCAAGCTCGCTTTCATACCCTTCGTCCCTTGCGCGCCACCTTGTGCCGCCGCAGCCGCTTTGTCGATACTTTCCGTCTTAGACAGCGTCTCAACGAACGGATAGAGGGCATCCATCAGCGTTCGGTCACCGGGTTTGGCAGGAGTGTATTTGCCGAGTGCCTTGAGCGATGAGTCAAGGGCCTTGGCCCAGATTGCGGGTGTGACAGGCTGTGGCGACGAGGGCGCGTTTTGTCGCAATCCATGCGCCAGCGCATTCAAGAAGATGGCGTAGATTGCACCTGACGTGCCGTCCATAGCCAGTTCCACCACTTGAATGATGTGATTCATGAGGATCAGCAGATCATCTGTCTCCTTTGCCGTTTCGAGCATCTTGAGAATTGCTGTTGGGTGTCAGCGCCAGGCATCAATGTACACGTGATGATAGCCTACCTTCTGCGCCGCGCTTGAGTCCGATTCCGCAATCGCCATCTCCAACTATTGTGTCATATCGGGTGACGTCTGGCTCAGCCTTGATGAGTCTGTTCAGCGCAACTGTCAAGGTTGACTTGGCCTGGGCATAGTTGACTACTCAAGTTAGCGGGCGTCATACGCAGCTCTGCAGGTACTTACCTCTCAGATCACTTGGCTGAATATCCTCTTCGTCCACCTGCTCCTCGTTCTTCTTCGCTTCTCCCCGTCTCGCCCATGTGCTGCTACTAATCGCCGCAGACCAGCCACTTGCCTCGGCAGGCGCATCAAGCAGCTCGAGCATTGAAGCGTCGGCGACTCTAAGCAAGCTAACGGAGAAGCCCAATCCATTCAAACTGGTCATGAAGGTGCCAGCTAGAATACGCACTGGCTTGATCTTGAAGCTGTCCGCCAATTGCTCGACGACTTCGTTCGTGATTCCGCTTAGCTCGAGTGGACTGACACCTCCCAGGTTGTTGACCAGTAGTACCACATCGTCCTTGTCTGTGATCTTGGAGAAGCTTCGGTCCTGATCCGCTACGTCCAGGCAATGCGACAACATTGTCTTTACAAGACCAGGTAGATCGATCTTCTTGCGCTCTGAACCGGCTTCATTATGGATGCCCATTCCAATCTCGACTAGGCCTTCAGCCAGCTCGTCTTCCTCTGCCTCTCGGCGACCTGGCACATGGACGTGAGCCAGTGAAGAGCCGATCGAGACGGTGTTGTCGGCGACGAGCTGGGCCATCTGCGTTACATCTTTGAGATTCGCTCTACAATGATGTCAGCTTCCTTATAGGCATGATGTTGGTGTGGTGCATACCCTTTAGCAGCAAGCGCACCGGCAATCTTCTGGACGAGCACTGTTCCCGCAATACCTCTGCGTCCGACCTTACCTCCTTTCGCACGCCCTACACCCGCATCGTCGCCGACTACCACCATGTCGACTTCAATACCAGCAGCGCGCGCTTTCTCCACCGCCATGCCGAAGTTCAGCACATCGCCAGTGTAGTTCATTACAATCACGAGGACGCCCTTGTCTTTTTGAATGCGATGCAAGATACATCTTCGCACCTGCTCTGCACTTGGCGAAGCGAAGATGGTACCTGCGACTGCTCCGGATAAAAGGCCCGCGCCGACAAAGGATGCGAATGAGGGTTCGTGACCACTACCACCTCCGGAAACTATGCTGACTTGCGATGCGCCATTCTTGCGGTAGACGATCTTGTTGTTGATGTCGCATTGCACGGATGGGTTCGTCTGAGGGATGCTGAGTAGCGCGGTGTTGACGAGGTGTGTCGGGTCGTGGATGAAGTGTCTCGCTGAGTACGTTAACTATCTGATCGCATAGGTTTTGATGGGAATACATACATGACATTGTGATTACTATATGTCCAGCTCAATGGAATGCGCGAATTGGTGTAGAACGACGGAACACAGAGTGGATGGAAATCGCAAAAGTAGCATGACGAAAGACCAAGAAACCTTCAATACCCGACGCGACGACAAGCAATCATTCCACCATTCCTTCGTGTCATTTGACATATGCCGACATAGCCTGTGGCCACACGGAAACGCGTCCGCGTTCCGTCTTGTTTCCAGGCATTTGGAGAGCTTCAGTGCTCTAAGTGGGGTTGCGCAGATGCGTGAGGGGTAGCTTTGCGTTACTGTGGGGTCGCTCCTCCCCCCGAACCCCGAATGTCAACAAGCATTGGTGCCGGCTTCCTCTTCTGGGTGATGCCGTACCAAGTTTCGGTCTTCCGACCACTCCTACACCAAGCATCGACGACTACGAAAAGCCTCATATGGGACAGGTCCGGGGGCTGGAGCTCTTGTATGCGGCCATGCTTGCTTTTTCGCTCTCGGTACTCGACGATCGGACTTCCCCTACGCGCCCAGAGCTCATTACCCAACAATACGACTTTGGGCATGAATGACCGATCGCCGTCGTGATGATCGCCAACTGGACACGAAGCCCTTGCGTTCATGGGGGAGATGGTGAGGCGCGCTCATTTCTACCATTAGGTCGCTATCGCGGTTATGGAGCGGTACCCAGAGTGTGAGTAGATGGCACACACCCTTGAGTGCCTCAGCCTTCGGCTGGATATGGTACCTTCGCTACCACGAAGTTTGGGCGGAGCCACATGGACTCGCACACACCTGAAAGAATCTCAGTATGTCATGTCGCTTCACACATACAGTCACTACTCGCCTGCCTCACAATTATGTCTCAGCTAGAATCCTCCGTTTCGTGCGCTGAGAAACGTTACAAAATCAATACAAAAAGAAGTTCACTATACGCCCTTCCCTACGATGTCCTAGCCCATATCCGGGTGTACTTGGATCACACCGAGAAGATTTGCTTTGCGCTGTCAGGCGCCAAGTTCTTCGAAAGTTTTCCATCCATCACTGTTCCAGAAGATAAAGTCGGCGATACCAAGATCGACGTCTATCTTCGGCTTCTGAGAGACGACTTCTACAGAGAAGCCCACAAACGACCGGGCATCTGGTGCGTCTATTGTGCAGGTGTCCATAGAGATACGCGCTTCATCGGGAAAATGCTCTGTCGCCCACGGCAGGAACGCAAATGCTCCTCTACACTCGAGCTGTGCCCACACAGGTCTCATTCTCTGGAATACTTGAAAGCTAAGGTAGAAAGAGCTGTATCTCTTAGGGGTAGACACGCCATGTACGTAGATCTCCAGTGTTATACTTGCCAGACAGAGTTGAAGAAAAGCCACATCTATCTCACCATTTGTGACGTCACATACGATCAGACGTCTGGAGACTATATCATGAGAAGTGACATGACCATGGGCTTTTCGAAAGCAAAACCCTCGGATTTACACACAAAAGCGCGTGCGGTCCTACAAACACTCGATTTTACGGCGTGTCTTCACATACAAACCTCTGAGGAAAGCACCATAAACCGGCTTGTCGATGCCGAGACCGGAGCCTTCAAAGCAGAAAAGCGGCACAAAACCCATCGCGTACATTGCGAGCATTGTAAAACGATGGTACAAATCAAATACCTCAAAGGCTTCTGGGGTGCTTCGCCTCACAATCCAAGAGCAGCAGCAGCAAATACAGGACTGACGATAGATATTATACGTAACTTGGGCAAACTGACAAACGAAGACGATCCGACATGGAGAGCGCATCTTCGAAAGCGGCAATTGAAAGTCATGAAGGACCAAGGCGACCTGTTTCGGCTTGGACTGGGCTGAATACCACGATGAGAGAGTGGGAAAGCAAGAGCTATGTGCCACGGTGCATGGCTGCCAGACTGGAAGGGCAGTCGGGGCTTGCGGAGTATATTCGGCATGGACGCTTCGAAGCTACCCCACCATCTGATAAGATTTTGATCTACACCCCCACCAACCCGTCGCGTCGAGCTCCAGCCATCGCGTCCTGACGCAATTCGTCTCATCTTTCAAGTTGCGCGTCGCACTGCTGAACTTCGAAATACCCGTTTCAAAATACCACAATCCGCGTCTGTCTTTTATACCGAAACCTGAAGGCGATCATGGCCCTCCCAGGTACCGCCCACAAATACACAAAAGGCCTAATCGCCTTCGAACACGCCTCCACTCACCCTTCGTCCTCATACAACACCGTCCTCTGGATAGGTGGCCTAACAGACGGTCTCCTCACGGTCCCCTACCCCTCGCTCATCGCTGCCTCCCTCCCACCAACCTGGTCTCTTGCCGAAGTCCTCCTTACATCCTCCTACAGCGGTTGGGGCACCGGTAGCCTGGCGCGCGACGCGACTGAACTAGGGGAATGCGTGGCATACTTCAAGAAATTGAGACCGGGGAAGAAGATTGTGCTTATGGGGCATTCGACAGGATGCCAGGACATCATGGAGTACTTGCTTGGAAAGGGCGCAGAGGGAAGGCACAAAGTAGATGGCGTGATACTACAGGGTGGTGTAAGTGATAGGGAGGCGTGGGAAGATTATTACAAAGAAGGGGAAAGGAGAAAGCAACTAGAAGACGCGATCCGGTCATCCAAAGAACTAGTAGACGCAGGCAAAGGCGAGGAAGTCTTATCGCCGGAAAGCAATCCCGTCTTCAAAGATATGGGCGGCCCACTCAACGCCTACCGCGCATACTCCCTCCTCGCCAAAGGCGGCGACGACGACTACTTCTCCAGCGACTTCTCAGACGGACACTTCGCGACTACATTTGGCACGATACCAAAGAGTACGCCGGTATGCTTCCTCCTCGGATCCGACGACCCATACGTCCCGGCCAGCATCGACCGAGCAGCCCTACTCAAGCGCTGGACGCGCATAATACGGGAAGGCGGCGGTGTTGTGGATGATGTTGATGGTGGTGTGATACTGGGTGCACATCATAATCTTGATGGGGATCCGGAGGAGGTAGTTCAGGATCTCGTGCGGAGGGTTTGTGGGTTTGTTGCTAGACTGGACCGTGATAGGGCGCAGTTGGCCAAACAGATGCGTTTGATATAGATGATCAACACGTACTTCTTCAAAGTAATGTATTACCGTGGCATGCTGAACCACGCACACCACTGCCTCTAGGCCATTCCCTACTCAACGATATCTAGCTTTTGGTATCCCCATCCCATCCCAGCCCATAATCCGTTAATTCATCCTGTCCCCAACCCAAAAGCAAAGGAATAGAGCATCCAAAGCCCCGCCCATTCAAACGCCCACGCAATGCAAAAACAACCCACTCCATCTCCGCCACACTCAGTCAAAACCACTCCTCCACTGCTTCCCCATGAGTTTCTTGGTTTGCTGCGCAAAGTAATGCTTCCGTCTTCGCTCTCGCTCTGCTGGGCTCCGCTCTGCTTCTTCTGTTTCTTCAGCTGGTAACACCTCGGTATCCTAAGCCCCCGGTATACCACCAGGCTCCTCAAACACCGCCTGCACAACCCATTGCTCGCCGAACTTGATACCCTTCCCGCCACTGATACCAGCGTTGCGCCAAGGACGATTAACACCGATATCCACGATCCAGATGAGCCACTGAGGATCGCGTCCAGAGCCATTTTGAAGGGCTTTGACAAGCCCTGTGCGTGGCGCACCGAGACAAACAATGTACTTTGCGCGGACTTCGAGGGGCTCGCCTTCTAAGATGGAGACTTCGCCTGTCGAACCGCCGACGCCAGAGGGTGTTTCGACCGCGAGACATGCTGCACGCGATTTGTTGGCCCAGCCGACGATATTGAGAACTACGCGTTGGTCCTGGTCGCCAAGGGCTTCGAATTCCTTGTGACGGCCGAGCAGAGCATCAATAATAAGTTCCGGTGGTGCTTGAAGACGCTTTAGAGCTTCTTCAGTCGCGTTCCAGGAGCGGACGGTGCCGCCGAATTTGCGGAAGAGCTCGACTTGACGGCGTATGTCCTTGTCCCAGTCTGCGTTGCGTTCGAAGCCGAGGAGGGCGACCATAACTTTTGGTCCGCGTTGGGCAAGGTGGCGTGCTGCTGCTACGGCGCGTGCGCCTCCACGATGGTTGCCTGCGAGGACCACAATAACGGGGTTGGCGTTCGGATTGGCGCGCGAAAGCCGCATGCCTCCGGGATTTATAGCGGTCAGAGCAACTTCTGCAATACCTCGTCCTGAGTTCTCTGCCATGATGTCTTCGTTGAGACCAAAGTCTACCTCGGCAGTTTCCTCTACGGCCAGCATAGCGCCAGGAGTAATGGCGAAGCACTTGCGGTTGTTAGACACCAGTCGTAAGCAGCCCTTAGCGCTAGACTCGAGAGGCGACTCTGGTGGTGTAGCAACGCGCCCTGGCCTGGGGCTACCGGTAGCATGTGAGGACGTGTAGGGGCGGTTGATGAACGAACGGTTAGTGCGCGGCAACACGCCTGAACCCATCATATCCATGTCGGCTTGTACGCTGCCTTGCCTTGTTGGTGCCATCTTGACTGAAGCCCTGGACATCGCCCGTCTAGAGTTACGTCCGCTGCCAAAGTCCTCCTCTTCCTCCTCAGAGCTTGTGTTGGTCGTGCTTTTCAGCTTCCGATCCAACACGTTTTCCGTAGGATGAAGGTTCTTTCCGCCGTGTGTACCAGGTCTTGCCAAGCGATTGAAGCTGACCAGGCGGTCCTCATCTGCAGTGGTGTCCTCATTCCTAATCTGATTGAACACAGTACGCTTGTCAAACTTGGAGAGGTTACTCTGGAAGTCGAACTCAGGCATGTCCTGGATGTCGGTCGCGTCTTCTGTAGCCCAGCCGTTCGTAGCTTCGAGCGCTTGTTGTCGTTTCGTTTTGCGATTCGACGCGTTCGCCGCCGCGAGACCGACTCTACCGCCGATGACTCCGGGAGTCCTCGTTTGTGGCTGTTCGGCGGCTTGTAGCATGGGAGTGTTTCTCCAACCATTGCCTTTGCTAGTATATGTTAGCTCTTGGACATGCGACAAAGGACATGGAATCCAGAATCCCACATACCCTTTCTTGACCGCCTCAACGTCACCGTTCTTCCTCTCTTGAGCGGCAAGTTCCTTCTTACGAGACTTGCCCC
Organism: Alternaria hordeiaustralica; assembly: GCF_023758085.1. NCBI lineage: Eukaryota > Fungi > Ascomycota > Dothideomycetes > Pleosporales > Pleosporaceae > Alternaria > Alternaria hordeiaustralica. The sequence goes on along the minus strand of NW_026056780.1, from coordinate 699,599 downwards.
CTCTTCGAGTCTTCTTGCCATTGTCGTCGTTCTTCTGCGGGCTGGGGTCATCCATGGGCTTGCCGGTCCTCGTCTTGGTGATGCTTGCCCTTCGCGCATTCACCTGTGCTGTCCGCGCCTCACTGTCCGCCTCCTCAGCGTCCGCAATATCCAGCGACGAGAATGGGCCTTCCAGAGTCGCCGCACTCGGCTTTCGGACGTTGTGTTGCTTCGCATGGCTTGCGAAAGAGGACGTGTTCTTCGGTACAGTCGCCGCGCTCGTAGCAGCCACGGGCTTTATGGGCGTCGCAGGGGCTTCCTGGGGGGTTGCGGAAACAGGACCACCCAAAATAGGGGCGGTAGAAGTGCGCTTTCCCATGCTGAGAATCGCAGGATCGACAAACGGCGCGGCTTGAGCTGGCTGAGGAGCGGTCTGGCGCTGCGCTTGACGAGCATTCTGGTAGGTAGGCGCGCCTGCAGGCGGGATCCCGGACGGCTGGCTAACAAGATGCGGAACTTGTTGGCCCATATGCTGCGACTGGCGAGGGGCATGGCCCGGAGGATACTGCGAGTGTGAGTATGCCTGCGGGCCTGATCGCGTGGGGAGAGGTTGGGGAGGAGCGGGCGCCGACGGATTGACCTTGATGTCTGCAATCATTTGTCCTTCTACCGTGTAGGAAGCGACACGGTGACCCGAGTTTGGGAAGAAGACTGCAGACGTCAGCGTATGCCCATATTCATGAATTCTGGCTGCGGTGTACCATCTTGGAGAACGAGTGTAGCTGTCTTCTGGTCCACAGCGCTGACCACGCCCACGACGACAGCACCAGGGGGAGACTGCAGCGTGACCGCGACCGACAATCCGACGAAAGCGCTCGCCATGTTTGCGGTAGATCGGACGTGTTGGAGGTGGAGCGGTGATCCCGAGTCCGTTGTAACCCCAACCTAACTATTTCGCGGGTCGTGCTTTCGCGCTAACGCAGTGGTCAGCCACAGTCTAGCCTCAACGGCCGTCTTCACATGCTCAGCATAAAAGGGACACCCGGTTACAAGTTGCGCCAAGGTACCCTGCACATGGAAGAAAACGAACGAAAGCGAATAGGGGGTAAAGACTACAAGAGCTTGAGATGCAGGATCTTTTGGAATGTGTGAGAGCAATCTAGACTTATGGTGTATCTTCTCTCTGTCACAGTACCCAGCCAGGCACGCGCTCAACTTTCCCAGGAATGACGTACACTTGAAAAGGAGACGAAAGGAATAATCACTCATGTTCATTACGCGTTTTCATCTAACTAAGCCCGCCTCATCACCTAAAAGCAAATCAAAAAGTCCAGGGTATCCATACAATCGTTCCATCTCATCGCGATCCATCAACCACGAGGCGCAAGTCGCGTGCGCCTCGACTGATAACGCGACATTCCCAGCTCCGCATCAAACAAGCACCCAAGAGGCCACACTGCCAAACATGCACGAGTATGCCCTCTTATTGTTCCAAGTAGCCAGGCTCAGACCCCGTGCATCCTTCTTATTAAATTCTGTTACGGCCACAATCGAAATCTTCTGGCCCGGCGCACCGAGGTCCATGCGCGGGAAGTCGAGCCACCAAGTGCGCCCGTCGGTGTTCAACGGCTTGTAGTCTGGCTTCCGGCCGTCTCTGCCGGCAATGCTTAGGAGCATAATGTAGGGCGGACCCTTTCCGTTGATCTGGGGATCCCAGTGCGGGCAGATGAATGACATTTGGAACCGGACTACTGCTGGTGCGTAGGGGTCGTTTACTTTGATTCTGGATTGTGATGGTTCAAAAGTTTGCTCGCCGAAGCCGTGGAGCTTCATGCCATTGCCGCAGAGGAAGAGGCGCCCGCCCTCGTCATGCCGCATGAACTCTTCGTATGACATGATGCGCCCATCGGTGCGGAACTGGTGAGAGGCTTCTCCGGGGTAGTGCTTCAAACCGAACTCGTTGTTTTCCATGACGAAATGCTGCGGAGCAAAGGCTCGTACGTATCTAGTGAATTTTAGCCCTTGTTCGACGGGTGGTGAACTGCGAAAGAAGTATCATCTCGAAAAGCTTACCCTTCGCCCTTTTTACTACACCCTAAGTGTCCAGCTCCCCAACAGGGATCAATGAGCTTCCATTCTCCGTTATCGATCTTGACAGCGTTCCAGGCATGTGTCGATTCATAAGGTGGTGTAGGTTGACCGGGCTCCAAAGGTGCGTGGCCGTAGCCCTTGCACGCACCGGAACATACCATAGCTTCCAACCCAGCTTTCAGAGCCAGAGCAGCGAACAGACCGGCATAACCTTCGCATACTGCCAGACCTGATGCAATTGTCTTTTCGGGTGTAGTAGGCATAACCGTGTTATTGAAGAACGAGTGAGTATCGTAGTCGACGTTGTGATGAAGCCAGGTGAAGATCGCTCGAGCCTTGTCTGTAGGTGAGGGGAACTGTGAGCATAGTTGATGAGCAAGCCAGCCCACGTCTGAGTTGGGAAGTTGGGTACGAGGGAACTGCGCAGCATGATTGTCTGGACCTGAGAAGTCCCGACATTTCAGGCAACTTGATGGAGCAGCACCTGGTTTCGGCTTCGAAGCCATAATGGCGCTGAGGTTCGGTCTGGACGACATGGGAACAGGTGGTGGTGCACCAAGAGCCGGGGCTGAATCGGATGTAACTGCTGGTGGACGAGTTGAAGGCACAGGTGGAGGTGTAGCGGCCTTGTTGTTGAAGCCCATGTCCAACGCTGACCGTCGCGGTGGCGGTGGTGCGATCAATCTGTTTGTTCGAGAGGTGTCGTTTGAGGATTGCCTCTGTGGCAGCGCTGGCACAGGCTGAGGTGATCGCTCGCGAATGATGGACTGTCTAGGAGGTAGGGAGGGTCTTGCCGGTAGGTCTGCACGGCATCGTGTTAGCAGTGCTCTTGATGCGTGCCACAGCTGTGATCTACTTACTGGGAGTCTTGAGCTGAGGGGGCAGTTCCCGAGAAGGCACATAATCCCTCTTGCTCTTCATAGCATTCAGTGTCGCCTTGCTCTGTTTAGGGTCCTCAGGTGCTTTCTTGGCTGGCAGCGGTGGCAGCTTTGACGGGTCATAGGCCGGAGCCCTGACCTGATATACCGTGCCTGTACTTCCATTGCTATATCCTGAGCCATTCGTCTTCACAGAACCCAATGACAGCGTTGATATGCCTGACGCGATTGTGGAAATTGACTCAGAAGACTCGCGCCTTCGCACGCTTGATTCGGATGCCTTGCGCGGAGGCAGTGTTGGCGTTTGGCGAGGCGTGCTGGCATTGCGCGGAGGCGGACGAGGAGGCAGCGCGGGCGACACTTTTGGATTTTCGGATTCGTTCACTACCATGGGCTGGTTGCCGAGCTGTCGCGCCGAGGTGGGCGCATTGCTCAGGACTGGCGGGTTGTTGACTGTCTGGCGCGAGTAGGCGGGAGGGCGCGCGCTGGGCGGCGGCGGCGGTGGCTTCTTCTTTACAGTCGAAGCATCGTAGGAGTAGGTCGGCTTGGCGCCCGGTGTAGGAGTGTGCACCTCCTCGAGGTTGAGCGCGGCAATCCTCGACTTGATCGACCCTTCAGCCATCACGGTCGCGTTCGGGTGATCTACGGTCTGTGTTTTAGGTGTGGCTGGTGCTCAGTGGAGTCAACAGGAGCAGCAATTGGTGGTGTCCGTCGACGTGCAACCTCTCATTGCGTGGTGAGCAGAGAGAGCAGGCAGAGTGAGTGAAGGAACGTGTAAGCTGTGAGTATGACGAGACGAGGCTTGTCCGCCCAACAAGAGGCACGCCTGACCACGAGGGATCATCACGTGTCCGAGTAAGCCCCACTACCACCAGCGACGACAACTTCCTCATCAACATTAGAAGCCAGGGTCAGGAAGGGTTCAGGGATCAAGCAAGACGCATCTTGGTTAGGGTTTAAGGGTGGAATGACAAGGGGGATCAGATTAAGCAGACTAGTAATCAATGAGCCCACGGGCATGCCCTAACGTCTTCCGCAGCGTGACATCGGGCCCACGAGGGATAATTGCAGGCAGAAACGATGCACAGCCTCCGGGGCTGGCTGTCAGTTCGCGCTAGTCCTAAAGCCGTAACCCCACCTTTTTATCCCGTCCTGCCGACTTAAGCTTTCCCTCTCGTCTCAAAATAGCCCGGACCGATCCTCAAGGCTGACACTCTGGTGCTGGCTTAGTGGTAGATAGCCCATGGCCTTCCCAGACTATTGAATGACATCAACGTGCCTTGGTCGCCGCGACTGTCATCTGTCGTGGCACGAGGTTCGCATGACGTTTCAAAGCCTGCGCTTATGCTGTGTACCCCCGGGTGCCCGTTACCAAATCCTCACCGGTGCATAGGGTCGTGCCGTACAGGTACATGCAGATGACATAAGTGGCCTTGACGACGATCCTCCTGGGTGCATGAATACCTTGACGTCTGTTGTTGGTACGAAGTCGTTAAATTTTGGGTGTTTTACCTGATCGTATGAAGTAGTCATTGATTTCATGGCTGTATCACCACATGCAGCGACCGTCTGATTTTAAAATTTCTTTGTTGACTATTGCACACAAATCGCTATTGTATCAAACAAGTCGTAAGTAGAACATATGGAGTCGCCAAAGCAAGCACATAGACAACCCCCACACTCCATTCCCAATCCGCCCAAAATCTCTACCCAGCCTGTGCCGCCCATATCGCTGACCAGTCCCACCCAACTCTAACCGGGAACACCATAGCAATTTCAACTTGTGCTCACGCATCGCTGCGCAACGATAAGAATAGCGTGCGAAAAGACACTTTTACTCTTGTTGAAAGGAGAGGACGGGCAGTCGCTGAAGATACCACCCAATAATGCAATGCGAGGGGCTCGCTATTCAAAACGCCAGAGAAGAGTGTGAGTGAAGTGTGGTGAAGACTACTTTGTAGCGAGACGCATGATGCGAGTTGACCATGTGTAACCGCTACCTCTTGCGCTTCTTGCTCTTGTCCAGTGCTGTGCTCATCGAGTACGCGTCTTGCATCGGCATGTGGTAGTCGTGCATTGGGGGAGGCGCCATGGAGGTCGCCGAGGAGACTGAGTTCTTCTTGACCGAGACCCCCATGTGGCGTCCATAGCGACCTTTCCTGCCGTTGCCTTCGTCTTCGCTGACACATCCGTCGGCACCGATGCCAGCGTCTTTGCAGCGCTGGCATGGTCGCTGACGGTCACAGCCCTTCTTGCTCTTGCGGCAGCGCTGGCAGCGTGGCTTACTCGAGAGATCCTCCTCATCGACGCCGAGCTGATGCTGGAAGTTCAGCGATGCGTTGGAAGCCTTGCGCGACTGAGAGGGGAGAGAAGACGGTGACATCGGGGCCTTGGTGGTGCCGTTGACCTTGGACTTGCTCTTTGAGGTGGCACGGGGCTTGCCGGACTTGCCAGACTTGCTCGACACGGAGCGAGCCTTGATGATACCGGCGTGCACGCGGTGGTTGTGTTCATCGGCAATCATCTCATCACTGGCACCCTTGAAGGAGCCATCTCGGTCGTCCTCATAGTCCTCACCACTGCTCTCGGCTTCGTCGTAGACACGTGTATGGTCGTTCATTGCACGAGCCATGTTGTACGGGAGAGGAGGAAGCTCACTCTCGTCATCGCTACCATCAGCGCTCTCGTCACTTGAGGATGCCGCAGCTTTTCCGCTGAAGGCATCATCGAGCGTAGAGGTAGGCGTGCGACCGTGACCGGAGAAGTTGGACGCATCACCCAAGCGCATAAGCTGACGAGCGACATCCTCATCAGAGATGACGCTGATACTCGCAAGAGTGGTGTCAGGGGTAGGAAGGACTCCACCGCTGCCGGAGTAGCGGTAGTGGGAGTGCTGAGCCGAGCCACGCGCGCGAGACTTGTATCCCTGAGCCTGGCTACTAGCCGCAGAGTATGGTGTGACTAGTCCTTGAAGATATGAACTGTCTCCCTGGCCGTAGCTCTGCGGCGAGGGCAACGGATGCGAGTATGAGAATGTCTGCTGGTTGGCAGAGTATGGCGAGCCAGCAGTGTTTCCGCTGATGCGTCGCTGGGGGGATACGGACGACTGTGAAGCATTCATGGGAACTTGAGGCGGTACGAACAGAGGCAGCTCCTAATGAAAGGAACGAGTGTCAGACTAATGCACGATACATGCCCACTGTAGGTACTTACCGAGCTGTCGAATTTGGCACGCTTTCGGCGGCCACCCTCGACAATGTTGTCAACGCTAATCTCAGCGCTCGCCAATGGCTCTTTCCTCGAGCGTCGCGAGCTGCTGACAGAGCCATGCTCATCGTCGCTGTCGCTGTAGCCGTCGCCATTGGCGTCAGCGAAGCTTCCGTGCGAGCTGTTGCCGCGACTCTTTATAGACGGGCGCATGCGCTTGTTGATGGACGCGCTCCTACGACCACGATGTGGGGAGTGACTCTGGCGCGCATGGCGGGACCCCGCTCTCGAGCCTTGGTGATGCTGGATCGGCGGTAGCATCTGGAAGGCTTCGTCGAGGTGGGGTCGAGCGCGACGGGGCGAGATGGTCTGCTGGCGCGGATCAGGAGAGAAGTCATCTGCATCAAGAGTCTCTGGGGAGACTCGGACGTAGACGGTCATGCCATGTTCAAAGTTCTCGAAGCGCGCAATCAGCGTGTTGCCGTGGCGGTCCTCGAAGATGACGCCTCGACGCTCATACAGACCGTAGAAGTTCTTGACTGTTGTGATGATGGAGTCTGTGGTGTCGTGCGGGTATATGTCGACCCGCATGGGTAGCCGGGCCTTGTGTGCTGGCGACTGGGGGAGCAGCAGCTCGAAGCTGACGTGCTTCTTGGGCGTCTGCTTGGAGGGCGACAGGGAGTCGTGCGCCGAGCCGGTTTCGGTGCTCGGGTAGACGTCCATGATGCCAGAGTCTTCTCTCTGGGGCAGCATGTCGTAGCCAGACTCCATCTGCATGGCGTCGTGGTGTCGGCCCGCTAGGAGCTCTTCCACCTCAGGGCAGCGTTGTGCGCCCGCAGGCCGAGGTTCCGCAAGCATGTTGGAAACTTGCATGCCAATGTCTCTGGTGTTGAGAGTGTATTCCAAAGCCTCTAAAACGAGCTTGTGTATGTGTGTGTGGTTGGGCGGCGCACCGATCCTGCCGGTGTCGCAAGGGCTGGGGACGGACGGCGGTCGGGGAAGGATAAACGGGCGTCGAGTCTGGGAGATGACATGTTAGCAGATGGTCGCTGATGAGGTTTGATGGCCTTCCGAGTGCTTCTCGCGTTGTTCTGCGCAGCCTGTGCTGGGCTGGAGGCGGTTGGGGGCTCGTCACCGCTGGCCAGTTGCGGACTACAGGGAGAAGGTGACGACAGCGCGGAACCCCCAGGGGGCGGCGTCGCAGTCACCTGTCGGGCCCAGGCCGGTCGCAAAGGCCTATGGAGAGATGTACTTACCAACAGATATGTCTAGAGCGCTGGATGGGCTGTAGATGCTTCGATCCGATTGCGTGAGTGTACCGCCGCTGGCTGCGCACGTCAGGTTAGCGACCGGAATGCGCAGGGCAGGATTGACTCTATCTGAGCGCCAGAGTGCGATCTCAGACGGGCCACAGGCTTGATGGGAAGGGTTGAGGCTTACAGAGAGGAGGTGGTGTGGGACGGAGGAGAATGGTGTGGAGGGTGGGTTGCAGATGGGAGATGTTCGCAAGCGAACAAGAGAGACACCGACTAATGACCACTCCAGGTCACGACGTACTTTCCGAATGCGCCTCAAACCAAATAGCGGTCGCCTTTACACACACTTCCAGAATCTGCCATGTAAATTTATACCATCAAAACGGTTTAAACAGTACAGCGCATCCTCCCCGCTGCACATATGCGATTGCGCCTCCATTGGTAACTAGTATATACACTACTACACGAAACAGCCCACCTCAGTCCCTCAGTCACGCAAAAGGATCAAGAGTGCATAGCAGCTGAGCAAGTCCCCAGCTTTCGTCCCATCTGGTGTGCCTGTCTTTGAGGTCGAAACATGGGACAACTCGGCGGCAGCTATGCGCCCAATGGTAGAGGGGGACTAGAATGCATGCCACAGGACAACTCAATCGCTTGTTGACTATACCTGCGCAAGAGAGCCGATCTCAACAAGGTCAAACATGACCAATGGGCGGATACGCGGCGTGCTGGTCGCGATGCGTACGTTCCATGTGAATATGGACAGGACGAGCTTTAGCACCCTGATACCCCGATGCGCCATCTCGAGCACATAGAGTACTCGAATACTACACTCCGGGTCGCCTTCACACAGAATTCTAGTCAGAAGGCTAAGGAAGCTTCCGGTCCCGAAAGTGGGTGAAGCGCTGTGGATTCGTTGGCAACTGGTGCCGGGCGTCTATTGGAGAGATCTCCGTGTGACACTCAATGCCACACGCCTGCTTCCGTAGTTCCCCTTTGCAGACAACCGTCCCTGAATGAGTCGCCACAGGATTCCCTAGAGGCTCGTGCTACTTATGAATTACGCGACCAAGGAATTATGTCTACATGTGCTCCCGCAATCGTCTGATGATCTCGGACCCACACTTTCATGACGATGGTAGCGCAAGCGCAGGAATCAAGCCGCGGATAGTCTACACACCCGCTGTGGTGTGGAAGCCATGCGTTGACCGGATTATCGCCGTTTGTTATCTTGCTGCTCAGATTCCGACCCTGCATGTGCGCGAGCGGATCATGGCGAGGGTACATATGTAGCGCGGCATGCGACTTCGCAAATCCGTGGCGTGAAGCTCGGACAACCACTCTAAGTGATGAGGGGTCGATCAAGAAGTCTGAACAGCATGTCTCCCGCACTTTGCGCAAACACGTTTCAGAAGGGATCCCGGTCGCGGACCATTTCGAAAGACGTTGTGCGCATTTTTGGCTCCATGCGATCTCGCTACGGATGCGATCGGTCCACACAGTCAGTCGGCGGTGAGCTTCTCGGCCTATACAGCCCGCGGGGACAAAGCAAAGGAAAGACGCGATAACGGCGCCAGTTTCAGGCCTTTCAACGTTCCCCAGACGCATTACCTTCCTCCAGGCTGCCTGGGACAACGCTGGCGCAACAAAGGCAAGCGCAGGCTGCGGTTTGATATCTGGTGGCAGTGCGCTGATCGACTGGGTGTGGGCGCCCGACGGCGGGTCGTGTTTACGAGTTCCAGACCACCCTTCTGATCGCGACCACAATTGAGGCCATCCAAAGCACCCGGAGTATGACGAGATGGGTTGTTATGGCAATAGAGCGCATAAACAGGATGTTTACAACAGGGTCGCAGGATGATGGCCGTCACGTGATTCCGCGATTCTAGCTGACTTAATCCACCATCAGCGCGTCTTTTGGCGGGGTACGTGTATATCTACAGTCAGGTGTCTGAAAACCCTGAAAGTGTCAGAATACACTCTCGGTAGCACTTGGATACTGTGCGAAAGTTTATAGAGCGGGAGATTCGCAATGTGCGGAAGCGCAATCTCAGGACGTCTTTTGTAATGATGTTGGAGTTCGCGTTTGCCTCGGCGAGATGACGTGCCTGTCAGCTCCGGAAGCATATCGGGAAGGTGCGGCCCGTGCATCATCACTAGGGCCGCTCGGGGATAGTGTCCAGTAAATAAACAACATTGCCCATCCAAACGCGCATAGCTCCAAGCTCCCATATAAGTTTACAAGCTCTTGTTGTCGTCAACACCACTCCTCGTGCCATTCGACAACGTCGACCCGTCTATCTCATCGTCGCCAACTTAGATGGAGAGTTTCTTTATATCGGCCACTGTTTTGTAGCGCTCCACCTCCGCTGCCCCTATCGTCCACTTCGCAACCGTCGCTGTCAACACAACATACATTCCAAGACTATTGTCTTTAATCGACAGACCAGAACATAATGGACGCAAAGGTAAGCCTGCTCTCTCTTCGTTTACTCTCACTGTGGCGGCATGGCGGTGCGTGGACGCGTTCCGAGGCTGGCGACTTCATCTTTTCATGGTCACCCAGACCATCTTCCTTTCACACCAGCTGACAGACTTTTCCACAGCCTCAACGTCCTGCGCGGGCTCTCCGAGTACGCGACGAGAACGCGCCGCCCCAATTACCTGCCGGCAAGACTCTGCATTCGCGCAACAAGTCAACACCAGCGCTGTCCACACTGATGCAGGTCGGCGGCATCAAGGCGGCCGCAGCCAAGCGGACCGTGTTTGGAGACGTCAGCAACACGCGGCAACCCATAACAAAGGACGACATGCAGGTCAATGGGAAGAAGAAGGGTCTTGAGGTGCTCAAGGACAACTCTGCCGTCACGGTCAAGGAGATCACCACAAAGGCTGGCGCGTTAGCACGACCGGCGCAACGCCCTCTGGCAAACGTCACAGCCAAGGCGAACGCGTCGATAGAGGCAAGCGACGTCGCGTCTGCTTTTACCAAATCTACCACCGTCAACGCCAGCCAGCCGGCCGCCGAAGTCCGCAAGGTCATCACCAAGAAGTCCTCCACAGCCGTCTTCAAGGAGCCACAATCAGAACCCCTTAACGACACGACAACTCTCGTAGATGTACCTGCTCGCCAACCTCTCCCTACCCAGCCATCTTCATTTCCCAACGTGGACCGTGCCTCAGCACAGTCCCAGCAACCAACGACCATCCCTGAAGAGGAAGAGAAAGCCGAGTCAAAAAACGGGGCGGACGACAGGTACGAATACCTAGATGCTCTCGAGGAGCAGGCGCGCGTCCTGGAGCAGGAGCGCAATGAGGAACTCGCCAAGGTCAACGGCCTGAACGGTCTCGACCAAGAAGAGTACTGGGACGAGGAGGAAGACGAAGAGTACTACGATGCCGACGGCTACACTACTGCCCGGTCTCTGCGATCGCGCGGCGACAACACAACTGGCGGTGTCACCCTTGTCCTTGCGCCTAGGGTCACTGCAAAGACACAACGCGAACTTGAGGCTGCTCGGATCTTCGTCGAAGCGAATCGGAGTGCCGAAGACGTGGAGGATGAGCAGTGGGATACCTCCATGGTTGCTGAATACGGCGACGAGATTTTCGAGTACATGCACGCCCTTGAAGAGCGCATGAAGCCCAACGCTTCTTACATGGACCACCAGGCCGAGATCCAATGGTCGATGCGATCCGTCTTGATGGACTGGCTCGTTCAGGTTCACAACCGCTTTACCCTTCTGCCCGAGACTCTTTTCCTCGCCGTCAACTACGTCGACCGTTTCCTCTCGTGCAAGGTCGTTTCACTTGGCAAGCTTCAGCTGGTCGGCGCCACCGCGCTGTTCGTCGCTGCAAAGTACGAGGAGATCAACTGCCCGTCAGTACAAGAGATCGTATACATGGTCGACGGTGCCTACACTGCCGATGAGGTCCTGAAGGCTGAGCGCTTCATGCTCAGCATGCTTCAGTTCGAGCTGGGTTGGCCTGGCCCAATGAGCTTCCTTCGCCGTATCAGCAAAGCAGATGACTACGACCTAGAGACTCGTACCCTATCCAAGTACTTCTTGGAGATCACCGTCATGGATGAGCGCTTCGTGGGTTGCGCTCCTAGCTTCCTGTCGGCCGGTGCTCACTGCCTTGCCCGCTTCATGCTGAAGAAGGGTGACTGGGTAAGCTTGTACCCATGCACTATATCAGACCATGCTAACATCCCCTAGTCGCAAGCACACGTACATTACTCCGGGTACACACTGACCCAACTGCGACACCTCATCTCCGTCATCCTTGAGTGCTGCGACAACCCACAAAAGCACCACGCGGCTGTGTACGAGAAGTACACCGACAAGCGCTATAAGCGTGCTTCCATATTCGTCGAGGCAGAGGTCTCAAAGGGCTTCTCGCTGCCATTTGTGTCTAGGGACAGCCTTGCCAGCCAAACTTGGAGGCGAAAGTGAATACACTTGTCTCCACATGGCTCTGACTTGACTGTGTTCTAACGTGGCTCAGGGCTCGTGTGATCGCGCATCTCTCCGAGGGCATCCACCAGCACCCGCCCGTCAAGAGCCAGGCAGTACAAGTCAACCGGTCTGCTACAACTCAGCATCAGCACCAACATGGTCACCATCGAAATCTTCTCCATTCTTGCTTATTGTTCACGGATACCCGGCGCTTTGGCGGCTTCTTGGAACAGGGTCAACACCAGCAATCTTCCCAGTCTACATTAGTCCAACCTTCGTTCGGACACCCGGTGCATGGAGTTTATGGTTATCCGGCCTGAGTCTTTTCGTTCCCTCCGTCACTGGTTCTTACTCTCTCGTCACCGTCACCCATACCCTGGCAGCTGGCAAACTTCCCTTTGACTGTATCTACTTGCTTTGGAAAGCGCTTCCGGCCGTATCACGACGAAATGAGGTCATGAACACCCACTCCCATTAGTTTAATTCTCCAACTCACGCGGATTCTCCTTCTGGTGGCCGTCTTTTTTTCCCTTTTCTCCTTTAGTCACTCCTCTTGGGTCGGGTTTCAGCGATCGGCGATTCTTCGACGCACAGGAGGAACATGGACACCGCACTATGTGCGTATGGGGTTTCTCTATCTGCGTTATGCGTGGCACAATGAAGCTCTTAGTTTGGGCTTTCCAGTAGAGTCAAGAAAAGCGCTTAATACTTGCATGTTCAACAACGTTGACCTTGAGTGATGTGTGCGAACACCTTGCAGTGAGCGGATTCGATTGTGGATGTGCATGTACTTCTGACCCGGGTTTGAGACTTCGTATGGGTTTCCATTGTACTTGATGATGTTTGTGTGTCTGGTGGGCATCATCTCCTGGTCGTTGAGAGAAGTTCAGATGACACGTCCAAGCCTGTGCTGAACGCCCGAAACCTCCATATACACGTTTGCTATCCTCCACCCCAAGTCTGCCCCAGCGAATGCGCCCCGCCATCCAAGCATTCGGGTATCTCAATCGTGACTGCCTCCTTTTCGTGCCGTTGTTGCCTTTTTCACCTCAGCAACCCATTTGCGCCCTTGCTATGTCGAAATTCGATTCGTGCGAGAAACCGTGAAATGCTGATCATTGCGTTGCTTCCGCTGCCGGTGCAATCAAGACTACCGAGTCACCTGGCATACCGTCAGCTTCACGTCATCTAAAAAGTCATGTACGTCTCTCACCTCTGACGAAGAGCATCTCGCTCTGCTTCTTGACTGTCCGCACGCGAGGCTCCTGGTCCTCGTCTTCCTCCTCCGCAATGTATATGGTTTCTTCGACGTCTCCGAGGACGAGGTTGCAATGCGAGTCGTATGCCTAGACATGCTGTTAGCTATGCATGTACATATATACAAGCTGCTGCATCGCGACTCACGTGTAGTCTGCCCTTGAGTTCGCGGTCGCCGCGCAATTTGACAATGACGACTTCGTCAATGCAGAGGCGCACAAGGTCGAGGGGCTCGTTGGTCTCTTCTTTCTCGTCCATGGCGGGCAATGTGTCTGTCGTGGATGCGATTCGTCGTGTGAGAGCTACAAGGCGCCTCCGCGGTGAACTTTGGCAGGAGCGATCGTCTTGGCGGAAGCGGGGACTAGCGTGCACGCGAATCTAGTGGTGGGCTGGTAGGCATTGCGTCAGGGCCCAGCCCCAATCCAACATTTCTAGGTACATTCACCCTCAACATCCCAGTTTCCACCGCCGCCCTACTCTCGATCACTTTCTGCTCGCTTCGACTTTACTTGCCATCCAGTATACGCTGCCCGGACGTACGAGCAAGAGCACGAGTCATGGCCGAGATCCAGGTCCCTGCCCAGAAGGACGAGCATCCGCTTCTAGCCTCACGTCCGCCGGTTACCGATCCCATCACCTATCTTACTATTATTGAATACAACTTGTCCGAGGAGAACTTGCCGGTCCTACACGAGGTTCTTCAAGATGCAGAGCTTACTGCGACTATCGGCTGGGATTTGATACATCTGCTCCTTCCGTTGCTCCCGCTATCGGAAGATTGTTTGCAAGACATCGCCGCCAAAGGTAACCCACGAGAGTGTGTTTTGAAAGTGACAGAAGCGCTGCGGCTACTGGAATTTGAAGAACCACACGATCACACCGACGACGAAGAAGATGATGCAGACCCCAGCGGAAGCAAGAAAGCGGCAGAAGTCGGAATGGGCGAATCGAGCACAAGTCCTGCGTTCCAACCAGCCGTAGTCCCGCCACTTCCGGTACTAAAGTTCGAGGTCCTCTTGACTATACTTGCAACGCTACATCGACGGGTCAAGACGAAATATCCAAGCCGGTTCCTCTCTACCAGTCTGCAGGCTGCACTGCTTGCATACAACAGGGCCAACACGCACATTGAAGACCTCACCCTATCCGCTGTCAAGTTTGTCAAGACGCTTTCCGGCACTAAGAGGCCGCATTTGCCATCGAGACGAAGCAGCGGAAATCTGCTACGTGTAAACACCAATCAGTCGGAGCCAGATCCGGAGGCACAGAGCGACGCGCCGAGCAATGAGGAGAACGATCTTGTCAATCGCCTACTCCAGTCATTCCTCACGCATATCCTCGAGGATTACGTCTTGTCACTGACATCAGACGACGACGTTCCAGGCCTGGCGTGGGCAAGCAGACTGATGGAACGGTACGAGCCCCAGCGGATACCGAACAAGCCCAACTACAAGAAATATGCGGATAGGTTCGCAGAAGAAGAGGATCTGACCTCTAGGGTTGCGATTCTTGGACAGGTTGTAGCCTTGACTCAGGATCTTGGGTTGAAGTATAAGGAGCTTCTTCGGACTGTGATGGATACGGAGGATGAGAAGCGAGGTATTCCAGGAACAGAAGATGAGCCACCAGCCACGGCTGCCGATATACCGCTCTCACGAACAGGCGCTCTTCTACTTATCGCTGCGCAAAACGTCAAACAGGAACTGTATGCTTCAGCCAAGCAAGACGAGTCATTGTCAATTGCCATTTTCCCAGGACACGCCACGATACTCAGCAACTTCATTGGAACTCTCGGGCAACAGACCGTCGGTATGGAGCCTGAAGCACTGCTCGACACAGTTCTTACATTTGGTCTCATCGCACTCGAAAAGAACAACATCGGCGAGCCCAAAGACGACGAGTCATTCGCCCAATACCTGCAAACAATCTCGCTCATCTCCGCAAACTCGCCGTCCCCGAGCCTACGCGGCCATGCGCATTACCTCACTACAACAGTCTTGCGCTCACATCCCCACGATCTCGTTCGCTTAACCTTCATCCGTGATACGCTAGAGCACTGTCCGTACGAGAACCTCAAAGCAAGCGCAGTATCGTGGCTCAAAGGCGAGACCCTCGAGGCCAACGCGCCGCGTCCTCAATCCGCAGACGACGAGCACGAAGAAACCAACATCTTCGCCACGCCAGTCGCTCTATCTACCGTTGCGCCCTTCCTCTGGCCTGATCTCACCAAGCAATTTGCCACCGATGCTGTCTTAGAAGAGTCATGGATGCAATTTCGCCAAGAACTTGGTTTCTACGTTGCAGCACTCAATTTCTACTATCTGCTACTCCAGGCGAAGCATCTACACGAGACGCTTGGTATCAAGGAGTTGAACAGCAATCATAGCATTCAGTCGCAATATCTAGATGTGCTGAAGCAGACAGCGGCGCGGTTTCAGAAGGAGCTGTCATCGGGTGGTGGCGCACTTGTTGTTGAGGGTGAAGAGGCGCTGGAGCAGGCCAAGGCTGATGTTGGGTTACTGGAGAAAGTCATTGAGTGGGTTGAGGGCGGGTTGAAGAAATTGTAGATAGGGTGACTATATGTGTCATGAATGATGTACTTCAGACGGTATCTGCATGGAATACAATCACATTTGCGAAGAAGACCTCAATATTCACGATGAAATTAATATGCTCAGAACATACCCCCGTTCATCCCTCCGAATCCTGCGCCGCCACCATACGATCCCCCCTGTGGAACCCATCCCCCGAAATTATCCGCCGTCATATCATTCCACAGATACAAATCGCCGTTTTGAAACGCCGCGGAGAAGTCGCCCATATCCGTCGTGAAAGCCGTTTGATCACTGATCGGCTGTGGATCAATAGCCATGTCGTTCGCATTCCATGGCGTGGGTGTGGGATACGCGTTACCCAGAGCGAAAGACGATGTCGGTAGAGAAGGAGGAGCAGGTTGATGTTGCTGCTGCTGCTGTGCCGCAACCTGACTTGGATCGATCGTAGACGCAGAAGCAGACGCAGATGTATTCGCGACCTGCACATTCTGCTCCGCAAACGCAGGTGTCTGATTCCCGCTTGCTGTCTTCATCTCATCTCCACCCCCTACCTTCTTCCTCCTCTTGAGATGTCTCCCCTCCTTCCTCCACACCTGATATTCATCCCACCAACTCTTCAACTTTTCATGTAGCAGAAAGTTCCAATGACTCGGCACCCGGACTCTACACTCTTGGGGTCCACCCGCTTCATTCGTCTTATCCAGCACAGTGTCAAGATAGTAACTCACTTTGAGGCTCTGGCTTTCGAGCAGCTCGCCCATTTCCGCGTCGGTGCCAACGGCGTATTCTGCTTTCATGAGGGTGACGAGTGAGTAGACGGCGCGGACGTAGAGGGCGTTTGGAGATTTGCGCAGTTTGTCGACGGGAACGGCGATGAAGAAGTCGAGGATGGTGTGGGCGGCGGAGATGCATTTTGTGGTTGCGTTGATTTGGAGGGCGGAGCGCGAGAGGAGGGATTCGGGTTGCACGCAGTCGTCGTCTAGGGCGGGGAGGGTGATGTGGCGGTTGCGGAATTCGATGACTGGCAGAGTGTTAGATGGGGTAGATGTGATTTGTACTTGAAGACTTACCGTCGTAGCGACCTCCGTCCATACCGAATTCCCACATCGATAACATGTCGGAGTAGTACTCTATCTGTAAGTTCAGCGTCATGACGTCGTCTGGAATCCCTTTTCTCCAGTCTTGCATCCGCCGATCGAAGATTCGCAGTATGATTTGCATTCGCAACTCCGAGAGACTGAAGCTTGTGCTAGCATCGTCGAAGCCAAAGGCCGTATTTGCCTCGTCGGCTATCCTCTGGAGTTTCAACCACGCCACTATTCTCTTATCGTCCAAGAGCTTCGACTTTTCCAGTATGTTGAAGCACTCTTCCATCCAACTGTTGAATAGCAGTATGTTAGGTCGTTTGAGTCGCATCGAGAAGCCTGCGCTGATGATGTAGAGTAAGAGGATAGTGCGGCAGTGCTCGAGCAACTCCTCGGGCGAAGAAATCTTCTGGAGCGACCGAATCGCACGTTTGGGGAGTTGCTCGTGCGTTCTAGGTTTGGATGTCAAGCCCAACTCCAGAGCCATCGACGCGGCCATGTTGACCCACTGATAGATTTGCAGCTGGCCTGGTGTTTTCGATGGTGAGTAGTACGTGACTGTGACGATGAGCGCCTGAATAGCTTGAACCGACTTCTCGCCTTTGATGAAGGCGGAACGTGCGTAGAGAAGGACGGTTTCTTCATGTAGTCTGTCAGACAGGGCAGAACCTTTCGAGTGCGCAGCCGCGGCCATGATTGCGTGGAAGAGCGCAGGCTTGTTTGCTCGGAGATCGAACACGTCCCATTGTTTGGGGATCGTGATGCCTGGACATGCAGCGACGAGCTCGGTGCGCCATATGCTCAGGAGCTCGACTGCGAGATCTTCCGAGATGACACCACGATCTATAATGTCGTTATCAGAAGACCCCAGGAAGTCTGTCGGCGCGCCAGTAGACGTAGAGTCGACAGTAGGGGCTTTTGTGATTGGTGCTGTGACCATTGACGCTGATGTTGTGACACTCGGGCGACTCGATACGCTAGGAGGCGTCTCCTTCTTTCTCACATGGCCTTGATCGTCCGAGTCCTCATCGCCGGATTCCTGTTCGCTAACATCGTTCGATGATCTGGCGTTGGTCTTCAGAAGACTTCGCATCTGCTGTATCTCTTTCTCCAACTCCGTGACTCTCACGTCTGTTCTCTTTCTCTGTCTTCTCTTAGCCGGCGGCGCGAAAACACACGTTCTGTTCGCCTTGGCGCATCGCTGGCACTGCGTCGAGCTTGTGTCCGGGTTCATAAGACATCGGACTTTGGAAATGCGGCATGCTTCACAAGCGCGGTTTAATGGCTGGTCTTGAGACTTCCGGGGTTGTTCCGCGTCTGGGCTATTGACGAGTTGGTTGTTCATAGTCCAGAGCGTCTGTGATTTGGTGTCATCTCCAAGGCCCGACATTCTGGTTGACGTCGGCAAAGTTGCCGCTTGTAGTAGGTTGGTATATTCGGATGACTGTCGTCTTGAAATGCGCACGCATAACGTCTTTGATCCGATTTCGACGTTGCTAACTGCGCAATTCCATGTTTGTAATCAATGGAAGATCGACTAGCGCATGCAATTGCCGGTAGATCCTGTGAGGGCCTGTCGGAGACACGCGCTGGAGTGGAGAATGACGGTCACTGATTGTGTGCGACAAACTTTGAGTACTCGGTCCGCTGGTGTCAGTAAAGTCGATGTATGACGAACGTGGATGCCTAGGAAGCCGTTGATCGAAGGTCGCGCGACAGGGTCTGACACGCGAAGCACCAATCAGGCAAACCTGTGGGTCTAGTGGATGACTTGTGGCTAAATATTGAGCCCGCAATGCGCGACACACGATCTCCGCTCTAGCGTCTCGGAGCAATCCCTAGGAAACTCGCTGTCCGTACCTTTGGACTGTTCCAAGGTTGTATCGAAAGACTACACTCTATGTACGACTGTCGCACGAGAGTGTGCAAGCACCCAAGGCATCTACGACATTGCGACATGAGCTGGAAGTACCTATGAATACACTGCATACGCGTTCAGGCACCCCAATACTTGTCGCATGGATCGGAATATTGGTCAATTAAACGGTGCCTCGTGACGACATTGCATGCGATTGGCAGCAAAGCAATACGACGGAGATATGCCGGGCGAGCATCAAATCCGTCAACACAGCGCCAGAGTATTATCTCGAAGAAGCAGTTCATAGCAGCCGGGGTTGAAAGTCCTGCGCTGTGGAGAGAATCGCGCCCCGCGTATTTGGTTAAGGCGCACCACGCCTTGCCCGACGGCAAACCTTCGTCAGCGTAGGGCGCGACTAGCGCCTTGGGTGTATAGTAATTCAGATCACAAAAACTACTGTTGAGCTCTCCTCATTTCTCAAAACGATATAGTTGTTCATACGATTCATTCAAAATAATAGTCGCTACAAACATGTCCTTTCTATACACCGATTTCGACAAGGCAAAGACACCACCCAAGCGAATACCACCGCCACCCATCTAGCAAAGCCAGAACCAGAACTTCTCAAGCGCATTGCGCGGGATCTGCTCAGGCCAAACCTCCGCATCAAGCGCCGCCTTGCCGCTCCAGATATCTGCCTCGGCCGGGTTGACCATCTTGGTCCGCTTGAAGATCTTCCAGAAAGCATAAAGAAGACCGAAGATGGCAACGCCGATGTAGGCAGTGAAGAAGCTCGTCAGCTCATCAGGTCCCCAAGGAGTGGTTGTGAAGACCTTGAAGCCGTTGAAGAGGATAATGAGGGCGAAGTAAGCGAAGGCAGTCCAGGCAACGTATGGCTGCCACTTGCTAGCGAAGACCATGGTGCTGCGGTCGACGTTCTGGGCAATGCATGCCTTGCGGAAGCGTGTGTATGTGTAGGTGATGGTACACCAAGTAAAGAGCGACGCGATGGTGGTCAAGTTCTGGAACCATCCGAATACCTTGTTGGCACCAGCGCTGACACTCATGTATGTGAGTAGCGAGATTGAGGCTGTGACTGCAACAGCGTAGACAGGGACACCCTTCTTGTTACACCTGAGGAGGAACTGTGGGGCTTGGCCGTTCTGTGCGATACTGAAGAGATAGCGCGATCCGGTGTACAGGAAAGCGTTGCCAGATGAGGTTGCGGATGTCAGGATGACAGCGTTGACGATGTGGGGGAGGACAGGGATGCCTGCGTTCTTCATGGCGATGACCCAGGGGGATGACTGAGCACCCTTGGCGTTCTCGTCGGTGAGCTGAGGGTCGTTTGAGCTGATACAGGTACCGATGATGAACGATCCCAGGACGTAGAAGAACAGGATACGCCAGAAGACACGGCGAACGGCTTTGGGAACTAGAGAGATGCAAGGTCAGTAATCGTTATATAAAGAGTCGAGACAAGACGTTACTTACTGTTCCTGCGGGGGTCGGCGGCTTCACCGGCAGCGACTGCAACCATCTCAACACCACCATACGAGAATGCTGCGTTGACAAGTGTAGACCAGAGACCCGTGAAGCGACCCGTATTCCCAGTGCCCACGTACTCCTTCATCGCACCTTCCTTCCAATAGCGGAATCCTCGCCTGTCATGGTCAGGACCTCCACCGAGCATAATGACTAGACCGGCAAGAAGCAGTCCAATGATTGTTATGATCTTGATGGATGCAAAGATGAACTCGGCTTCTCCGTAAATCGAGACGGCGAAGATGTTCAGAAAGACGATGATGACGATGATGATGGAGATCCATATCGCAGGATTGTACCTGACTGGAGTCAGCAAGGGTTGGGACTCGATTGGACCGTTATACTTACTTCTCTTCCTGGTCCCAGAAGTTGATCAAGAGAGCGGCAGCAGAGATCTCGGCGCAGAGTGTAATGGAGCTGTTGTACCAGTTGTTCCAACCGACGGCAAAACCAAGAGCGGGGTCCGCATAGCGAGCAGCGTACTGCGGGATAGCACCGGGAAGCGGGAGCCATGTGGCCATCTCTCCAAGACACTGCATCATGCCGAAGACGGCGACACCCGTGATGGTATAACCAAGGAGGACAGAGACGGGACCGGCATTGGCGAAAGCACTGGCAATACCGAGGAACAGACCAGTACCGATGGTACCTCCGAGCGCGATGAACTGGATATGGCGCGACTTGAGACCTCTCTGAACATAGCCGTAGTCCTCGGCTTTCTGAGCGGAACCGTAGACACCAGCAGCCTCATTAAGGGCGTGGTCCTTGATGTCGTGGACATCGCCCACAGCATGGTCAGACGGACTCTCGCCCGCGACATACTGCTGCTTTTCGTAGTCGTTGACCGACATATCGGGCGACAGGGAAATAAGAACACCAAGAGGTATACTCAGCGAAGTGGAAGACTGAGCCTGAGTCTACCAGGGATAAAGAACCCAGGAGAGCACAAGAAGGGTAGAGGCGCGAGAGAAGATAGCCTTGCAAGCCGGGTGAATGGGGGTACGAAACGGCCTTTATACCCACGCGCCTGCGAGGATTCCCTTCTCAACTTCGCAGCACCCTCGTCCCAGCACCCGGGAACCGCTCGCAAAAGCAGAGCATGGGCTGGACCCCAGCGGCGACTGACATTCTGCAGACTAGTCGCGGCGCAGCTCCGGTGTGGTCTGGAAAGCCTACTGGTCAATGGTGTGATTGGGAGCGAATGATACGATTAAGATGCAGACGGTGTCGCCGTTCGGTATGGGCTATGCCGCCTTGAATCGCCTTAACCTCGCCCGGGGCTGATAAGGATGGAATCGCTGTACTGGGGTAGACGTTGGAGTGACAAGCTTCGATACAAGCCTTGTCTACTCAAAGAGGGGTACAGCTTATGCACGGCATGCATGCCTGCTTGCGAATTATCGTACAACGACCAGCCTTTTCTCTTTGCTGTTCACACGTCGCAGATACTGTTTGTACAGAGTATTGTCAAGCAAACCTCTCGATACACCGAGGCGCCTTCGACCAGCACGCGACCGCAGGATGGGGCGCCGGGCGTTCCAACTCGCTTAAGGTGCGATTTGGCATTGAGACAAGCCTCAATGGCGCTGAAGCAAGCAGCTATCGGGCGCCCTAGCTCGCGCTAAGCATTCTCGGCAGGTGGATCCAAGCTACAACCCATCAGAACAGTTTCCACTATCGTGGGCTTACTAGGGGTGATGCATCGGGAGTCGTGCGAATTGCACGCCTTTCTAGAACACATTCTAGCGCGCGGACCTACTGCGGTGGTATCGCTGTCACTACGCGTTCGCGCATTCCGTCTCGTCTTCAGTGGGATGAGAAGCGCGAGATGGCTCTGGACCACGACTTTCGCGATGGGCTTCCACGAATGGCGGGAACAAGACGTGCGTTCTGTGCGAGAACGCCCCCGCCCCTCCCGCACTGATGCAGTCACTGCACAGACAATTTGCGCAATCTACTCGGCCAGATGTGTCGCCAGACTGCGTGCAAGGGTTTGATTGGAGTCGTCAGCCTGCAGATAACCGTGGCGATTCGTATACTGGTTCCGACTGATGGCACAAGACTCTCGTTCCTCCAATGACATGCACCGATTTGGAAGCACGAAGACCGGAGTGCTCTGAGCTGACCCGAGCGTCATCCCATGCGGTCTTTTGGGTGTCTTTTTGGCAGGTGGGTGTACTCGAGGCGTGATACTTGCACATGTGACCATCTCGAGAGCCTAAGAGTTGTGCCCTCATGAGGCTTTGTGCACCGACAAGGCTGACAGCGGATCACAACATCCAATGGATATGTTTTCTGGAATGTTTCAGGCGCGTAGACGCGGTAAGCATGCGCCCAGTTAAAGCCACCGGTACCTGGCTTATGCTTGCAGACTTGACTAGTTAAATTGAGGAGCCGCTGCCACCTCACACAGAGAAAAGCCGAACAGGTCTGCAGCTTACATCAGTGTGGAAGCACGGAAAGTAGTGAGCCCAACTTCAACGTAAGCCCCGGGATTATAGTTTCCCTCTTTGAATGAAGTGCTACATTCATTGCACTGGCGCAAGAGGGAAGAATTCGAGCTTATCAAAGCTTAGAGAAAGCTCTTATGTGTTTGGCACCGTGGATCAAAAGTACAAGTCTGCAATTCGTTGCCCGTTTGGAGGGTTCAGAAGACTGTTACAAGTATCAGATCGTGAGTGTACAATTCCATGATATTTATACACACAGTATCAAGAACCGTCGACAAGGTATCCATCTATCCTCCTGACTATGTCCTTGTGCCGGGTACAAAGTCGCAGACATTCCCCATGGTCTGTCCATACGCGTAGCAGATGAAGGTATGTCGTTCTCGGAGTGGTTCGTTGTTTTTGATCTGTCGGATATTCGTCGCATCGTCGTGAGAGTCTTTGAGATGCCTTCGTGTGCAGCAGATATCCGCCGTGATGTCGCAGCCAGCCACCACCCAGGCGCGTTAGCCAGGTCCGATCTTGGGCATGTCGTGGTGCTCGCTCAGTCCGCTCAGGTACTTGTTGAGTTCCTCCACCTTCTCCTTGTGTGTCTTTACTCCCTCCTTCTTCAGTCTCTCCTCCATTCTCTTCCGTCGCATCTCGTCATGCCGTCTTTCCGCTTCTGTCTTCTGTCTGCCGCCGCCCTCGCGTATTGATCGCTCTGCAGTTTCGGGTGACATAGAGCGACCGGGTGTACCCGAGGGTGATTTGCGCGCGTTATCGTCAGTAGGCGACCGTTTCGCGACGCTGGTGGACGTGTCTTCGGAGGGTTTTGTGGATTCGGTCGTCTTTGGCTTCTTCTTTTTCTTCTTTTTGTCGACGCCGCCGCCACCTTTGAGTTTCAGCGCGCCGCCTGTGGCCGCTGTGTAGTCCGAGGACGGCATGGTGGTGTTGCGCCGGTGTATGGAGAGCGGGCAGCTTTGGATGGCTGGGCGCGAGATCGAATAACGGGTCCGCACGTGATACCGTTAAAGTGGGGCGGATGCCTCGTCAACATCGACAAACTTCCTTCCACGTCAACCAAGGAAAGACCTGAACACCCTGGAGGCTATATCGACGTCAGCTCACCACCTCTGCATGTTATCATCTTGATGTAGTCTCTAGAACTACTTTCCTGCTTTCAAACATTCCGACGCGCCATGGAAGATAGCATGGTCCAGGACAGCCCTCTGTTGAGGCTCCCTTGCGAATTGCGCTTGCGTATCTACGACGAACTTGTACCTATCATCCCTTTGAAATCCGATAGTCCACCAACCCAGTTTACCGGCCTTCTCTGCAGCTGCAAGACCATACAACATGAGCTCGAACCAGAGATTTGCAAACGTATGGCTACTGCTATTGCTGAAATAGCTGATCTTACACGCCAAAGCACTGGAATGGAGATGGTGTACACTCCACCTGACTCTTTCTGCGGCTGGCGCAACCTAACTATTTGTTGGCATACGTTGAATACATATATGCTCTATCTCCGCCGCGACCCACTTCTCGTATTCAGAGAGTTCTGGTTCGACACACTCACTATCCACCTGCACAACGAGCCCAACACCTACGAGCTCTTCCGAACGCATCCATATATTCACGCGACAACGGAATTAGCCGATACGATGGCAAGCTATGCCGAGATGACTGGCTCATTACCAAGACCCAAAAGATGGGTACTCCTCTTCAGTGGACGGATAAGACCTTTCGTGTTGCACAAGGGTGCAGGCATGAACATGAACAATGTCTGTTGCGACGGAAATCTTCGCTGGATATGGAGACCCAACTCCAGTATACGCGGGTCGGGCGTAGTCTTTTGTAAGATCCCGCAATCGACCCGACCAGATATGGATCCCACACAAAAGGAGATGGGAGAGATTTTCAGGGATGTCCAAGGAAGATGGGTGTCTGAAATGGGATGCGAGATGGATGAAGGGTACCACTGACGTGATATGGCCCTTATGAAAAGATAATTTGCTAGTACCACACGCGGGCGTCAAATGTTGGGGGAGGTTTCTTCATACATGGCAGGAAAAGGCAAACTTTCATGCAGAAAGGAGGCGACTGCGGTTCGTTGACACGGGACTGGTATATGATAAGGAACTGACGAAGAGGCGAGGGCTTTATGAATGGCAAATTCACACGGCGTCCTGGTCTTTCACCGTGGTCCATGGAGCGGACCTTCAGAAATCGCCTCCAAGTCCATGTTCCACCAAGTCGCGTCCTTCGACACGTTGTATCTACTTCAACGCGTTTAGTGCAATTACAGTTCCCATGTGCCGTAGCACCCAATTCTACCAGTCCCTCTATCGTGCCCATCTATCTCTTGCCACTCCACCTCATATCGACAATCCCCATATCCTATCTTACCCGTACCTCAAAAATCACAAGACTGCGCCAACAATTCCGCCAACTCCTCCAAAGCCGCCTGATCCTCCTCATTAAACCCACCAAGTTCCGCACAATCTATATCAATGATCGCTACAACCTGTATCTATATTAGCAAATCGATGTTCTTTATAGCACAATGGCTAGAAAAAAACATACCTTCCCATCCTTAACAACCGGAACAACAATCTCACTCCTACTCCTCCCATCACACGCAATATGCCCCGGAAACATCTCTACATCTGCCACCAACTGCGTCTTTGCTTCTTTCGCCGCAGTCCCGCAGACACCGCGGCCAAAATTAATGGTCTGACATGCTACTTGGCCTTGGAAGGGGCCGAGCAGGAGTTGCGACGCATTTGTTGGGGAAGTGAAGTAGAAACCTGCCCAGTTGACGGAGGAGGAGGGGGAGGGCAGCGAGTGGTACGCGTGCCAGAGGAGGGATGCTGTGTTTGAGAAGTTGCTGTTTGTTGAAAGTCTTGGTTAGGACCGGACTTTTGTCGCAAGTTTGGAAAGGGTGGGAGCATACCAGACCTACACAATATTAGCAATCCTATTCATCCTCCTCAACCTTAAGACTTGGACATCACTTACCCAATTCCTTTGCCCATCAAAAAGCGACCTCGCCTGCTCAAGCACTTGCTCATAAACCTCCTTCTTACTCATTCCATCGGCAAAATCGGACGCGTCGGCGTGCACCTACACCAGCAGCCAGCCCAGTCAGCCACGTATTCGAGACACAACTTAGTCCAGACTAAGCGAAAACTCTTGGCTGCATACCATGGTCGTTGATATTCAGTTACTTCTTGGGGTCGCAGTTCTTTCCTGGCTGCTATTTCCAAAGTTCTTGTGTGCACAGAACGGAAGTCGCCGAAGCTTGCCGGGCAGCAGCAATAATTATCCACAACAAATTACTCTAAAAATTCAACTGCACGGCGGTAACTATTTGTACTTGTTATATGGGTAGGTTGTGTGGGTAAGGGAATTGGTATTACATGATTGTTTACTGTCCTGGCTGCAAGGGGTTTAGGTTGACCAAAAATTGTCGATCGCGTCATCGCCGTCTAATCTTATCTAGGCGTACGTGCAAGTCAACGACAACCTCCTCATTCAATCTGAGTTCTGTCGCATATATGCCCATTCGTGACAATTGGAATCAGATAGATCACATTCAGGGGCTCAATTAGGATATACTACTGTATGCATCTCGGCTCTGTTCTACAAACCTCGGCCAAACCATCCCCACACCTACATACCTCCCTCCACATCGTCCAGCAAAAACTTCACCGCTATAGCACAACAGACATCCAACCAGCCCAGGCTACTACAATCCAGAAATAGATCATGAGGTCAGGGACAGGTAGACTCGTCTCGTTGCTCAACAGCTACATAGACATCTCCCACCACAAGAACTCTTCATGGCAACCGGTCGGTTGGCGCAATGGTAGCGCGTGGCCCTCCTATCTCCTACAGATATCC
Source organism: Alternaria hordeiaustralica (assembly GCF_023758085.1). NCBI lineage: Eukaryota > Fungi > Ascomycota > Dothideomycetes > Pleosporales > Pleosporaceae > Alternaria > Alternaria hordeiaustralica. The sequence continues at coordinate 673,093 of NW_026056780.1, read as the reverse complement.
CAAGGCCAAGGTTGCGGGTTCGAGTCCCGTGCTGATCGTATGTCGCTCACGATCAGTGGTGTACACTGACTTGAACGAAATATTTTGCTGGTTTGATGGCGAGATGCAACTTTTTTCTTGGTTGGAGACCGATCACCTATCCGCCACCACAACCAACTATACAAGGGTTCAGTAGAATTAGCAAAGCTAATGTCTTCGACGCTTGGATGTATTATTTTGATTGATATCGGGGCAACATATCCTTAGGGTTGGATAGATACTTGTATGCAGCACAATCTTTCGTCAACCAAATCCGAGACTAGACCTTTGTAAAGTAGTGCAAAGCAAGAGTCACAGTCACAATTGATCAGACAAGCCAAGTTTGATTGAGAGGAAGATGCCATTGATTTTGGACAATTAGAAGTAGTCATCAACTCATACACGTCATGAACATATCCGCAGCCAGATTACCGCGAAAAGGGACAAGACTAAAGTAAAGATGCAGCAACAAGTGACTGGGTAATGAGACAGTAGAAAGAGACATTAGCACACCATGCGCCCCCAGTAAACTCCCAGAATGATGATCCAACTCCGTTATGCACTCTTTGTAGTGATCCAAAAACGCCCGCCCGCAGACGACATGTGTAGCGTCAAGCCCGATGGCATGCTGTTCGACGAAGAATTGACTGAGACGAGAAACGAAGTGACGATGAAGGTCGTGTCCCAAGACGCCGTGCTAGAACTCCCGGAATGAAGATGCGGGATCAGAAACGCAAAATCCAGTGACGATGCTCATGACTTTGGGCGGGAGATGGCGTTGCCCATGCTTCCAACACGACCGCTGGTTTTCCGTACAGCAGACTTGCCGTCGGTGCTTCGGCGCGAGGGACTCGATCGGATCTTGCCCATGTTGATGCTGCCACTGCCGCTCTTCTCCTTTGGTGTCTTTGGCCGTATGCCAGCTGGCGCAGTGTTCTCGAGATCGCTCTCCTCACCGAAGCCGAAAGAGGTGTGGGTTACTGATGTTTGGACGACGGACGTGGTGCTGAAAGCACGGCGCTGCTTGTCTTTGAGGGTCGGCGAGCGCTGAGGAGAGCGCGATGATGTGCGTCGCGCAATCTGGCGCAGGTGGAACTCCTCGTCTGACTCGCCATCGAAGCGTGTAATGTCCGCCCTGACCTCTGTGTGCGACCTGGTGAAGGGCTCGTTCTCGTCGATGCGCTGTGGTGACCGCGAGCCGTTGCCGTAAAGTTTGCTAGTCTTTCGCGGTTGTCCAGGTGTCGGCGCAGGCAGGTTGTCCTCCAACACGCCAATGTGGCCCGAGTTGCTTCGCTCGTTCGACTCGATCTCGCCGAGCGCAGCGCGCTTGGACGATCCGTTGGGCGGCGTGAAGGTTTGCCCGTTGCTAGCAAGGCGCTGCTTATGCGGTGACTTGGTAGGCGTCGATGGCACGGTCTGCGCGTACTTTGCCTTGAACTGGTCCTCGTACCACCACTCTCGGAAAGTACCCTGGTTCAGGTGCAGCCAGTGCTGTTGGGGGCCAACGACCATGCCCGGGCGCATGAAGCGCATGTATGCGATGATCTCGTTGGCGGTGAAGCCGTGCTTGTAGATCAGGTACGCGCCGATCAAGCAGCCAGTTCGTCCCAGTCCAGCCTTGCAGTGGACTGCGATGCCGCGCTTCTGCACTGTGATCATCTCGTGGGCGAGGTTGACGAACTTGCGTACGAGAGACAGCGGTGGGCAAGTTCCGTCGTCGAAGATCATGTTCAAGTGCTGGATGCCGAGCTTGGTGAAGTATGAAGAGGAGTACAGTTCCGAGTTGAGGCGTACAACGAGTCCAACGTTGCGCGCGCAAAAGTGCGAGAGCACGTTCTTGAAGGGACCAGGAAGTCCAGATCGCTGGATCTCGGCGATGTTGGAGGGAAGCGTCGCGTACATGGGTGATGAGGTCGGGATCTCGTGTGTGGGTTGTTGCTGGGGAGAGGCAAAGGCAAGGAAGTTGGGGGTGACCCAGTTGAAGTCGCCCATGTCTACGCGTTCAAACTTCTCGTACCTAAAACTGTCAGTATTCATCGATTGATGTGGTTCGGTAGACATACTCCTCGAGGCTGAAGTCCTTGAGACCGCAGAGGCCCTCTTCCTTGGCCTTCCATACACCGTAGATGACGTCCTGGATGTTCAGAACATAGTCGGCCTGGCTGTAGCCGGCGTCGCGGAAGGGCATGCACGGCGGGTCCATCTGGGCAATGGGCGCCAGAGCAAGGTGAGGTGGCCATGACTGGATGAGCACCATGTAGCATGCGAGAATGCAGGCAGCGTTTGCGCGACCTAGGCATGTTAACGGGTGCTATTGAGCGAGGAATGTGGAGTAGCTCACTCCTCGAGTCGGCGCTGCTCCAGAAGACCACGGCGCGGTCCTCATTGAGAGGATCGCCCAGAACCTCGTGCAGCTGTACCGCGAACCGGTAGAGGTGGCCAATGTGCAGTGGGCCAAAGTCGCCGTGGAAGGCGTTGTACAGGAGCGTCTTGTCGATACTAAAGTAGACGGGAGGGTGCGCCTTGGGGCCGGCGGCAGTAGGACCTACTTGCGCGCGCGACGACCGCTTGGAGGGCGATTGGCTCTGCTTGGGGTACGGGAACGGAGTGTTCGCATCGGGCGGGCTTGTGTAGGATGCCAGGTAGAGTCTGTCTTGGATGTACTAGGAGATCGATCAGAACGGGTCCCGCCATCGCTTTGTTTTGGTGTGTGTTGTGGTGCTCACCTCGATCACCTGACCATAGCTGGTGGTGGATGCGCGCGACATCTTGGCCACTCGATCGCGTGGTGAAGCCATTGCGAAGAAGAAGGTGCGACCCGCAGGTGTTGACTACAGCTGGGGAAGGACGAGGACGAGATGCCGACTTGGGACGAGAGCAGCGATGTCGGCAGCGCAGCGCAAGGTAAGATGCGTCGTCGGTATGGCTGGTGGCGGAAGTGCCGTCTGCGTCTGCGTGTCCTGCTGCGGTCGGAGTAAGGAATAACTGTAAAGATGTGTGACGGCGGATGGTTGGAGGTTTAAGCACATCCTCCATGTTGTTGTTGTTTACAGACGCACGGACTCGCCCGCTAGCTCCACTCCATGGTTTCGGGATGCCCGCAACGCCATCATAACAACTCTAGACGTCTTGGCCCAAGCACCACAACAACACAACAACTGGTGAGGCCCTCCCTGCTGTTTGCATGACGCACTGCCTATAGGTGTCCTGAGACATATCTCTTCGTTTGCCAGCATCTCTTGTCCCGCCGGCTACGACTCTGTTTGTTTGCGTCTCTTAGGGAACCAGCAGCTCGAGGCTTTGGACCTGCAGCTGTCGTCGTGTCTGTATGACCTCACAGGGTCCAGTGTACGGACTCCTAAAGGCAGCCTGCATCTCGATTGCTGCAGTAATCGCGGATAATTTGCGCGACCCGCACTAGAGCCCGTCGGCATCGCGATCGTCCTCACCGCATGCAGCCATCTAGCCGTTGTTGTTTCTTATCTGCTACTCCAACTGTCAACAGTCAGCTGTCATCGTACACACTCCACAGAGTTGTCGCTGTTTGAGGCGGGATCCTTGGCGACCCACAAAACCTGTGTGTCGCAGAGTAGCAGTGGGCCGCGCCCGTGCGCTGTAAAGCCTCATCTACCACATCAATATTACGATGATCCGAAGAGGCAGGACCCAGGGGTGGCTCAAAGAGTCCATTGATGTTTTACCTACCTGGGCAACGTTCAATGGGGTCAAGTTCAACGGCGTCAAAGTAGGCCCGCTGCCAGGCTATGAGGACAGAGGGTCTACAGTCATTGCTGACGAGAAGCTTCAAGGGGGCGAAGCTGAGCCTTTGCTCGTCGTGCCCAAGGAGTTGATCATTTCTCGTCAGAATATTGAACTTATCGCAAAGTCCGATCATCATCTACGCGAACTTCTCGAAGCTCTTGGAGATTTTGGAAGGGTGTGGCAATTCCAGAAGAAATGCAAATGTGCCCGGCACTAACATGAAACAGACAACAAGAGGTGCCGTTCTTACTTTTCTACTCGTCCAAGCAACCATCTGCTGCCCCGATACAAAGGACGTTGGCGTACTCAATCCTCTTACGGAATACGTCAAGTTCCTTCCAGATGAGCTGCTACCCACTTTCTGGAGCGAGGAAGAACAGGAGCTTCTCGTTGGAACCACGCTCAAACCTGCAGTCAGCGCAAAGCTCAACAGCTTATTGCGCGAATTCGAAAACTTGCGCACTGCTACAGAGTCTATCAGCTGGTGTAAAAAGTACTGGTGGGATGAAGAAAATGGTATGTTGACTTTCGACGACTGGATGTGCGTCGATGCCATGTACAGATCTAGAGCTTTGGAATTCCCCGGTACTGGTGACTGCATGGTCCCCTGCGTCGACATGGCAAACCATGCATCAGGTGATGCGACGGCCGCATTGTACGAGACTGATGGTAACGGGAATGGTCTATTACTACTTCGAGAGGGCAAACAAGTTAAAGCTGGTGATGAGATAACGATCACGTAGGTCATCATGATGAATAGAAGGAGACTCGCTCACAAACGTAGATACGGCGACGAAAAAGGCGCATGCGAAAACATCTTTTCGTACGGATTCCTCGAGGATGCCATGACGTCTGCAAAGGTCGTATTTCTAGACCTCGATATCCCAGACGACGACCCACTCAGACCTGCGAAGATCTACGTGTCCAAGGTTGCACCGGGGTTCCGCATCTTCGAGAAAAACGGTACCATCGATTGGGAGAGTGACTTCATATGGCTCGTCGTAGTCAACGAAGAAGATGGTCTAGACTTCAAGGTCAGACAAACCACCGATGGCAAGAGAGAAATCCAATCTTTCTGGAAAGAGCAGGAACTCGATACTGTGAAGCTCCGAGATAATCTTGAACAAGATCCATTATGGGACGTCTTCCGGCTACGTGCGACGGTGCTCCTACAAAATCGCGTTGATGCGCAGATTGAGCTGCTCACGGAAACAGAGGGTGCCAAACGGACGGGTACAATGCGGGACATGCCGTGGCGACTTGCGGAGAGACTCCGAAGTTTGGAGCTAGACTTGCTCAAGCGTGCAGCTGCTACTCTTGACAGCCAGGTAAGACCAATTTCTCTCTATACCCCGCAGTGCGAGCTCCATCATAGTATGTTTCGGACTTCACACCGCCAGAGGGCATGTGTCGCATCATGTCCTTCGACGATAGTTTATGTGGTGTGGCGTCGCACCAAATTTGGTTGCATGCGCTTAAAAGCCCAGACTGTCAGGCTGCTAAACTACCAGATTACTGTTCCTGCATCTTCTCGCCGAAACCGCACTGACGACAAGCAGAAAGCCAAACTCCTCGACACAGAAGCAGTTGTCCATTATCTAGGCTTGGACAAGAGAGGAGAGGACGAAGAAGAAGAGGATTTCTCCTGATAACCCAAGACCCCACTCCAGATAGACGAGCTCATATAACGTGGTGGAGCCCCACGCGCCCTGCATTTACTGCAACATGGGTAGCAGTACGTTTACGGTAGAACATCAATAGAAGCATCGGCTCTCCACCATGCATCCCACACTGTTTGATACCTTGTTGTACCTCAAAGCAACTGATAGATCAACTCGAGCTTTTCGCAAATGACAGTACACCTCGTAAAGGAAAGAATGAACTGTTACTAATTACGAAGGATAAGACAACCGATTCTTCTTTTGATGGCTATTCGTGCCGTGGAGTGGGTGGGTTGTTCAAGTCGTCATTGATGGCCTGATCTGACTTGCTACGGGAAACAGGATGTTCTCAAAGCTGTTAGTATGATGTGGTCGGAACGGCATCCAGATAACACTGAGGTATACGAAGACAAGGACGATGGAGAATGTGTATCAGAAATTCGATTCGAGTAGGACAATGCCAGTCCAGCTTCTCTGTGGTAAATTGCTTATAGTCAGGAGAATGCTGTCGTGTGGTAACGGTCGCTAGCTGAAGGTTGGTATTTATATCTTTGACAACAGCCTTACGGCCAGAGCACATGTTGCTTTCAGTGGGAGCTATTGTTATATCTGGTCATGTTCGGTCAAATGCGTGTATCCCTTTACCAACAACAACACTCTTGTCATGTTCTATACGAACAATGTGGCACGGACGGCACGTATGGCCGCGCTGCCGCCCTGCCGAACAGCCACTGTCTAATGATTGAGACATCCAACAATTGCTTTTTCAGCCTTACACGCAGGGTCCGGCTAAATAGCCATCATAGACACGCGAGGATGCTATTGCTCCCGTCTAGGAGAATTGATTTGCAGGTCGCAATGTGGCTTAGTCGAGATAAGCGGCGTGCCGCGCCGCCCACTCAGTGCACTCGCATCATCCGTCCCTGGTCGATACAACCGCCTTTTAAGCCTGTAATGACAGAGTATACAGGTTGCGCGTTCCGTGTCGACAGGGACGATGATCCTTTTGTCTTCTAGAATGTGACACATAGAGTGCGCTGATGAGTTGTAGTCACACGGGCAGCCAATATTGCGGCTATTAGCGAATGGCTGTCTGCTAGCAGCCCTTGTAGACGATACCCATCCGGTTAAGAAGGGCGCGATATTTCGGACGCTGCACAGGGCTAGGGCAGGTTGCAATTGAGGGAGTGATGGGTGGCTCAATCACAGCAATCGGGCCGACGTCCTCGCATGATCTGAGCGTGGGTGTTCACCGTCGTCGAAGCCACCACCCCGCAGAAAGCTCTAGTCACCGTTGTGAGAGGCTGCTGAGGAGTGCCGAGAAAGGCCGTCGTAATTCTGACAAGCAGACGAGTCCCGCGCGCTGATCGTAGCGAAGAAGCCAGCTTTAAGGTTTAGTGAACAGGCGTGGACGAGAAAGTATCGGCGAAAGATGTGCTGCTCGTGCTATCCCTTGTGGGATGGCGCCTGTCGCCCCGCAGCCGCCCACAAATTCCCCAGAGAAAGACTAAGCCAGGGTGGCAGGTGGCAGCTTACATCTGCCACGCCGTCCCCGATTCTTCCGCCAGCCCTCCTCGCCCGTCTGACTTGCGCACTCGCCCTGACTGGTTTTGCTCTGTTCTTGTGCATTCAAGTTGTGATACGCCTGGCGACTACGTATTCAAAATTCAACTACGATACACGGACGATTCTCGAGTACCGGAGCAGCGGATGACAGAACGTGACACGACCTATCAGTGATCGCCCATTGGGCCTCGGACGGATACCACCTGACACCACCGACGACGCGTAACGAACGACGCCAAAATGCCCGGAATACTCCCCATGAAAGTCATCAAGGTCGGCTCCAGCTGCCAGAGCCGCATCGCCCAAGCCTGCGACCGATGTCGCTCCAAGAAGATACGATGCGACGGCATCCGCCCCAGCTGCACGCAATGCACCAATGTCGGATTCGAGTGCAAGACGAGCGACAAGCTCAGTCGACGCGCATTCCCCAGAGGATACACAGAATCGCTGGAAGAACGCGTACGCATACTCGAGGCGGAGGTTCGCGACTTGAAGGATCTCCTTGACGAGAAAGACGAAAAGATTGACATGCTATCACGCATGCATGCGCGTTCCCCGGCAGCATTTTCAACCGCTAGACGACCATCCATACACTCTCCCGGTTCTTCCGACGTGCGAGAAGAATCACAAGAGAAGGAAGAGACGTTCAAGGTGCAGCAGGCACCGCTTCTGCTCGACGACCTGAACAAGGATTCGTATTTTGTAGGCAGCTCGAGTGGACGAACCCTTGTTGGTAAGATTCACGTTCTGTCGAGTGACGTGCAGCGCGTCTAACACTTCACAGAGGCGTTCAAGCAGAAAGCTCAAGAGACAGGCAGACTATCTACTGACATCAACTCGAGCGCCTTCTTCGGCGCTGGAGCAAGACCGACTGCGACTCACCCCAAGCGCATCGTTTCATTCAAAGCCCCTCCTCGTCTGGTCTCAGATCAGATGATCAACATCTTCTTCCAAGAATGGGCTCCTCTATTCCCGATTCTCCATCGCCCGACCTTCTTGTCACTATACGAGCAGTATGTGGCTAGCCCGGATACCATGAGCGACAAGAAGTCGATTGCACAACTCAACTTGGTCTTTGGCATTGCCGCGCTGTCAAGCGACGTATGTAAACCTCACATTCCTGTCTAGCAGAATGCTAACTTCTCCAGCCACGCGACGGTCAAGATGTAGAGTCGTTCGAGGCCCAGTGGCAGAGCGCTGTCGAGAGCTTCTTGATGGACAATGACGTCGCAACGCTGCAGTGCCTTGTCCTTGCCCAGATCTTCTGCCTGCTGAGGGCTGATTACTCGCGGGTGCTCAAGTACAAGGGCTTGGCCGTCGGCTTGTCGCAACGTCTTGGCTTGCATCAATCCCAGAAGCGCTTCGCACTCGATGCACTGACGAGCGAAACGCGCAAGAAGCTGTTCTGGTCGCTGTACACAGTCGACTGGTAAGTAGCCTTCGGCCGAACCCCGCCGTTACACTTACTGACCGCTCCTAGTCTCTCCGCTGCACACCTCGGACTACCGAAGCTGATCCGAGAGGAAGATGTGCACTGCGAGTATCCGGTAGATGCCGATGACGAATACGTCACCGAGAAGGGGTTCCTGCCGACCCTGCCCGGCGAGTACACCAAACTTTCCAGCGCACTGGCTCTGTTCCGCCTGTCGCGCATTCTGTCCAAGGTGCTGACGGAGCTCTACCCCGGATCGGCATCACATGACATTTCGTTCCGCACTATTGCGTCGCTCTCCGACGAGCTGGAAGACTGGCAGGCTAACCTCGCCCCTCACCTCAAGCTGACGTTTGCGCAAGACAAGCCAAGTACCAACGTCACCAGCAGCAGATCACCTGTTTTGGTATGTCTTTCAATACCTGGTACATCTACCGAATGCTGACAAGCCTAGTCTCTCGTCTACCACCACATTAGGGCGCTTGTATACCGCCCAGCCGTTGTTGCTAATCTTGGCGACAAGGGCTCGTCGGCCGTTGTAGCCGTTGGCGATGCCTGCAAGCACATTGTGCAGATTGTCGAACTCCTAGATGAGCGCAAGCTTAGCTTCTCGTTCTGCCTCAATCGCAATGAGGTTCTCGTCCAAGCCGGCTTCGGCCTGCTCTTCCAGACCTTGACGCTAGCTCGCGAGGGTAAGTTGATCAAGGACAGCAACCGTTTGGTGTGTTCTGTAATGGACATGCTCGAGCGTGGAAATGCTGCTGGCTATGCCGAGTTCCGTCGCGTGGGCTGCGGTATCGTGGCTGTTCCTCAGGTGGAACAAATGCCAGCCCCACCTCTGTCACGACACAACTCAGAAGGCCACATGGGAGCGCCTCTGGATACCTTCCGTGCGACCCAAAAGTCGCTTAAGGCTCTTGCAGCTCGCTTCTCACCCAGCATGATGAAAAATGCCCGACAAGACCAAGAGCCTCGTCGCGCGACTTTGCCTGCCCTCTCGCCCAGCGTGGGTGCGCATGCTAACACTTCGCTGACAAGCTTGTCATCCATTCGATCAGAGCCTCCTGTCGCTCGTTCAGAACCAACATTGAGCCCACTGTCACATCGCGCATCCTTCTCGATGCCAAACAAGCGTCGCCCAAGTCAGCCAACTCCTCAGCACCAGCAACAACAACAGCAGCAGCAACAGCAACAGCAACGTAACATCGACTACCTCTCCTTCGCCAACGATCCACTCGCCAGCTACGCCCTCCAAAACAACCAAGGCATCAAAACCGAAGTCTCAACCTCCGACTGGGAGCGCCTCCTCTCCTCTCTAGACAACGGCCAAACAAACATATACGATACAATCTACGGCGGGCCCCCAGCCGACGCCCTCGTCGACGTAGCCCCGCAATCCGCCAACACAGACAACAGTAACGTGACATGGTCGCCAAACGTCTGGAACTGGAGCGCCTACAGCTCTGAAGCCCCACCGCCTCAAAGCGTACTCAGCTTCAGCGATGAGAGCTTGACTAGTGGTGAGGAGTTCAGCACTGGGGCTTGTGATTATGGGTCTACGCCTGGTAGCGATAGATTGTATCCTGGTATCATGATTCCGGGTGACTATGACAGTGCGGCGGGTTTAACAGGCTTGGATGCTACTTACTGTGGGTTGTAAAACTGGTGGTAGTGTTGATGATATCACGATGATTATGATGGGTTGTACAAATGGAGATTGGGTGTCTGGCGCATAGGGTTGAGGGTCCTTCACCTGTTGACGACACGGGTCTGGTTGGGCTTTTGCTGCTTTTGAGATACCACGCTTCTGGCCTGAGCGAAAGAGAGCCGCGATGGGAATTGGGATGGAGGGACGAGCTACTTTCTTTTTTTCCAATGGAAATCTTTGTACATAGTCTTGGTTAATTTAATTCAACATTTCCAACTCACTACCTTCAATTGTTTTCGCCAGTTTGCTTCTACATCGTCGTGAGCATCTAATCTCGTTCTTCGTACATGACCGTATCCCAAACCCTCCGATTCTCGGCAATTCCCGCCCTCGTCATGCACCTTCGCGCCGGATGAAAGGAAGTCCTACCTCTCCCCTCGCGTGCGTCTCCAGCCACACACCCTCCCACTACCACGACGACAACCCTTACCTACCTACCAGCTACACACCCCGCACCCCAGCTAGCCCACTGCGCGACCCACATGGTTCGCACGTGGAGAAATATGCGGGGGCTTGTCAGCCTCAGCCCATTTCGGCGTCAGCTTTCCATTTTCCACTTTTGCTCTTGCTTGGGAGTAAGTGGGGACGGCGATGCAAGGGTTTCGCGATCGGAGGCATACTGCGTGATCGGTGTGTGTTTGAGACAGCCGCCTAGTAACGCCATGGCGTATGTCGGGAGATGACTGAGGGGGAAACCTGGAAGGGACTGATGAATGTGGAGATGGTGTGGCGTAACGCTAAGGATGTAAAACATGAGTATACGGCATGTAATAGAGGCTGCATGCATACAACTCAGCTCAGTTGGACTGTTTCTCACCCAATAATCTAGAAAACAGTTTTGGGCAAGACATCACGATGCACAGCGTCATGATCGACGCAAGGTCCTTGGCTGGCTTTTCCGATCGGAGTCTACGCACACGTCATACATCGCGATCTGTTGCCCATGATGTACATATTCTACATTCGTATTGAGGGGGTTAGAGCTAATCGGGGTATTGTAGCCAATCACAAAAAGAAACTGAGAAAGTTTCCCTCACTCGCTTCTGACAGGTCCAACAGGCTTGATCCTTATTCCTGGTTGATGTTGGTGATGGGTCGGCCCTTTGTAGCAGGTAGCGCATGGGCGTTGGAAATGCGGGGTGGGTAGACGTGATCACACCATGTTGTTGCAAGTGCAGGGACTGGGATGCCAATCATCGTTGCGAACGTGATTATGGCGTACAGCTGGTGTTGAGGGGTATCGTGTGGTCGGGAGAATTCGGAGAGGTGTTATGCGTCGTCGCTGGGAGAACGTTCGAGAATTGTGCCAACATCTCGGTATCCGCTGAGCTGTCGACATGCAGTCTCTCCGTTCGTCCCTTGACATTCCACTGTCGCGATGCATGAAAGCATATCCGAATACACATTGCTCCACATAGCTCCGACATCGCCAGTCTAGCGCAGGAACTCGGCGTTGAGGTAGTCGACAAAGACCTCCTTTATGCGTGCTTTGGAGAAGCTGTGTTGACGATTCAGGGTGATGAATTGGCGGCGAATCCGCTGGAGTTGCGGGAGGGTCATTGGCGTCGCAGGGAGCTCGATGGGCTTCTCGACATCGGCAACGGCTATCTCTCCACCTCCTTCACCAGGGTGGTCTTTCTGGTAGACCATTATCTGGGCGAGGATATCGGAGGTCGTCTTGTCGAGCTCGTAGAGGTAGTTCTGCTCTGTCGCTGGTTTCTGCTGTGTGTTAGAGGCATCTCAACACATTAGAAGAACTGGAGTACGCACCAGCACGGTCGCAAGGTTCGGCTTGACAGTCTTCATCTTGCCATCGCTGCTGACTATGGTGTCCCATATCTGGTCGCACGGCGGCTTCTCGTCCTCCTCGATGACGATGAACAGCGGACTGTCCCACCGCGTCATGCCATTGGGCTCCTCATACCGGAAGATGAGGTTCTCAAAGTCGTCCTCCTCATAGCCGCCGTCGGTATCTTTGTCCGCCAAGAGCTTCTTGTTGTTCTCGCGACATCGTTCGGCGGGCGTGCCTATGTGCAGCTCTAGGACTGTCAGTCGTGCATCCCATCAGCGCACACGGTATACTGACAACGCAGCTTGGAGTCTGCAGAGCCTTGGCCTCGCAGTACAGCTGGTAGCGGAAGCCCTTGATGTAGTTTAAGCCATCGGCGATAACGATGTCATCGCGCGACAAGACTCTCTTGACGGCGGAATATTCTTCCGCACGTGCATCCTTCTCGGCTTTGGCGGTATGGTAGACGGCGCGCGACACGCCCAGCGACTGGTCGTTGATGAGATGGACTCTTAGGCGGGAAGTGCGCGCATCAGGAGGCGAACTGGCGATCTTGGCCTCGAAATACTCTTTTAGCTGGAGGGCCCTGGTGGTCTTGCCCGCGGAAGGGAAGCCTTCGGGGGTGGGTTAGCTCGATGGCGGGGGAAAAGCATGGAGGGGAAGGTGGAACCTGAAATTAAAACGAGCTGCCCTGGTCAGTAGGCGAGTCTGGGGAAGGTTCAACGAGGACTTACGGGCATGTTGCGAGTCGGGCGAGCAATGCTTTGTCTGCAAGAGGCAATCCGCGTAAAACTAAAGAGACCTGGCGTCTCGATGCGATGGCAAGCGTCGGCAGATCAGATTGGCCTGTGACGAAATTCACGAGCTAGCAGTCTGAGCCGCGGTCCAAGTAAAGCCATGGATTGTGCTGCCTATCTTGCAGGCGATTCCACCTTCCTTTTGCCTGTATCCTGCTTTGCCTCACCTTGTCCCGACTTCAGCCTTTATTGCACACGTCTAGACGAATTCGCTGGGATTGTTCCGGGTGACGCGCAGAAGATCGCCAATACAGGGTAATATCGAGCTACCACGGGTCCATATTTACTTTACCCATACTCTCGCCTCACCCACTGCCTACACCCTTTCCACTCCTCTGCTCTCCTCGCCTCCATCGAAGACTTCAAGGACTCCGTCACGACCCTACCAGCCATTCCCACAGCCATGTCCAACTACTCGCAACAACACTACGGCGCGCCCAGCCGACCCGCCTTCTCTGCCCTCCAGTCCTCCAGCACCCCAGCCGCAAGCTACACCAGCACGTCCGCCTCAAGCCACGCCTCCTCCCGCTCTTCGACGCAATCTGCACCGCCCGTCTCGCCGTCCACGAGCCCCCAGAACCACCAGTACTTTGGCTCCCTGAACCAGCAGTCGCAACAGTTGCAGCAGCAGCCTCGCATGCAGGCCCAACGGCAGAACAGCTTCGAGTACCAACCGAACAGGTCGGGAGCCGGCCAGACGGCTGCTGAGACTACAAACTACCTCAACCAGGCTGCGCTGCTTGCCGAGGCCGCGAAACGGGCGCAGATGGCGTGTGTGATGCGAGATCTCGACGGAATGGAACTATAATTTCCATACGACTTGGCTACAGATCCGTCGTACCATGGCAAACACCACCGCGACAAGGCCATGCACACCGCGAAAACATTTTGCCGGACAAAGTCGGCCGTGAGCGGTCTACTTTACATGTGCATGCTTCCAACGGAGTGGGTCCGTCCATCAAAGTCTTCAAACTTCGCGAGGTCATCACTCCACCATTCTCACCGGAAACATTCTTCGCCATACCTTTCGCTCGAGTCTGCGGTGAAGAACGTACCGGTGCTGCGTTTACCGACTATACTGCCCGATATTCTTACCGCGGCTACTTCATTTCGATTGTACATACTTCTCCACTATCGGACCGACTAGGCTGTTCTGTCCACTTTGCACCTTTTCCTACTACGGAGCTCGTATCTTGACAGTTGTACCTTGGGTATCAGACACGTTGAGTAATCCACTGTATTTTGTGCTGTCAGAATACAGTGGCCACCTTTTGTGTCGTTGCCTAGGCACATCTTGGAGAGAAACCAAGCTCCCTCATACATCTATCTCATAGCTTGGAGTTCCACGGCGAAACAAACATCACACCGTCAGTTTTTTCATCATTTCTTTTTCCCTTTTCACATGTCGCGATCCTCGAGTCTAGACTTAATACCAAACGAGCGCTTTGGGCATTGGCAGCATTTCTTTTTAGATGGACTACGCATGCGGATGCGGCATATAGTATAGACCAATCAAGACACTTTGCCCAATATCGATGCGTTATCGATTGTCGCGCTTCGCTTCTGCTATGCTCACACAGGAAGGCTACATTGCTTGTGAGTTTGCGCATGGAAGGGGGGATTTGCATCGGCGTCTGGCCTTACAGCTTTGATGGTAAACGTTTTGCAAAGCCTTGCGACCTTTGGGATATATCGTGCAAGAAGTACGGAGATTAATACGTATCAACGTACGTGACAAACTTTACTCTCAAAAGTGTTCTTCGATGGGTCAACTAATGCGCTGTGAGTTTCCTACCGAGCGCTTCTGGATATAATCAATCCTCACTCGACCATCATGTATCATTCAAACACGCACTACAATACCACGTCAAAGGAATGAATTCAAGCAAAGATATGGGTATTGCGATAAAAAAGAAGGACGAACAACATACTTTTAAATACTAAGAAACGATGGCGTGCTCGCAACCCTTATCTCTTACCAACGCAGCCTCGTGCGGGGTCCTTCACCGGAACCACCCCATATGAGCCCGACTATGAAGGAAAGGGCGTGCATATGCACATACATATAACCTGCATCGTATAAGAACGTGCAGCAAGGCAAAAAAAGACCATAATAGAAACCCCGAGTAAACCGATACAAGCCTGGTCTGCGCACCATTTGCCTACTGTGAGGCTCAACACCTCTGCACCGAACTGCGAACTTGCACTCCCTCGTTCGTTGCCTCACTTACTGACTCAATTCCTCATTGCCAATTGCAAAAGGCCACGGCAACCCGCTCCCCAACCACTCACTGACACGTGCCTCGCCTGCAGCGCCCCTTTGAATCATCCGACCAATGCCAGACCAACGGGTCAACACACTTCTTTGGCGTCACCAACTCATCGCCCATCTTACTATCGCAGCGTGCCAGCGACGATGGCCGCAGTGCTAGTGACGATGAGCTTGATGTTGAGGGTGTCGGACCCGTAGCCGTGAGCGGACGAGTGAAATCTATGACCACGATGCTGCCTGATGTGTTGTCTTCGTTGGAGCCGTAGGTGCGCCCTGGCTTGATCATGAAGACTAGGCGTTGGGAGTCGAGGACGCCGGTTACGCTGCGTGTGGTGGAGGAAGATGAGTTGATGGTGGGGAGTGTTGGGTTGAGTATGTTGTGGAGGCGCGCTGAGCAGGGACAGCGTGATGAGGGAGGAGGCCACATGCGGACAGGCGACTGGCGGTAGAGTGTTTGCGTATCCACGAAGGAGGGCTTGGTGTCGTCGATGGGCGCTTTTCCTTTGCTGTTGCTGGTGCTGTTGCGAGTG
This sequence comes from Alternaria hordeiaustralica, assembly GCF_023758085.1. NCBI lineage: Eukaryota > Fungi > Ascomycota > Dothideomycetes > Pleosporales > Pleosporaceae > Alternaria > Alternaria hordeiaustralica. The sequence goes on along the minus strand of NW_026056780.1, from coordinate 657,558 downwards.
GAAGTGAAGGCGAGGCCTAGTTCGCGGCGAGATCCTATTCGCAGTCTGAGGCATGGTGCTTGCGAAGGGTTGTTGCAGCAGCGGTCGTCTTCGACCAGATCGACGAAGGAGGTGCATGGGTAGCTGTAGGCTCGAAATTTCGTTCGGGACAGGGTGAAGGAACGGGGTGAAGGATCTGTGGGAGAGAACTCAGGGTGTTGGCTCCAGCTGTAGAGATCGGGTGTTGGTTTCCATTGGGGGTTGTTCGAGGAATCTATGAGCGGGAGGAAGAGATCATCCTCAGGCCCAAGTAGTTCATCCGATAGTTCCTCGGTGTCGTCCTCTTCTTGAAAGTCCATCTTAGTGACGTAGAAGGTGCGCGACTGGCGAGAAGATGCTTGAGCCCACTCTCGACGCGACTCCACAATCACCGTCTCGTTTGTACGCTCATCAAGCTGTAGTGCAAGATCGGTCCATGAGTCGTGGATTGGTCCTTGCTTGTGCTGTCGACGAAAGAGGCGCTCATCTTTCTGAACGTCATCCGGTTTGTCCAGTGGAAAACGGACCACATGGTAGAAGGAAGTATAATCGATCTCTTCCACTTCAAAGGTGCCCTGGTTAGAGACAGCGTAGAAGTAGTTATTGTGGATTTCGAACGCGATGGTGGAGCCGATGTCAGATCCGTGGAACTTATCGAGCAGTACTGGTCGTTCGCGTTCAGTTTTCGGAAAGTCTTCATGGAGTGAGATGCCCTCAATCTCCCATTTGTGATGACCGTCATCGCCGATTCCAGTATGTGTGCCGTAGTATAAATAATGCTTATTATGTCTAACAAAAAGCTTAGAGCATTCGCTTAGTCGCACCGATTCGATCACTCTTTGTCCATCCGCAAGGTTTGCAGCCGTGTTGATGGCGAATATATGGCTGTCATCCGAGTTGTACTTTGGTATAGCATGTATAGAGAGGATCTCATCAGCATAGTAAAGTAAGCGCACGCTGATATTACCAAAGGCTCTGAACTTCGACTCCAAAACAGGCCGAATGATAGCTTGGAGATCGAGAGGGATAGCTTCCTTCCGCGAACTGAGATCCGTGACGTGTACCACCCCAGCGTCGAAAACACATATAGTCCCCTGTCGATACAAAAAGTTATTTCCTTGGCCCAAGACGCGAGCCGAAAACGGGTGCGCAGTTGACAAAGCATGTCTTCTGTCATAGATAGCCTGAAAGGCTTGCTTGTAGGTAATCTTCTCTGTTCGGGCTAAAGACGCTTCCTCGGTGTGGGGATAGTTGATCTATAAGCAGCGTCAGCCTTTGGTGTAAGCAGATTGACCGTTTGGCGTCATCTGACCTCGACAGCACGCCTGACAACTGTCCTTTCGTCTAGTACGGCTCTTAAGTGTCGACATGTTTGGCTGAGATGAACGATATCCTCGAGATCCAAATCGAAGGTGATACAGAAGAGTAAATCAAAAGGTAGCCGGTCAAGGGAAGTCGTCATAGAACGAGATAGAGATGTATAGAGACAAGGCAAATAGGGCACGTGAGCGAATTTCCATACGAGTAATTGGCTAAGAAGAAGCAAGATCTTGAGATCTGGACAAGAAAAAGGTTTCAAGCTAACAGTAGGTGGCGTAAGTCAGCTGCAGAATACTGCTCGCTGGATGTGCAGAAAGCACGGGCTTTGAATGCCTCGCAGTTGCAGAGCCGCATCTCAAGTAGGGCGCAATTTCATGCTAGGTTAAAGTCTGACCCATGGGAATAGCGTCAGCGCTTTGCATTTCGCGTAATCCCTGGTTGCACTTCCTTGTTGCGTCGGCGGAAGGCTGAGAAATAACAGGCTATGTCGACCCGATGGTATTCTGTGGGTGGAATTGGGGCCACGATGTGTTCCAAAACTCATACCGATCAAGGGTGGTCATTTGCCGTGTCGCATGCGTCTCGAGATACGACGATGTTGGGTGCGACAAGAGTTGGGTTGTGCCATGTGAGCCGCATCAGTGGAGTTCCACTAGCGGTAAGCATGCGGCTCTGCTCTTGTCAGGCAAAATCAGGTACGCCACACAACCCTGCTCTTCTGGTACTCTTAGCCTGCTAGTAACCCCACACAACCATGAACCAAGGGATCAAGACTAAGTGCTAGCTATGGGATACTGATGGATCGGCACGCTTTGCGATATCGCTTCGACGAAACCGAATGATTCTGGACCCCATCATGCTGTGCGTATCCATGCACGATTAGTACATACTCAGCCTTGTCCTACGACCGTTGCGGCTTCGACAAGAACACTTGACCCGCCAGGCTAAGTCCAGGGCCGATCAAGGCTACTTCTCATTCGTCCAGTGCTGTACTCGTACAGCCTGAGGCACAGTTTCGGGTATGTACCCTTCTGCATGCTCAACGCCTTTGGCCCGCACTGCAATCTCTAGCCTGGACGAGGCCTCTCGGGAAAGCGGGGAATCGGGGAGTAATCCTACAGGTGATAGTGCATTAGAGCCTGAAAATCCACGAGACTGTCAGTGAGCCCCAGCAGGTAGTGGACTGTGCCGTACGCGATCGGGCATCGTATACATGCGGCTATCCATGTAATCAATTCTCGCAAAGTGTTGCTCTCTTCCCGTTTGGTGCAAACCGATATCGAGACACTGCTTGCGGAAATTCTTAGTGAGGGGGCTACTCGAATGAGGACTGAGTGGCCGTCAATGCAGCAAGTGGCCCCTACGACGACGAATGAATATGTGCCTCGTTATTTCGATGGTGTCTGAACGGTACTGGGAAATCGCGTCGGTCCATCGAGACTGTTACACGCCTCGAAAGTGTATGGCCTGACCAGTTCTTGCAGCGCCCAACTAATAGGCTCCGAACCTCGTGGCACGTAGCAACGTGTACAGCCGCGCATGACTGATCGTCTCGATTGCTCATGTGCCTCATCGCATGGACCTATGCAATCAATCGGCCCATAGAGACGGAAGCGGAATAGTGAAGCGACGCGGCGGGGTCCAGTCTGTAGGCGTGGATGTTCGTCCTCCAGAGCAACGGGAACACGATAGCTCGGAGATAGCCACGCGCATCCACTCACTGTTCCGGACCAGCGCGTTGGCGCTCCTGGCCCTCCCATCCCACATATGGCCAGCCCTTTGGTAGGCTCGAGTAGGGCGGCAAAGTGTATCGTCCCTTACAACTTCCCGCATCCGGACAGTCCAGGTCGCATAGGCCGAAGGTCTTGCAGTAGCAGTCTTTCGCGGTTGGGCAATGAACGGGAGGCTTGCCGAAGATCACTATCAACAACATTAGCACATGATCCATGCCGATCGAAGAAGCAAAAAGCGCGCAGAGCCTCATCACACGCGGGGTAGCGGATGTGAACTTACTGTGCCAAGAGTACTCAAACACCCTCCCACTAATAGCGTCCCCCAGTTCAGTCCCCATAATCCAATCGCGATACTTCTCATACTGCTCCTTGCTCCTCTCCCTGATCTTGTCCCTCGTCGCCGCAAACTGCGCACAGCAGCTCACCCCAACAGCATCCGGCACCTTCTCCCCCGGAAACAGGCTCTCAAAAGCCTTCTTATACTGTCCGCCCGCATGCACGGCCTCTCTGTGTTCGCCCGCTTCCGCCAGCGGCTTGATCTCGTTGGGGCAGCCGAGGGACCAGGCGCAGCGGATGTTGACGTAGCCTTCTTTCTCGAGGTAGGGCAGCTGAAAGTGGCGGAGCATGGGGAGGCCGTCGTAGTCGGGGTCGTCGTTGTGCCATTGGTAGCGGTTGGGGTGGATGAAGAGGACGTTGTCGGGGAGGGACGCGTAGTGGTCGATTATGTAGCTGCGCGCGCATCCATCGTTAGCATGCTAGACATGGGATGAAAGATAGTATGCATGGGGACGTACGTCAGATAGACCATGCTCTCTCGGCCCTTGTTCTTCGGCACCGTGAGCTCCGCGCTCGGATCGTCGACATGGTAGATATTCTTCTCCCAGTGCGGAAAGTACTCCTCGAGCCACGTTGCGTTCTCGGAACTCTGGCTAGCGACGACGACGGCGGTCCGACGCGCTTTGATGCCATCGTTCGCTTTTAGCGGCTTCCCTTTCGGGTTGTGCGATGACTCGTCTGGCTGCTGTTCATCGTAGAGTTCGTCGGGAAGGTGCGACTTGGCCGATCCAGCCGCAGCGGCCGTCTTGTCCCAGAGCTCGAACTTCAGATGGACGAAGAGCGCGGTGAGAAGGACGATATTGACGAATATGACCACATTGCGAGCGGTGATTAGACGAGGCATGGCGCCACAAAACAAAGTGCCCACGATGTTTGCACGACGGTTTCCAGGAACCTGGGGACTGGCATATCACATGCGAACACCAGGGGGTGATCGGCGCTAGCCGATTCAAGCTCCCATTAGCGCAGTACCGAAGAAAGAGCTAAAATGGCAGAAAGATGATCACATTTTCGTACTATCATCTTAGCACTCTTAAATGCATTGAAGCTCAAAGTCGTTTTATGCTCTGCGTAGGGTCCGCTCCGCAAACACCGCAATTCTCATTCGCGATTTCGAAAAGCCCACCATCGCTATTACAATTGTGCTCAGACACCAGCATTGGCATATCCTATCCCGGTGAGATGTCTGATAAAGGGGTCTACAGATAGTCATTAAGTAGGTCCGCGTCCACAATCGACGGCGTTGTAATAGACGTCGACTGTTGGAGCTGAAGCAAATTTGCAATGCTCGGTGGTGATGCTGTATTTCCCGCGCTGATGCTAGAGACACGTGGTACCATGGTTGGCGGATTTGACGCGATTCTATCGTTCAAGAGGCAGAACAATGCATTAGCACCATCTTCGGCCATGGTGCTAACTTGAGAAAGTGTGCAGAGGCGAGCGAGTGCATCTGTCGTAGCTTTAACGCACCGTTCGCGAGTGAGATGCGGCGTGCCTGCTCCGAGAGGATTCATCTTGTGCGTATGAATCGAATCATTTAAACTGCCAGCTGGAAACTCAGCGTCCTCACACACCGCTATTAGCAGCACAGCGGCTTCGAATGTCGGCATCACGATACCTGGGAATCTGGTTTGAGATCCTCCTAGCTTAGCGTGTAGCTTCGAGACTTCATCCAGCACGTTGAGTGCAGCGACAGCGAGTGCTTTCTTTTGTGAAGATAGCAGGACTTGCTTGTAAGCTGGAAGACTTTGAGTTTGACTCATTTCACAGAACAATAAGCCACGGTAGTTTTGGCACAGACTCTCGAAGATGGCAATGTGCAACATCTGCCGCTGGAGAGGTAAGTGTCGTGATGTCTCGTCCCACTGTTCGTCCGGCTCAAGAGCGAAAGCGCCAGGAAGACTGGCGAGGAACTCAGAGCAGAATTGCTCGTACCGTTCTTCGGCTGCGATCGCGTCGTACTCTGCAGTTGATGTCTCGGGGAATCTGCGCCAGAAACCAGCTAGACGGGCCTGTAGTAACCGTCCTGAGAAAGTTTCTGGGGCATTGTCATCATTTGAGGTGGGCGCAAGGTGCATTCGCGGAAGAACATCTGGGTCCAGTGTGGCGGGGAGGAAAGGTATGCGATCAAGTTGCCGAGAGAGCATACTATGATACAGTTTTGTCAGAACAACAAACTGTATGTGCGACCGCATCAGCCAATGACACCAAGATCACATACCTGTCCCAGATGTACAGATTACACCAGACTCTCCGTCGCATCTCCTGTTCCAATACATGCATCTCAGGCATATGGGCCGTGTGGTTTCGATGAAGTCCGATTCTCTGCGCTACCAGGGCGGCTTTGTTGAGTACTTCCCAGAAGGCCATATTTTGTCCCTCGCATTGCAGTCGTAGGCCCAAGAAGGCTAGATGCTGCACGCGCAGTAGAGAGCCCCTAGGATATAGCTGCGCGCAAATGTTGGCTAGTTTCTCTGCAACATCGTTGCACAGCGTGCGTATATCGGAGAGGAGCATGCTACGGATGCGGTCGATAGGATGGAATGGTGAAGGGAGGAATTGTGATGCGTACGAACATAGTCGCAGCAGGAGTACCACGAATTCTACGTGGAACACAGTCGATATGTTTCCCGAGCTCCAAAGTTGTTGGTATTGGGATAAGAACCATGGCGGGTGTACGAGTTGGTCTTTCCTGCGTAGCACATCAGCGTCAGGACGACCTTCTCTCGTTTGGTGATAGAGGTAAGGCGTGGAAAAGCTTCTATTCGCGCCTGAGACCAATGTTCATCGGATGAATGACGAAGAAAGTGCGGGCGGAAACTTACCAGTGAACTTCATCAACATAATGCTGGACTAGAAAGTCGCAAATCTGGCGATCCGGCATCCTCTTCATCTGTTCTAAGACCCCCGGGGACGCTTCTTGGGTAACGTCTTGGTTACCGCGGTGTTGGCCGTTGGCAAGTCCTAGCTGTTTGAACAAGTACCGATTAGAAAGGAAGTACATTTGGTCGATTACAATACGCGTTCGGATATCGCAACTAGAGGTAAGATGAACTTGCCTTGCGGATCAAAGCGATGGTGCTATTTTCGCTGTACTCGAAGTATCCGAATGAGTCCGAAACAGAGCTGACGGTTGAGCCTGAGGCAGGGCTTTGCTGTCTCGCGCTGTTCCAATTTGTTCCGGCGTCAGTGACGCGCTCATTGGCTTCGTTATCTTGCGATTGCGCATCTTTAACTGCGGAGCGTTGTTCATCTCCATTGTCACGAAACTCTATCCTCGGGGCTTGTAGCGGCGTGCGGTCAGCTTGCAATGCCGGAGAAGGGTAGTATGCGCACTCCTCCGGGCGTCGACGACGTGAACAGTGATCGCACGGATAGCGACGGTTGCACTACGCATTGAAGACATCAAATTAGACCGATCCGACTTTATGCATCTTTAGATGTATAGTCATGCGCTCGAAACGCGCAGTCAAAGAACCTAGGCAAAAAACCAAGACGTTCGCACCTTTTGTTTCTTCGTGTAGCATGGAATGCACGAGGAAACGATCCTTTTTTTGCCAGTGTTCTGCATCTTGGATGAGAAAGAGAATCGTGATTGAGCAAGCAAGCGTGATGAGGGAGCGACTAGTGTGGCGTGGGTTTCGTTGAGGAAGCCTTGAGTTTGATCCAACGAAGGTCGACGTCAACATGTGGTTTCGCTGAGCAAGGGCGAGTGAGTGGACAAGTTCGGCCTTAAGACTGGAGTTAAATCAAGATCGGATTTAAGGCCAGTACCCTTTGTTTGTACTGGCATGGTCGTGCTTCACTGTCGGGCTGAACAAGCTAAGCTGCTTTCGACTGTGCTCTGAGGTTGCAACATCGAATGATGCACATGGCAATCACCATGTCGGTCATCATCTCATTGTTGGGAGTCGTGCATCGCAAGATGTCGGGTCTGCGAAGTTTGTTATTAAGTTTGGGCATGCGATATTGGTGGCTTATCCGCGTCGGTCAGCTAATGCCCGCTGGACTTCGGTTGTGGGGTGAAAGGCTCTTTTGGTAATCCCGCTGCTTACCTACATTTCGGCCGACATCTTACGGTCCTTGGCATTTTCAACCGCAGAGTATTACCAACCTCAAGGTTGCCTGCTCTATTTGGGCGACAATATGGGTGGTATACAACATGTTTCTAAATCGCTTCAACTTCAACAACTCGTACTAATCCACAACTTTGTTCCTATCTGCTTTTCATGGATTCCAACACCTCCTCGACACCAGTCGCGCGTTCTATCAACAACGAGAAGCCAGCGGAGCGGACGCTTGGCAATCTCGGCAGCACGGCGGAACCGGAGAAGCCTCCGCGCGACATCTCTGGCTGGAAATGGTACCTGACTGTAGTGTCTATACTGTTCTCCACCTTTCTCTACGCACTTGACGCTACGGTTGTCGCGGACCTCCAGTCTGTCATTGTCGAGGAATTCGGCGGCATCCAGCAGCTGTCGTGGCTGAGTGTTGGCTTCCTGCTCTGCGCTACAGTAACCACTCTTTTTTGGGGACGCATCTACGGCCAATTCGATGCCAAGTGGCTCTACATTTTCCATGTTGCGATCTTCGAGATTGGCTCCGCCATCTGCGGCGCTGCGCCGTCGATGAACGTGATGATTCTCGGCCGTGCCATTACGGGCTTAGGAGGATCTGGTCTGTACGTCGGCTGCATGACGCTTATTGCGAGCACTACCACCATGTCTGAACGTCCGGTCTACGTTTCTGGCACCGGCTTTACCTGGGGTCTCGGCATCGTCCTGGGCCCAGTCATCGGAGGTGCCTTCAGCGAGTCTGCTGTGGGATGGCGATGGGCGTTTTACATCAACCTACTCATCGGTGCGGCATGCGCTCCAGTCTACCTGTTCCTCATCCCCAGCAGGGATCCTCGGCCTGGCGTCTCGTTCCTCGCGCGACTTGCCGACATGGACTATCCTGGCACCATTCTGCAGGCCGGCGCGTTGACGACTTTCATCGTTGCCATCAATATGGGTGGTATCTCGTATCCGTGGGATTCAGGCCGCATCATCGCACTGTTCGTCGTATCCGGTGTTTTGTTCATCATTTTGGGCATTCAACAGTATTGGAACATACTCACAACGGAAGTCCGTCGCATCATCCCTGTGCAGTTCTTCCGATCACGGATGGTGCTCATTCTGTTCAGTATCACCGCTGCCGGTGGAGCGTGCTCTTTCGTCCCCATCTACATGGTCCCGATCTTCTTCCAGTTTACTCAGGGCGACGGTCCCCTCGATGCCGGGGTGCGATTGCTCCCTTATATCGTCGTCATGGTGGTCACCGTCTTCATCAATGGGGGCTTGATGTCCAAATTAGGATACGTTATGCCATGGTTTCTCGGTGGCGGCGCCCTGGTCGTGATCGGCTCCGCCCTCATGTACACAATCGATCTGGAGACTGCTACAGCTCGCGTATACGGCTTCACGGTCCTGATGGGAGTTGGAGTCGGTATGTTTCTCCAGGCGCCTTTTTCAGTTGCCCAGGCAGTTGTTGAGCTGGAAAACATTGCGCCAGCGATCAGCTTCATCACGCTGGCCCAGTCTGTGGGCATCACCTTTGCTCTGGCCATCGCCAACGCTATCCTTCTCAACCAAAGCCAGGACAAGATTGAGGGCATCCTGACTGATGTCTCTTCAGCAGACATCCAGGCCGCTATCTTGGGTGCTCGATCGGACATCGTACAGAACCTATCCCCGGAGTTGAAGACCCGCGTTCTTGCCGCTATCGTCAGTGCCATTAGCAAGACCTACAGCCTTACTATTGCCGGTGGCGCTCTTGTCCTCGTCTTGAGCATCTTCATGCCTCGCAAGCGACTCTTCCAGAAGAATGCTGATAGCACTGCTCCCTAAGCTGGCTTTGGTCACCTACCATTCCGGTCCTGCTTCTCTATTGTCAGTTTGCATTGCCAGAAGCTCGCAACTAGCCTCTGTAGATCGGGGGCGGAAGGAAATGCGCGGATACTACAACATCACCACGGATGCGAGTGTTCCTCGCACCGGTTAAAATGTACAATTACCCTAATAGATTAATCAACAACCTTCCCTTCATACCACCACGCATGCTCCTCAGTGACAGATCTTGAGCCTCGAGATTTGCATTGCCTCTGTGACTGATGCTGAGTGTCGTGATACGGAACACAGTACAAAGTGGAGTCGGTGATATGCCGGTTGGCCAAGTAGGAGAAAAGGAGCTCTGAGATGACATCACAAGACGCAGCGCCAAGCCACTAGCCCAACTGGGCATCGCCTTCCCCTATGGCAACTGGTGCTCCCGCGTTCACATTGGTGGGCCATGCCACGGACACCCACCCACCCACACGCGCCAATTACAGTTATGACAAACGACGTGCCTTCCTTCGTCCACGCTGCATTCAACCCCGGTATCTTTCCCAGCCTCAGAACATTGTGAATGGCAATTCGACATATCGTCTCGACTCCCGAGGTCACCTTGGTACCTAGGCTTCTAGGTTGTTTGTACATTGTCCATTCGGAGAAGGAATGGATGGACAATAGCCTTGTGGCAGGCATTTCCCCGGCGTTGAACCGGCAGGAACACATCGTAAACAATTGTACTCATTACAATCGGGCGTCTCGTTGCAGATGGAACCCTCGACACATTCTGGTCGGTTCGCGATTAATGTCTTAGGCACTTTTAGGTTCTCGGATGTTCTGGCATTCGGCGTGCGTGCGACGACGCCGGCTGGAACAGCCCAAAGCTGAGCATCGGACGTCACTGCGCGGCCATCACTTCGTATGACATTAGTGCCTAGCCAGTTCACGGGACAGACACGGAGGAGGTCATGTTACTTACACGCCTGACATGTTCTTTCGGTTCTTGTCGTATCTCTCGATGTACTCAGCGATTTGACGCTCGTTGAGTTGGGCGTAGTCAACGACAGTGTCACGGGCAGCGTTGAAACCACGCAACACTCCGTCATCTGCAAGCCAAGTTATGCCGTCACTTGGTTCGAGGCTTCTCATGGCTTCAGCGAGCGACTGGATGGACCTTCAGTACTCAATCGCATGGGTATAGCGTTTTCAGGTACGTACGGGCTCATCTGGGGCTGCTGTTGCCAGCAGAAGGGTCGCACTAGCGGATAAGAAGAGCGAGAGCTTCATATCGAATGTAGGAGCGTGTATAACAGATGTAGTGGAGGGTAATCTGATATAATAGAGTGTGCGTAGGAGACATTCAAAATCGTATGGCGAGGTTAATGCTTTATAGAGCGCCTTCCTAAGGAAGAGTGTATACCACGTCCCGCATAGGACAAGATCACCACTGCATCTCACAGGCTATTCTCTCACAAAGCGTCCTACACATTGCGATCAACAGTTCACCCTGCCGGACCTGCTGGCTGGATCTTACCACGACGGGTGCGCTATGCACTCTATTCATCAGAAGTCACGTCTTCACGCGAATTTGCTGAAGACATGATATCGACGACCAGACACCAAAGTGTCCTCTCTAACTGGGTTGCTGGTGATTGTACTTCAAACACGGAACAATGTCTGCCTAGCTCACAAGAGTGTCATCGTATACAGGGCCTGATCTCGGGCTGCCTAGACAGAGGGACGCAGTGAGTATGATGATTGGCCGTGTACCCGCGCACTATATCCCTTCTTGAAGCGCTAGCAGCTCTTCCATAGGAGAGCACCGTAACACAACGTCGTAAAGTTCTGCACAGCGGCTGTGCCGTATTATAGCAACGCTACGTCACATAGAAGCCGGCTGGGCAACATCGCATGCGTTGCTTATAACTAGGGTAATGTTCTGCTGGTAGGTTTTAGCCGCCTCACCCACCCATCGTCAACGAAACAACCATGTCCTCACCAACAGCGTCACAGCCGTCGTCTCGAGCGAAACCACCTCAAAGTGAAAACCAAAGCCAATATCAACTCGAGCCAAAGGATTCGGCTCAGGTCGAAGACCCCAGTAGTGAGGTAGTTCAACCTGCGCAACCCCAGACTGGAAAAGAACAATTCAATACAATGCTGAGGTCAACAAAAATCCATCCAGATGGACACTGCATTGGCTCCATCGGTACCGACGGAGTCTACAGAGAAATCCACTACCTCCCCGGTCCGCCCGACCAGATCAGCGACTACGAGATCTACGATGCGGCGCCCATGACGCCAGAGATGATCAAAGCCTGGCTTGACACCAAACCGTGGAAACAGGAGACGGAAGACAAGTACCGAGGCGCCGATGGCAGAAAAGTTCCACAGGAGTACGTGCCGCACAACTGAATATGTAAACGTTAGCTGACTCTCGATGCGATGGTGCCTAGACAGTGGTGGAACCCGCCACCTGGCATTATCTTCCCTATGAAATCGAAGAATACGCGCGATGAGGAGATGAGGGTGTACCGTGAGGAGAGGAAGGCAAAGGAAGAGAAGATTGCAAGGGGAGAGATCGAAGCGGAAGTGCCTGTAGCGTGTAACAGTATCAAGAGTGACTATGATATCAGCCCTCGCTAGGGGTGGGCCGCGGCTATGGTCATCAATAGGTTGGTCTTATCCCAATGGTCGTGTTGGGGTCGTATAGTTAATCGCCCTCGAGCAGGAAAGATATGACGAGGGTCTGCAGCTGGCTAGATGCGATCCATGATCATGTCAATGATGCACAATGCTACTACGTTTCTTGAACACCATGCTCGTCTACTCAGCTTTTTTCATCAAATCCTCAGCGCAGTCGATACAAAGATGTCATTCCATCGTACTTGATGATCAAAGCATACCTAGGTAGACCGTTACTCTCCACGAACCTAAGTGTAAAGTTCCTCAGTAAGCGCATTCAACCCCATCCCCTCCTGCGCAATATCCTCTTCCTTCAAGAAAAGCAGCGGCATCTCCACCAAATTCCCCTTAATCGTGCTCAGCACCTCCTTAACCTCCCTGACACCCTGTTCGCCCTGGGGAAAGTTCTCCGCAACAACATGACCCCACTTGTACAAGCTCGGCTTCTTGTTCTCCTTGGCCTTTTGGTCCTGGCCGAAGAAACGCGAGTAGTACTCGTCGTATTGCTTCCAGTTCTTGACTTCGTCGCTGGGGACAGGGTGGAAGATTTTGCCAAAGGCTTGCGTGTTGGTGTGGGCGCGCCAGTTCCAGAGGGCCTGGAAGTCGTCGGAGAGGGGGTCGGCGACTTGGAGGTCTTCGGGGGAGCCCCAGTCGTATTGGTTGGGGACGCCGATGGGTTGGTAGTTGGCGTCTGGGCGTTCCATATCCTGGGGCTTGAGTAGACCGAGATGCTTCCTGAAAAGCTCTCTGCGGAGACTGGCTGCAAACTCAGATGCGCGGTAGGGACGGCCGTCCATGTATGAATCGACGGTCTTGGGGTCTTGGATGATGATTGCAATCTCGGAGTCGTGGTCGCCGAGCTGGGAGCGGTCGTTGAGGTTGGCTGAACCGCAGATGACGATTTGGTCGTCGGCAATGAGAAGCTTGCTGTGGATGTATAGCTCCTCAGATACGAAGGCGTCCATCTCATTTTCAGCAGAGCCCTCCCAAGGTACACGACGGATGTCTTCTCCGCCAAGCATGTAGCACTCGCTGACGGTGTCCCAGCGCCCATCGCCAAGGCCTTGTCGGCCACCGATCTTGACAGCTTCCTGCTGGTAGCGGTTGTAATCATCGGGCCTACCTTGACTCTGGGGACCAGCATCGTACTGCTGGTGTCCTGAGGGAGGGCGACCGGAGCCGTCCATCTCATACACTCCATACTCCTGGGTGGGTGGTGGGCGGTAGGCTTCGTAGCCACGTGCGTTATCGTGCGCTGCATCGTAGCCTTCCTGAGCCTGGTTGTAAGAAACGCCGCTGCGTTGCTCCGCCTCCTTCATGACCGAGCTGGAGTTGATGCGATCGTAACTGCGGAGGTTGTAGAAGCGGATGTAATCCATCGGGTTGAATCCAGCTCTAGCGATCTCCTCATAGATGGAGTGACCACCACGGTTGATGGAGTCATACTGGACTGTAAGACATCATAGTCAGCATAGCACATACGGAAGAGCCGACTCAGACTTACACTCCATGATAGCTCGAGTACCCAATGCCTCGTCGAGCTTCAAGTCTCCAGCAAAGGCAGGCACTGCAGGAATCATAACGATCATCTTGTACTTCTCGCCGTTTCGTGCAGCACGAACAATGCGCTCAACCATGGCCGCACCGATCTTGTTCTTGATCGGCTTCTGTTGATCGCCGGTAGCAGTGATAAAGAACTGGTTCTCAATGTAGATGAAGTGCTTGCTGTTTTTGATGATCTCACAGTAAGCATTTTGGATGGAATGCTAGCAAACTTGTCAGTGTTCATCCTCTCAGTCAGACATACTACTAACCTCAGTAGTGACTAGGTTGTGGCTCCATTTGGCCGAACTGCGGGCAATCTGGCAGTCCACCCCACCCTTCTGAGAGCTGTGTTCTGCGTGCGACTGTTGTTGACCGTACTGTCCATGTTCTTGGCCACCGTACTGCTCAAATTTACTCTGCATCTTCTGGCGAAGATGTCCACCAGCACCGTGTCCAAACAGCCCTCGCTCACCCTCCTCTTCACGACCAAATCCGCGCTCACCCTCTTCTTCGCCTTCCAATCCTCGCTGTTGCATCGAAGGTGCCTGTTGAGCTCCGCTGCCGGTGTCTGGTAACCTGGTGTATCTGGAAGATTTGTGAGAATACTTCTCGTCGTAGATGAAGTTCCAACGTTGGGCAAAGTGAGTACGAAGATCCTGTACTACAGGACCGGAGAGACACAGCGCTACATCAGACCATCCCATGCGAGAGCTTTGGGTCCTGTCGAGTTTGTTGTTCTCCCAGTGGGTCACGTCTTGGAAGTCTACTCAGTGTCAGCAAACATCACCGCCTCGTGTAGGAAGAGACCGCCTATCTGCCGTCTGACAGCCCTAGAGCACGACGATGACTTACCTAGCATACGAGCGTTGTTGAAGTCTTGACCTGGGAACACGATTCGGTCGATGTTGCCGGGATGCGCGTCAGCAATTGCGTGCTGGTTAGTGTCCCAACGACCGTAGCAAAGATCCAATCCTCCCATGAATGCGATATGACCGTCAATCAGGCAAAGCTTCTCGTGATGAGCCCAGTACATGACAGTACCCTCGTGAGCACCATAGATCGCCTTTAAACCGTCTCCAGGAAGCTGGGCAAGCTTTGCAGGTGTGAAGGACATGTTCTTCATCGACGCAAAGAAGGATGACTGCAGTACCGCCGCATCTGGCAAATGGTCGGGGTGTCGGAAGACACCAATGTTGGGGTGGAGGTCCTCCAAGTGGTGTTTGGTATGCGACGAGGAGACTGTAATAGGAGGGGCAATCAGCGGATCTGTCTTTTCCCACTCTTCAAGACTTTTGAATATAACATCTAGGCCGACCCGCGTAAGGCCTTTGGTAAACCTATCCGTCGAACTCGGTAAAAGAGAATGAAGATAGTCTGGTAATGTTGGATTCAAAAACTTACGAGTCAGAGCTTGCGTGACCTCCTTGTACACGATGATGTTGACCTTGACACCGCGTTCTGCTGCCGCATGCAGCAATCGGTCGACCCGGTACTGCTGGTTCTTGGCGGGCGGTCGGCGAAGATACAGCTCGGGAGAGAGCCACCAGTCGAGGATCCAGATCGACTCTTTAGCGCGCTCCAAAGCTATGGAGACAGCATACATGTAGCTACGGATGTCAATTGCCAACTCAGATATTTAATTGGCCGCTCAAAACTTACCTGCAGCCGTCAACATACCACTTGGTCTCGTTGCCATGTCGTTCAGGCGCGAAGCTCAAGAAGCGGTGTTGTTGATGGTACTCTTGCCCAGGCTGTGGCTGCCCGCCCTGTTGGCCCTGCTGGCCCTGCTGTTGAAATGTGCCCGGCGGGGGCTTTTGTGCGTTATCATCGCCGGATATGGCATCCTTGAGGTCGGAAACGAAGCCGTGGAGAGGGTCGTGGATCTTCTTGAAGAACGACATACCGCCGCTGCCCTGGTTGGAGGATGAAGAGGCGGGCTGGTTGTTCTGTGGTGCTAAGGTTAGGAATTTGTAGATCCAAGACAAGCTTCTAGATACGCGTCCTGTCCCTGCAGCAAGCTAGGCGGTGTAGAATAGGAACGCAAGATACGCGAAGACAGTGAATGACGAGGCAGCCCGGCGCTATGACTGTCGGGTAGTGGGGCAATTCCACTTCCTCAACGACGCGATACACAGGGAGCGTACAATGACCGCATGGCGTTTCAAAGAAATGTACTGACCTCTTTTTTGCCAAAGCCAAAACGCCGACCCATGTCGCCTATAAGGCCGCGATCTCCCTCGTCGCCCTCCTGCCCATGGTAGTCGCCATATGCCAGATCATCGTCTCGGCGAGACATTGTGCCGGACTGAGGCTTCTGGTTGTTTGCCACTCAGCGCGAAGGATGTAAAGTGGACGGGGTGTGCTGGAGCTTCAGAGTTGGAGCTTGAGGCCGAATTGACCCCGCGTCATCATCTCAGCGCGACGGACCACGCACATCCAATGCAGGGAAGCCCGAGCGTGCGAGCTGAACATGTGAAACAGACACCAATGAAGTGTGCGCACCCTGATTTCCGTCTCTGCTGGCCAGGCGCGTACCGGCACTAGGATCCAGGATGCAGCCCCTCATAGCCCTGGAGTACCCCACCATGTACGGAGCTTCCCCCTCTTTTGACAGCTTCGCCATGCTGCGCGACATGTGGTGGTAGCAGTTCAACCACGATATCGCATTGCGAACACCAAAGAGAACTGTAATAGAGCTTTCCTAGATGGTACAAAGCGCCCGCTCAAGAGTCCACACAACTTGTGGGCCGCATGGAGATGCGGCAGACGCACATGGATGACGTACCCTTGTATCATCGGCTGCTTGAGAGCGGTTCGGTAGCTGGAGAGCTCCTCTTCTTATCTGCCCACGTCGTTACACAACATCGTTGACATAGCCGTCTCCTCAATTTCCTATATCTTTCGCAATGGCTTTCTCATCTCGTCTTGCGCTTTCTGCTAGGTTGGCAACTCGCGCATTTGGATCTGTACGACCTGCTGTCCCTCTCGCAGCTACCCGTTGCTTCCACTCCACGCCCATCGCCATGACGCAACACCCAATTGCTACTTTGAACGTAAGGAGAGAACGAATCTTTGTCGGGCGACGCTAACAATCGCATAGGAAGAACTCATCCCTCGTCTGCCTCCCTCCTCCCCGACCCTCTTCGAAGCAAAGAAGAAGAAGAACCTCTCTTTCGAAGCTATCGCAAAGCACGTCGGACGCGATGAAGTAGCAATTGCCGCTCTCTTTTACGGTCAAGCCATGGCATCCGCCGAGGACATCAAGAAGCTGTCTGAAATTCTAGAGATTGACGCTGGGCTGATCGAATCGCTTGGAGGCTTCCCTAACCGAGGCAGCACGCTCGACATGCCACCAAAGGACCCGACCATCTACCGCCTATACGAGATTGTACAGAACTACGGACAGGCGTACAAGGCGGTTATGCACGAGAAGTTCGGTGACGGCATCATGAGTGCCATTTCCTTCAGCACCAAAGTAGAGAAGGAGACGGATGACAAGGGCGAGTGGGCCAAGATCACGCTGAGGGGCAAATGGTATGTGATAGTGCATGTATCCTCGACGGTTACTGACAGACTTCTAGGCTACCATACTCGCGATTTTAGTCGCACTGTAATAGCAACCAAAGATGTGATCCATGCCAAGTATAGTCTCTTGTAATTGTGGTTCTTTGTGTCAATACTTGTTCTGTTCGAGTATCGTGTCGTGTTTGAAGTGCTGCGATTCTTGCCGTGGGATCCGTGCTTGTTGTTCATGGTGGGGTTGTTGTTGATCTATGGTGCAGCTTCCTAGGTGAGAGCGCAAACCCACCGCTCTTGCCCATAATCTCCCTCACCTGCCATGCCTGCCTAACTCATCCTCACCCCGCTAGCCTTACCCTAGCTACATAAACACCTCGAGCTACAAGAATCCAACCCTTCAACACCACCATCTTTTCTGCGTCCACCACGACCAATCTCTTCCTTCAGCACACGGTCGATCCATACAAACGTCTCTCACTCCTGGGAAAAACACTTAGTCAACAGACAATTCCCTACTGGTATCTCGCGGCACGCTGCTCGTCCTGACAGGAGAGAAGCTTTGACGGCTGCGCACATACGTCACCTTTACTGGTACTACTATACAACCAGGGCTGCCAATCAAACAAGCGTACCCAAGGCGACAACCTAGTTTGTCCGCACGCGCAGGTGAGCGCAGCTTCAATACCGCGGTCTTTGCTTGCCTTGAGACTGACTTCGCACATAGTAGAAACGAGTCAAGCTCGTACCTCCAAGAACCACCCCCACGAACTCACAAGAGTCGATCACGACCACGAAGCCAAGATGCCAGCCACACTTGAGCCAATCCGACGCGTCAAGTGTACTTACAAAGACTGCAACATGTCTTTCGAGACGGAGAAGATCATGAAGAATCATAAGAAGAACACTGATGAACACGAGTACTGTCACAAGTGTGACGAAGACTTCGATACCTTCGAGGACTACGCCATGCACAAGATCACGCGTCCAGAAGAGCACAACCTGGCATGCCGTGTCTGCGGTGACGAGTTCAAGAGCAAGTCAGGCCTGAAGCGCCACATCGAGCTCAACCACAGAGTCGACCAGAAGCTCACCTGCATCGGCTGCCAGAAGTCGTTCTACCGCGCATGCCTCTTCATCGAGCATCTTGAGTTCGGCCACTGCGACGTCATTCCAGCACAGCAGTTCCAAGGCCATATCGTCCACAAACATTTGATTGCGGATTTGTTGGACGGCGGCGAGCAATACCTTCGTTTTCTGCAGAAGACATCCAAGTACGAGGCAGCCATTGACAATGATGATCCGACTGGAGTCGACCTCACTGATGATCATTTCGGCGCCGAGCATGAGATCGAAGAGGTCAAGTACGAGGCGATCAAGCCCGATAAACCCGAACACGAGGATGTTCCAGTCTTCTACGGCCGGTATCCTCCTCTTCCCTCTCAAGCCAAATCCATTCCGGACGTGGACGCGGCAATCGCACCGATGATGAGTGGAATCTCTCTTAACGGAGATGTCGACAATGACTCCGATTGTTCAACAGCCGTCGGATCTCCTGTCGTCACTGGCTATCCTGCACGTACTAGTTCTCATCTCGGACACTCTCATCAAGGCCAAAGTTGCTCTTCTGCACATGGCGATTCCGCGGCTCAGAGCTCAAACACCCAGTCCTCCAGTCGCCAGACCAAGATCTGGGGCTCTCGCAAGGGCAAGACAACGAGCTCAGTACTATTCCCCAACGCCAAGCCCAAGGCCCCTCCCAGCGACTTCTCCATCTCCGCCCACGACGAGATCATGGAAAAGGAACACGGTCGCAACATCTTCAGCTTTCGGTTCTGGGATCCCATGAGCGACGACTGGAATCCCGAGCGCTTCTGGGACCCCATCGTCAACAAGTACTACTGTCCCTTCATCTGCGAGTAAGTCCATCATGCCATCCTTAGTCCTCTTCCCTCGCTAACCCTTCCCCAGACAGTCTTTCCCCATATCCAGCGACCTCCACACGCACATTCTCGGCGACCATCGCATAACCCGCATGAAATGCCCAAAGTGCCTCAAATACTTCAAGTCCGCCACCGCGCTAATGGCGCACTGCGAGTCGCGCGGAGCCCGTTGCAACATCAACCAGACGGACAACTTCAACAACTTCCTCGACCGCATGTCTGGAGGCTTCCTGGGTGTCAATGAGAAGATTCGGCCTGATCACCTTAATACGCGTTCTGTTATGATACAGAACTCGGAGACGGGCCATATGGAGCTGTACAAGCCGCCGGTTGCGAGCTATCTCCAGTATGAGGTTACGACGCCCCCGGATTGGAAGGAACCGGTTAGGCAGGGTGTGACGATTGGGGGCATGGGCGGGGGATCGCGGTGGTGAAGTGAGGTGATGGTGGTGCGGTAGGGATGGGATGGAGTTTGTGTATGTGGCTTTGGTGACAAAAACCCTAGGAGGAGATTGATTGCCTCAGGGACCAGTCGGTATCTGGTGAATTGCACATGGCAATATCACGGTGGCACTAGTTTTCATTTCCCCTAATCGGAGTGCTTTACTGTGCTCTCCCGGGTCGATCAATCATGATGATATGTAGAGAAAAATGTACCCAACTTGACAACACAAAAATGCAGTTTTCCAAAGCACCTCATACAAGAAATAACCTAAACAGGCCGGGAGTCTACATCGACACCAGGCCACCTATCTTGTATGATTTCACGTTAATGTAGGCTGCAGGCCTGTTCAGCTTTTTTCTTGGTTGACATGAAAGTTGAATACTTGGTAACTAAACTCTCGCTATTCCTGGATGCAAGAGGCCGTTGATTGTAAACCACACAATTCACATCTCATCTTTATCTCAGCTAACCCACTCCCGCATCTACATAATCCGACCCACCGCCATCTCCGCCATCATATTAGGCAAATGACTTGGATTCAAACTCCGCTTACTCGGCGCGTCCGTCGTCGTAAGATTGAGGCTTCCCATGTCGCACCATGAGACTCCATTTGTGGTAATAGGCTGTTGGGAAGAATGTCGTTAGCAAACCATATCTTTTGCCAGATACAACCCAAGATGGGACATGGATAGAACGGGGCATAGAACTTACCAAACAGCTCAAATGCTTACACCAACTACACGTATTCCGCCACTCATAAAAGTTTCTCAACAGGAGGATAAATCCGATAAACACCGCTACCAGGCCGCCCGCACGGACAAGCCACCACGCCCACCAGAGCGGCTTCCTCCCCTTGAAGAAGCCCACGGGCTGCTTCGCAAACGCCGTAATCTTGCTATTGCTGGTTTTAGGTTTACTGCCCTCATCTCCGTCCGCGCCAATCGACGCAGAATGGGCTAGCGGTGCCGTATCTACAGTCGCATACGGGGGTTCACTCTGGCCCGTGCGTGCGCGCAGCGATTCGGGAGAGTGGATGATACAGATACCTAGTACGATGCCCATGAGGAACCCGCCGATGTGGGAGAAATTGTCCAGGCCGGGGAGTAGACCGATGACGAAAGCGATGGCCATGTCGAGGAGGAGGAAGAGGAGGTCTTTGACGGGGCTGCGGCGTGTAGACCAATTGTACAGTAAATCCAGCATGGTGAGTGCGAGGACGCCGAAGAGGGATCCAGATGCACCGACGGAGGTAATGCCGTCGGGGGCGTAGTTGCCGCCGAGCACGAAACCGAAGATGCCAGCGGAGAAGTATACGAGTGCGAAGCGGAGGGGGCCGATTTCCTTTTCCATGTCGCGGCCTAGAGTCCACTGGAGGAGCATGTTGAAGCCGATGTGAATGAGTCCTGCGTGTAGGAAAATAGGTGTGATGAAGCGCCACCATTGGTTGGGTTCGTGGCTGCGGTCTTTGAAGTCTGTGACGGAGGTTTGGTCGGGGACGCCGCTGCCCATGCCGCAGAGTTCGGCGAGGGTGCATTTGTTGTCTGTGAGGGTCGTCGTGTTGGGGCAGGGCCAGTCTACGACGGGGCCAGGTTGCGCTTCGATGACGCGCTTGATGTTGTGCATGCAGGGTGTGAAGCGCGCGCCCATGTTGATGAGGACGTAGGGCGAGGGGCCGATCATGATGTTGAAGTTGGGTTTCGTTTGGATGGGGCTGCCTGTTAACATGCCTGGAGGTTGTTAGTCTGTTTCTATACTCTGACAGATGCCAGACGTACCATTCTTGATCAGTTCTCCCACGAATACACCGACTTGCACCGCCGTAAGAATATACACAACCCACGTCACCCGTCCACTAAACATGCCTTTCTTCTTTTTACTCTTTCTCCGCCTCGGTTCTACGCCCATGCCGTAGTACTCTGGGTCGCCATTATACCGCGTCGGACTGCTGCCATCCATCTTCGGTTGGTTCTGAAGCGGTATTGCGTTCTGGTCGGCAAACGGGTCTGGTTGCCGCGCGTACGGGTCGTTGATGTGTGCCGTCGAGCTATATTGTGTGGGAGGTTGGTACGAGGTATTGGAATACGATGTATCGATGGGATAGCCGCCGAGGGCTCCACTGCTTGCGGTTTGGGTTGGGTAGGGCCGGTCGCCAAAGGGCGTGCTGACGGGCGAGATGGAATGCTGGGTGTGGTTGCTGGGTATCGGTGGCAGAGGCCCATCGTTCCTGTCATGCGACTGCCCTTGGGTGTTGCCGTAGTAGTCGTTGGCCGCCATGATGGGCAGGCACTTGTGGTATTAGGAAGGCGCGAAGGTGCACAACTCGATGCGCAAGAGTAGCGGGGGTACGTCGTGTGCAAGGGCGCAATACAGGTGAGGTCGACTCTGTCGAACAATGAAGTTGTGGGGTAGACGAAGGGTTTGGCCTTGCTTAAGCTGGGGGGCGTGCGACGACTCGTCGTCTCCGGAACAAGCCTCGCGCAAGCCTTGTGTAAGTCCAGGGGTTCCTTCGGCGTCTCGGAAACACGAAAGAGGAACGAGAAGAACAGGTTAATTCAGAAAACTCAGGCACCCGCTGTTATATGCACCAACGCCAGCACACAACGCAGCAACGAAGCGAATGTAGGAAACGAGAGGCTAAGAGTTGCGGTCGCCTAAAGCTTGCTCTTTCTATAGTCTATAGAGATTACGTGCATAGAAGCCTATTAGATAAGGACATATCTTAGTAAACTTTGTCTTTAGCTACCTAGCCTTAATCTATACTTAAAAAGACTTAATTACTAGCCTCTCTAGTCTTATCTTATAAAACTTTAAATATACTACTATAGCTAAGCTACTGCTGCTACTATTACTAAGCTACTATGCCTTTTTTATTTACTAAGGTTATGCTCTTTCTTATAAAGCTTATATCTTAAGAAGACCTAAGTCTTTACGTTGTAGAATAGCTTAATACTTTTATTTTATAGCTTTTGCTAATAAAATAGAGCTATATTTATCTTACTTACTAGAACTATATTAATAACGCTAAACTAGAGCCTCTTGCCTATAAGTTTAACAACTAAGAGCGCCTATTTATTTGTACTTACACTAATTATAAGCTTAAGATAGCTTGCTTTTACTAAGATAACATAGTAGTTATAAGGTAGAATAGAATTACTAAGTTAGAATAGGTAGATTAGTATAGCCTAGTCTTAGGGTTAGAATACTAGAAGTCTAAAAGCTAGAGCTCTACAAACTAGAAGTCTAGAAATTTAAGCTAAAGGCTCTACAACTCTTTGCCACAAGTTTGCGTATGCAGAGGCCGACCGGGGCTCAGAAAGCGAGTGATGCGCAACTCAGCCCCAGCTGTGGAACCGGTAAAGGATGCTGTACCCTACAACCTAGCGTCTAAGCGGCGATCTGTGGCGTAGACGTGCTAATAATAACTGCCGCGCACCTTGGAGTCACTGACATACACTGAATTGACGTAGAAAGTGGCGATGTGAATGTAGGATGTATCTAGTTTTACTTGTCGCATTTTGGCGACTGCGCGCTGGCATGGAACCACGTGCAAACCCCTGGAGCTTGTGGCAGTTACCGTTGCGCTGCTGCAGCCACTGCGGAAAGTGGAGCTGGCATTCGCACTAAAAGGTATAAGATCCACTTGTTTACGCGGACAGTGAGACATGCGTCACCTACATCATCAGGTCTGCATGCTGATCCCAAGATCCTCTCCTGATGATGCTGATGCAAAATGTGAAGAATATTACTGTATCCAATTCACTCTATCTAGCCTACAACGGCGGTAGGCTCTCTCTGCAATTCGGACACATAAGTCGATATCGCATCCACCCTTCCAGACACCCAGTGTGGAATATGTGCCGACAAGGCGTGACCATGTACTGCCTTCGCTGTAGAATCATACTCGTCCCGCCCATGCCAGCCACGCTGCTCTCATCAGCGCCTGCGGGTATGACAGGGACTTCGATGTCGTTGGCGCAGATACTGCAGTCGAATACTTTTTTGCCTTTCGATTTGGATTCACCTGAGGCTTTGGAGGATTCGCCGTCGGGGGCAGAGGCGTCGATTGTGGTGGGTGAGTCTGTTGATGTTGTGATGTTGAGGGGCATTGTTGCGCCTTCTTCGTCTTCGCGCAGAACGGGGTGGTAGTCGTATGCGGGGGGTGCCCATCCGTCTCTGATGAAGAAGCGTGGACCTAACATCTCCTGGCTCACCAACACTACCACCTGAAACCACACCCACCCGGCCAGGAAACCCATTGCTCTCCAGTCTGTTCTTGAAAACAGTACGTTGTCTTCTTTCATGTAAAAGTACGCTACAGGTGCGATGCGGGCCACGCTCGTTCCTACAACGTAGTCCCAGCGCAGTGCTCGCCGGCAGTTGCGCATGATGTTCCGGTAGATCTGCGGTGCCCAGAATGAGAGGTAAATGAAGGTGATGACGTCGAAGTAAATCGCGCGATACGTCGTGCGAGCTGTCCCGAAATGTATAGTTACAAAGAACAGAACGATGAGCATAAGGCAAAAGCGGCTGTACAGTGCACCAAGCTCGGCCCGGGGATTCGCATTCGTTGTCGTAGCGCCAGCTGGAGTGGGTGTATTGTTTGGACTCGGAGTGAGGTCTTCGTCGGGGTCGTCCTGGTCTGGTGCGATGATGATGGGAGTAGGTGGACGTGGCGGTCGAGCGGCAGTAGCTGGCAAAGGTAAACCGCCATCGGTGGGCGGAGTTGGAGCTGCAGGCTCAGGAGCCGGAGTTGGGGTCGCAGTAGTAGTTGCAGGACTTCGTTGTCGCTCTTGACGGGCTCTCTCCGCTGCTTGCACAGACCAGATATCCATCAAGAAGCGAAGATGGGTCAGTACAGAGAAAAGCGCTATGAACGCGATGCTGTACAGCGCCAACTGTGCCGTACCGAGGAAGAAGTACATGAAGATGAGAATCAAGAATGTGAAGCCATCTCCAAGGGCCATCATAGCAATTGTATAGAAGCTGACCCGGCTGCGCATGGACGGCGTTGCGGTCTCTTTCATCTGCTTAAGAGTGAAGGAAAGTTGGAACGCAAGACTGATGGCAAAAGCGAGGATGCCGTGTCTCGCGCGCACATTGAAATCTTCTGTCTTGGATCCAACCAGGTGCATGGCTTCTGATGGGGGGAAATCTGGAGGACCCTTTGACTCAATCACGAAACCACAATCTGGAGAGAAGCCCACCATGGACATGGCGTGAGGGATATCGTGTGGGATAGGAGCGCCAGTAGGAAAGCGGAGCTCGTGCTCGAGCCAGTCCATGTCGACGTTGGATTGACTTGGAAACTCTTGAAGATACAAGACGAACTCGCAGTGGTGCCCTTGGAACATGCCTTCATTGTTGCCCTCCGCAGCGGATGTCCAGGGGTTCCAGTTCGGGAAGGTTCTCTTCTCTTGCCGGTCTATAGCTTCGTGTATCGTCCAGTTGAGGAATTCTTGAGAGGTCGAGTAGAAGTAAGGAGTAACCTGCAGATGAGGCAAAGCGAAGATGCCCGCGAACCGATCACTCGTAGTAGTCAGAACAGCAGTTCCACTCTTCATAAAGTGAACACCGTGTGCCACAAACTCCCACCAGTTTCCTCCAAAGCTGTCTTTGTCTCCGATGACCACTTTCGCGCTGATCTCAGAGATCGTCTTGTTCGCATTCCTCCGCATCCTGTCTTCCAGCTCTGTGACGTGTATCCGCAACGGTCCACCTGCACCAGTCAGGTTCCTGTCGTATACCGCCATGTTTCCAAAGGGATCGTCGGGTATGGCTGAGGCGTTGCCCATATCGCTGGGATGCCGTATGCGGCTCAGAGGCGAGCGCGTCCATTCTCCTTGCACGTAACCAGACAGGTTCTTGTATACCGGCATGCCAGCTTCCCCCTCCTGCAGCGGTCCATCCAGCATGCCCTTCCACCCATCTCCCAGTAGTCGCTCAGACTGCGCCTTTGCCTTCTGCCTCACTGGGTCCAGCAAGTCCCACGCAAAGCCATCCTCATCCCGCAGCCCAGTGACATTGAGCCACCTGTCCTTCCTTGGGTTGAAATCGCCGTATCGCGTCCGATTAAGGATATCGAGTTGGTAGTATTCGCGCTCGATGAGCTCTCGGTAACGGGTGCGCGCATTGAAGGTTGGCTGTTGCTGTTCGGGCGAGTTGATGAGCAGCAGCAGGATTATAAAGAAGAGAAAGGATCGGGGGTCTCTTCTAGTTTCCATCAGGGCGGCTTCGGTCGTGCATGAGCCGCCATGGAGCGGGTGGATGCAGGCAGGCGGGAATGCAACGGTAGGTAGCGTTGGACGGATGACGTGCGCAGATCCGAGGTCTCGACTCACCAGGATGCAGTCCATCTGACCATGGCTATGCCAAGACATGGCACGCTAGCGAATCGATTCTAGATTGTTCCTTAACTAATCCTAAACCCTTCCTCTCTAAACCTTTAATAACTTTCTTAATACTACTTATTTTAAAAAACTTTTTATTATATAATTATATTTATTAGCAAACTAATTCTATAGCGTAAACTAGTCTAAAAAGAGTAAGGTCTATTACTAGTATATAAAAAGACGTATTTCTAAAAAAGTTAAAATTTTATATTTAGAGGTGCAGGTGTTAGATAAGCTAAGGCTTAGGTTTTTAGCACTACTATCTCTAGTATAGTTAAAGCTTTTAAAATTTAGAGTAGTAAGGTAACTATTTTATAAATACTAATATCTACTAATAGTAGAGAGAATTATAATATAATTATATATTTTTAATAGCTTATAACTAATAGAGCTATAAATTATAAAGTAATAAAATACTAAATTTTTTAGTAAGTAAAATTGTGCTTCTACTATATATATACTCTCTATTCTTATTCTACTACTTATAATAAATTAGAGATCTAAAGACTTATTAAAGATATAAATAGTAGCTTAAATCTAATACTAATATAGTAGAGTAGATTACGCTTATTATATATTACGTAGAGCTAGCGCTTAATAGCTTATTAAGGCTATATAGTGTATAAAGAATAAGAATACTTAATTTAACTATAATATATTAAGTATAACCTTCTTTTATAAATAGTAACTAATATATAACTTAAAGGTCTATAAGCCTATACCTTAGAAAGATTAAGAAAGATACCTAGTATAATAAGTTAGTAGTAATGCGCGCGTATAGTTTAATAGCCTATTAAGACTATAGAGTAATATATAGTTATACTCTAGTAGCTAAACGTCTAAAATAGTTATAAATATATTACTATATAGTATATAAGCTCTAAAAGCTTATTAAGACTATAATATATATAGAATAGCGCTCTAAGAGTATAATAAGTAGAACTATAGTTATAGAAATATTACTATAAAGAAGTAAATATTAGAAATATAGTTATAAAAACTATTATAAAAAAGTAGTAAATATAGAAACTATTATAGAGAAGTAGTAAGAATAGAATAGTATTAGACGTAGAAACTTATAAGTTCTAGATAGCTTTAATAGAGTATTAGACTCTATAAATAGCTATATATAAAGCGTATTATAACTATAGCTCTTAGAAAAATGCTATATTAGAATAATAAGCTAATAAAACGCTAATATAAGATAGAAAGTAAAGTTTAGATATTAGTAGAACTATATCTATAGGCGCTAAATATAGAGATAGCCTTAATAAAGTATTAAAGTATATTCTAGCCTTATTAAAGCCTTAGCTAGAAAAAACGCTATAAAAAGAAAGGCTAATATATACTATAGAACACTATTATAAGTAACTAGTAACTAATATACTATTAAGTTCTACTACGCCTATAATAATAGCTATTATTTTCTAGTTTCTTATTAACTAAGCCTACTTCTATAGTTACGTAATAGCTTCTTACTAGAATACTAGAACCTCTAAGTTCTCTTATACCTTATAAGCTATAACTATAAGTAATATTACTAATACTAATAGGCTTATTAACTCTACTAAAATCTTAGGTATAGAAACTAGCTTTAATGCGTAAGTAAGAAATAAGAAGAAGATATTCTATAACATTAATATATAGAAGATAATATAGATTATTACTATAGCTATTAACTCTATAGCTAAGAGCTATACTTATATTAATAAACTTAGCTCTTTTATAAGTATATTACTTATCTTTAATAGTAAAGATATAATATAGTTTCTTAAGAAATTAGAAAAGTAAGCTTTCTTCTACTAATAAACTATTAAGAAGAGATTCTTACGTTTTCTTAACTATTATAACTAGATTAGATATAATATTATTAAATCTAGTATACTAGAGTTTAAAAAGGCTAGAAGAGATAGAGACTAAGTTTTAGTCTAGAACTTTCTTAGAAAGTGTTTTAGAGCCTAGAATAAAGTCTAGTAGAAAGAGATAAAGAACTTATTAAAAGTCTAGCTATAAGTCTACTCTATAATACTAAACCTTTCTCTATAAAGCTACTTAAATAGCTTTAGACTTTACTTTACTTATTACCTAAATATAGGCGTAGTAACTAGTAACTAAAAAAGCTTCTACTTAGTAAAAAGCTTAAATAAGATCTATCTAGATAAGATTTTAAATAAGTTTAAGATCTCTATACGCAGCTCTCTTAACTTTAAGTATAATAAGATTAAAAAGTTTTTTAGTAAGATATTCTTCTATAAAGCTAAAATAAAGAAGTTTAATCTTTTCTTTACTAGAAAGACTTATATAATAGAGCTACTATAAAAAGAGTCTAAAGCCTTATTAAGCTTAGTATAGCTATTTACTTCTTCTTACTTTAACTTAAATAAAGTACTTCTTTAATTTTCTATAGCTATAAGTACTTATTCTAGAAGTAAATAAGAAGTCTAGATACTACCTAGATATACTATAACTTAAGAAGAAGTAAATAATCTTATTAAGAAGTTTATAAAGATTAAACTTAATAGAATTAATCTTATAATATTTTTTTAATAACTAAGAGAATCTAAACTTTTCTTAGACTCTAACGTTCTTAAAGAAGTGTAATCTACTTTAGAAATAGTTATATTAGAATTAGACTATACCTACTAATTTACCTCTTAGGCTAGTATAGTATTATAGATAACTTTCTAGACTCTTATAACTAGTTAGAATACCTCTCTATAAGCTAACTTAACGTATAATAACTAAATATATAATAGTAGGCTCTATAGACCTATAATCTACTATATCTATAGTAAAAAAAAATATCTAGCTACTATATACCTAGATAAGAAGGTACTAGTTTATAATTATTAGACGTACATTAGACTTAATAATTACTTCTACTAAGAAACTATAAAAAAACTATTAGATAAAGTTTATACTAATAGAAATTAGTCTATTATATAGTTAGTAGTAGAAGGTATTAAAGAGTAACTATAGCGCAATAGATACTCTATTATAAACTTACTTACTATAATAAACTTCTATAAGCTTTTAGCTTAAAACTTTATTAGAGTTACTAGTAATATAATTATTATAAGTAATCTTTCTAAAGTCTCTAGTCTAGAGTTACTAAAAGCCTTTACCTAAGCTCTAAAAGAGGTAGCTCTTAATAAGCTAGCTCTAGAAGAGATTTTTTAGGTTAGTAGTATAGAGTACACTAACTCTAACTAATTAGCTTATAATACTATCTAGAATTTAGCTCTTAAGAGCTTATTAAGTTATACTTCTATAGTGCGTAATAATAAAAATAGAGATACTAACTAGTATCTCTCTAAAGTAGTCTTCTTTAATAATAACGTTAATATAACTAATTATTCTAATATAGATAAGGCTTCTAAGAATTTACCTAAGAAGCTTTAACTTCTTAACTCTCTAATAGCTAACCTAGATATAATAGTATTATAAGTTCTTAAGACTTCTATCTTAGTAATACTTAATAATCTATTTGCGCTTATACTAAAGATCTAGAAGCGCTTTAGTAAGCTCTTCTACTAGGCTAAAAATCTTTTAGCTCTCTTCTATAATAGTAATTCTAATAGCTTCTTAAAGAGATAAATAAATCTATAGCTTAATAACTTTACTATAAGCTACTCTAAGTACTTCTTTATTAAAGTAATAAATAGAATAATTATATAAGCTAGATTACGCGCTACCTACTCTAATAGATAATTAGACAGCCTATTTATATTTCTTTAGACTAATATTTATAAATCTTCTAGCATTTCTATATATAATAGTAATAATAATAATAATAGCTATATAACTTTAGAGTAATATAAGTATAATAGAGAGTATAGCTTTAAATATATACACTATAATTATCTAAGAGCGCCTACTACTATTAATAGTGCTAAACTCTTAGCTCTTTTTAATTTAGAAGTAGAGCTAAATATAATTTAACTAAAAACTACGTAGGTAGTAGGTCTTATTATTACTTCTATATCTATAGAAATAGCTTTCTTCTATATATAAGCTACTAATAGTATCTTTAAGTTCTTCTTAGATATAATTTAGAGAGCGCTAGTAGCTATTAGAAATATTATTATTCTAACTAATCTCTTTATACTTAGGTCTCTTTTAAGTTTTATTATTCTTAGAAACTCTTACTTTATAGACGCGTAGTGCACCTTTTAGTATAAAGTAGATAGTAAAATATAGTATACTATCTACTCTAAGAACTAGAGCTCTAACGCTACTTTTATTAGAGCTACTAATAATATACTTAGAACTATTACGTAAGCTTTAATCTAGCTAAAAGACTTAGAAGCCTAAGTTCTAGTCTTAGTACCTCTCTCTATATTAAAGACCTAAGAATAGATAATATATAGTAGCTTTAACTAATATCTAGTACTAGCTAGAATAAAGTTACTTATAAACTTAATAACCTATTAGATTATATAATAGAGTACGTTATATAGCTCTAATAGATTCTAAAGTTAACTAGAAGTAGAAAAGTATAGTAAGTAGTAGTAGAGCGCACTAATATACCTTTAGAAAAGACTATATAACTAAGCCTCTACGCCTCTCTCTATAAAAATATTAAATAGAACTTTTTCTACGTATTTAATAAGTCTATATATATTAACTATAGCTCTTAAAATACTATTAGGCGTACTAAGAAAGAAAGACTTATTATAGAAGATAATAAAGAAGTTCTAGTTATTATAGTAGACCTAGATCTTAATAATAAAGTTAATAAGATACTTTAAGACTTAGCCTATCTCTACTAGTCTAAGACTTACTAACTATAGAAGATAAACTATATATAAAAAGATATTAAAGCCTAAGCTACTATAAAAGTTTATTTTAAAGTTACTACTATATATAAGTCTAAGAATAAGAAGGTTTAACTAGTTTATAACTCTACTATTATACTCTATACTATAGAAGAACGCCTAGATTAGTAGTAACGTGTAAGAGCCTAATAGCCTTCTAATACTAATTAAAGCTAGAGATAGTTCTAACGCTTTATTAAAAACTATATAGCTACCTTTCTAAGAAAGTAACACGTTACGCCTAAACACCTAGATAAGATAAAGATAGCCTTTTAGCTATTACTACGTAAGAAAGCTATACTTATTAAGATTTTTCTTTATTATAAAGCTACTCTTAGCTTTAATTTTTCTAAATCTAGCTATATCTACTTAGATATTATACTACTAGTTTAGATTAATACTATCTTCTATAAAGTATAAAAAGAAGAGAACTTTTTTATTCTAAGAAAACTTAGAGCTAAAGTTAGTAAGATAATCTAAGAGCGCTTAGGTTATAGCACTTTTAAGTATAGTAAGAGCCTATATAGTAATCTCTAGTTCTTAGTTAAAAAGAAAGATTAGAGGTACTACCTAATTAATGTTGCGTCTAGAAGTATAGAAATAAATAGAAGATAAATTATTATATTATAAGCTTACTTAGAAAGCTCTCTTAAGTAGTAAAGCTTCTAAGAGCTTATCTTAATCTATGCTAGTATAATTACGTGCTGTGCTCTTAAGAAGTATCTAGAAGTGCGTTCTATAATATACTCTCTAAGTAGCCTATAAGAGTAGGCTGCGTAGTTATAATAAGCTCTCTTATTATAGCTAAGAACGCTAATTATATACTTATTAGAGCGTACGTAGCGCTAAGAGCTTACTTAGCGTACGCGCGCTAATTATAATATTACTAAAAATTATTTAATTAGCTAAACGCTCTCTACCTCTTATCTAAAATAAGAGTAAGTATCTCTAATTTTTATTAGTACGCTTACTAACTCTAGTAGTATACTCTATTATACTAATTAAACTAAGTATACCTCTCTACATCTATCTCTAAGCTCTATAGTATTATATTAAATAAGAATAAGTATAAGTATAAGAATAGCTGCCTTTCTAAGAATAAGTAGTCTAGTTCTAGCTCTATAAGCGCCTTTAAAGTAACTTCTTTAAGCTCTAGTTACGTAAGCGCGTTAAAGGCTAAGCTATTAAGCTCTAATACCTCTAACTCTTCTAAGTACCTAGCTACTCTCTCTAAAGTAGAGAATTGCAAGCGCTTAAATAAGCTTTATAGTGTTTCTAGAGGCTCTTCTAAGCGTAGTTCTTCTAGTAAGAAGTAGAGCTCTAGTTTTATAAGTACTTCTACTTCTATCTACAATCTATTTACTACTCTAACTTATACTTCTAAGAAATCTAATCTATTTACTAAGTATAGTAATATAGTTACTTAAGAGTAGGCTAATAATATTTTATATTATAATAAGCGCGCTACTTAGAAGTACGCTAATAAGTAGTACGCTTATAACTTTAAAGCTAAGAATAAGGTAAAGTAAGAGTATTATAACTAGATTACTTATAAGCGTTATATTACTAGTTAAGCTATAGAAAATAAGCAGCGTCTATATTATAAGCGTAATAAGTAGATTAAGTATAACTTAGAGCGTAGTAATAAGAATTCTAAAGCTAAGGTAATTACTAAAACTAAGTACTTTAAGTCTAAGAATAAGCGCTTTATTAATAAGCAGCGTACTAAGTAAGAACGCCTTAAGATTCTACTTCTAAGAGCTATTAAGCTCTGTTAAGAGATAGTTCTAGAAAAAGTAATCTACTAAGCGTAGTAGTCTGCTAATTCTATTAGCGTAATAGAAAAGTATAATAATAAGTAAGCTAGTAAGACTACCTAGAAAGAGTATACTAACTATAATTCTAACGT
The DNA here is from genome assembly GCF_023758085.1 of Alternaria hordeiaustralica. Taxonomy (NCBI): domain Eukaryota; kingdom Fungi; phylum Ascomycota; class Dothideomycetes; order Pleosporales; family Pleosporaceae; genus Alternaria; species Alternaria hordeiaustralica. The sequence goes on along the minus strand of NW_026056780.1, from coordinate 625,032 downwards.
TACTGCGCTCTTTTAGAAGCTTTCTAGTAATTTCTATAAGCAGCCTTCTAAGGTTACTATTATAGTTTCTAGTTCTTTAGCTACTAGTAATGCTTATTCTAATATTCTATTTCTAAGTTCTTTAAGTTCTAAGAGCTCTACTTCTAAGAATTCTACTACTATCTTTTCTAACGCTTCTAAGCTTTTTACTAAAGCCTTAGGTAAGCTCTCTATTTCTTAAGAGAGTAGTACTATTTATAATACTTTACCTTTCTCTAGCTCTACTCTTAAGAAGAAGTAGTATTCTTTTATTATTATAAGTAGTATAAAGAGCTCTCTCTTTAATCTAGAGCTCTTTGTCTAGTTTAATAGTTTAGATATTACTAATTCTTCTAATAAGTATAATAATAAAGAGTATAATAGTAAGAAGTATGCACTTAATAAAGATTCTAATAATAAGAATAATAAAGCTTTAGTAACTAAGTCTACACGTAAGCGCGGCTCTAAGAAGCTTATTTTTATTACTACTAGCGAGCTCTATAAAATAGTGTACCTCTAATACTTTTAGTCTATAAGTACTAAAAAGGCTACTAACTCTCTCTATAAAAACTATATAAGTATTAATAAAAGTAAGAAGTCTAAGCGCTGTCTTACTAGTGCTGTTAGTAATTATAAATATAATAATGTATACGTATACTCTTTTTTAAGCTTAAAGAGCTTTACTAACTCTTTTTTAGACCTAAGTATATAGAGAAGATTACTAAGCGTATAGTTAATTAGTTTTACACTATAAAGTAGAACTTAAAGACTAGTTATCTACTTAATATTAAGAACTCTTACTTTTGTAAGCTTGTCTGTAACTATAATACTACTTTTAAGTAGTGTCTTAAGTATAGCTATATAATCTAGAGGCGTAGTAAGAAGTAGAGCTTTAATATCTTAAAGATAGAGCGTAACGCTAATAAGTCTAAGAATACTTCTAGTATTAAGTAGTCTTAATCTAACCTTAATAATAAGACTAACAACGCTCTTGCTTCTAAGTAGCACTCTTCTAGTAAGTTTTATTCTAGTACTCTAACTTCTTAGTACTAATAAGCTTTATAAAACTTTATCTAGTAGTTAAGTAGGTTAACTATAATAAGACTGCAGATAATAGTATAGCGCTCTTTAATAATAATAATAGAAAAGCGTCTTCTAAGACTATTACTAATAATACTATTATAGTTATCTATAAAAGTATTACTACTAAGCTTAGTTACGCATTTACGTCTATAGAGAAAGTTATACTCTCTTAGTTCTTTACCTTAGAGTTTAAGTATCTCTAAGCTTATAAGAATACTACTAATAACTAGTAGTGCTTCTCTAACTTTGCGCTTAGATAACTAAAGAAGCGTTGCTCTAATTATAGTTCTAGGTATATACTTTCTTATCTTACTACGCTCTTTAGAGCGTGTGCTTTAATAAAAGCCTTTTCTAATAAGTAGTTTTTTGTAGGCCTATAAGAGAGGCTACGCTTAAAATATACTTTCTACTACTCTCTAAGAAGAGTAGCTAAAAACTCTTTTATACCTTATAAGCTTTATAATACTACTAATAATTTAATATTCTTTATATTTAACTACTTCTTAAAGTAGGCAAATTACTAAACTAATAGATTTTTAGTAAGCCTATTAGCTAGTATACTCTTAGTCTCTAGGTACTTAACTCTAAAAGACCTTTTAGCATGCTTTTGCCTTAGCTATATATTTTAGATATTAACATGTCTAAGGCGTATTATTATACACTTATTAGCGCTAACTACTAAGCGTATAGTCTACTAGTTATTATAGAAAATTATCTACGCTACTTCTAAGGTAAGCGTAAGCTTCTAAAATAGCCTCTTAAGAGCTATTACTTCTTTACTAATATACTTAAAAGTAAGAAGCTCTACTTCTATAGTTAAAGTTATTATAGTTACCTATTATACTACTTTCTAAATAATAGTACCTCTAAAGAGTATAATAAGGTAGCTCTATAAAGAGCGCTTAGTCTCTAAGTTATCTATAAAAGAAGCGTTGCTGCAAATTATAAGCTTTACTCTAGAGTACGCTTTATAGTAGATAGCCTAATAGTAAGTCTTATATAAGTATATAATTGCTTAGTTAACTACTTTAATATACTTTTTACTTAGGTTTATAAGAAAGTACAAAAGCTTTAAGGTAGCGTATACTATATTAGGCTGTAGTATAATAGCTGTATAGAGTAGTAATCTAACACGCTCTTAGTAGTCTTTAACTACCTTCTTATCTACTTTACCTATTAACTTTATAAGCTCTTAGCTTAGAAGTAGTATAGTAGAGCTTAAAGAAGTGCTTTTTAAGTTAAACTTCTTAGTAAGCTTATCTAAATACTTATTATGTATAAGTGTTATAGTATAAGTAGCGTAATTATGCAATACTCTTACTTCTAGAAACTATTTAACTAGGCCTTTCTTTTCTAGATTATATACTACTTTTATTATATTAGCGACTTATAAAGCTTCTTAATAAGTAGTGTAGTAATATATAAGTAGTATATTATTAACGTAGAAGAGTAGAAGAATCTTTCTTTATTTATTAAAGAAGAGACAAGGCTTTTCTTTAGAAGTAATAAGACCTGCTTTCTTTACTATACGTAAGAGCTCTTTATACTAGAGTAGTAGAGAGTTCTTTAGTTTATAGAGAGCACGCTTAAGCTTTATATACTTACTAAGCTTCTTAAAGCTATCTAGTATATTATATACTATAACTAGCTAGTGCTCTTAGTGCGTATAAAGAAATGCTCTTACAACATTAAACTAGAGAATCTTTAGATTAAACTTAGCTACTATTACTATTACTATTCTAAAAGAGCGTAAGGTAAGCGTTACTATATACGTAGAGTATATAAAATTAATTACTTATAGATCTTCTCTTACTACTACGTAAGCTTTATACTTAATAAAGTAGCTATTCTAATTAATCTTGTATACAAATACCTACTTTAGTAGAAGTAGATGCTTTTATACTAAGAAGCGCTTAATCTTCTTCTAGGTACTTACTCTATAAAGTGTATTAATCTCTTTCTTATAGGCTTTGTAGAAAAGCTTACTATATAGATAATTACTAAGATTCTTATACTTCTTTAGAAGCTATAGTAGTTAATTATAGTATATATGTTTAGATAGCTTATACTTCTATAGAAGTATATTACTTAAGATTATAGCTACTATAATTAAGTAAACTATTATAAGCTTTTTCTAGTCTTCTTCTACTCTATACAAGTATTAGAGAAGACTATTTAGAAGGTTATTATCTTATATACTATTCTATAGATTATATAGCGCATAAACTTCTAGTTCTTCTACTTTTAGGCTATTGCGTTACTCTCTAATTCTAGAGCTTAATTGCGTTAGTTCTTTATAATTACGCCTCTAGCGTGTTAGTCTAAAAGTAGATAGTAGTTCTATTTTACTTTATTCTAGAGAAGTTCTAAACGTAGAGTATACGTAGAAATATAGTGTACTTAGAGGCACTCTATTCTAATAAGTACTATATACCTTATTCTAATAAAAGCTCTTTATATTAGAAAGCTGTTTATTACTTAGTACTAGTAGGCGCTCTTTTCTAGTTTAGTGCACTTTCTAGGTGCTACTATTATACTTCTAACTAGACCTTATAGTCTAGTACGCTCTAGGCTCTAGTATTTATTCTAGAGTAAATAGGCTTATATACTTTTAAGAGTCTGCATAGATTTCTAGTAGTTAGCTAGCTAAGCTTTCTACTTATATAGAAGATATATTATATACTACTTATTAATTAGGCTAGCTAGCCTATTTAATAGTAAGCTATAATATACTACTCTCTAGCTTCTAGATAGAGTTTTTAGAAGTATACTAGTCTTGCGCTTTATCTACTATAGTGTAGAGTTAGTTAAAGATATCTTTATACGCTTCTTCTATGTTATATAGCTTATTCTTATATAAAAGATTAATAATATATATAAGCTCTTCTACTAAGTGCTTCTAGCTACTTTTAGCGCTACTCTTATAGAAAAGCTTCTTATTAAAGCTTATATTTCTTATTATAATTATTTAATTAAGCTTTAGAACCTATATTCTATAAATATTAAATGCCTTGTATTCTACTAGGTATCTAATATAGCCTTTTAGTATAACTTTAAAGTTACGCTTATCTTGTCTAGCTGCTTACTCTCTATTAAGTAGGTAAGCTTTATAGCTATAGGCGTAGATAGTACTCTAATCTAGGCAAAGGTTAGCTATAATAGCATAGACCTTCTTACTATACTCTATATACTATGCGTTAAGCATAGTGTTAAGTGCTAAGAGATTATAAGTATATAATAGGCTTATATTATATAGCTAGGTTACTACTTCTATAATATCTAGCTAAAGCTTTTTAGAGAGATTTGCACTAACTCTTATCTTAATAGACTTAGTAATTATCTTTTAATCTACTCTCTCTACTCTTCTATTTAGTTTATAAGTATAAATAAAAGTGCGCTCTATAATAATACTCTACTCTTTAGCCTATATCTTAAAGCGTAACTTACCTCTCTAAGGTAGCATTATAATATTATTATCTTAGATAATAACGTAGATATTAAGCTTATACTAAGCTATAAGAAAGCTTATAAAGTTATAAAAAACTTTTATAATCTCTATAAGCGTTTTAGCTTAGAGAGTATATTAATAAATCTTACTACTATAATTATCTTTAAGCACTATAATCTAGAGCTCTTTATTATAACTAGTAAAAAAGTTAAAAAGATTCTATAAGATTCTCTAATAAAGTCTTAGAGCTTTCTTATATAGTTGCCTAAAGATACGCTACCTTATATAAGTAATAGCGCAATACTTACACTTACTTTAGCTTATTCTCTTAATACGCATATTACGCGTATTCTTAATAAGAGCTTAGAGCGCTTCTAGACCTAAGTAGCCTACTCTTACATACTAAAGCTCTTCTATATTAGACTAAGAAAAGCTTCTCTAGAATTATTGTAAGCGCTAGTTATTAGTTACACTTATTATAGTTAGGTAAAACTTTAAAGAATTGTATTTAATAAACGTAAGCTTATACTCTTTCTTAAGCTTTACTAGTATAAAGTTATTAGTAAGTGTTTCTATACAAAGCGTTAAGTCTAACTCTAGGTACTATAGTCTAGCTTTATTAAGAGCTACTTCTAAGATAATATTAATATAAAAACTTTCTATAAGCGCTACGCTTATTAGAATAAAGTTCTTTATATATAGTTCTCTTTTTCTAGTTAAAGCGTTTCTAATTCTTTATATACTATGTCTAAGCACCTAAAAGAAGAAGCTTTCTACTTCTATAGTATAGAATTTATATACTTTTATAAAGGTCTTTAGCTTAAGTAGAGATATATTATTAATAAGATATACTACTACTTTATTATTTAAGATAGTGCTTATAAAGAGTAGGTAGACGTTAAAATCTATAGTAGAGTATATACTACTAATACTTAGCTAACTTATAATAAAAGTAGAGTTAATAAGTATTACCTAAATTAACTCTAGGTAGATAGAGTTTAGGCTCTTAATCTATACTTACTATAGAGTAGTTTATCTCTTCTTATTAAGAGCTCTCTATAGGCTGTTATACTTTAAGTCTCTAAGCTTAGTAGTAATCTTAGCCTTAGCTTTATTAGAAAGCTTTAGAGGTTTACTTATAAGCGCTATTTCTAAACGCTTATATATAGTAGTAGACTACTTATAGTACTATCTATATAGGTAATTCTTCTTAGACTTCTAGAATAAGTTATTATTATTAGAAGCTTATTATAGTGCTTCTATAATAGTAAATATACTATTTTTGCTATTAAAGCGAGCAGCATGCTCTTAGATTAGTGTAGTAAAAATCTTTAACGCTTGTTTAAAAGTAACTTAAGTTCTACTAATAGTAAGAGCTTTAATAAGGTTCTACTATATAGAGCGCCTCTATTCTAGAGCAAGCCTAACGCTAATTACTTCTAAATAGTTCTAGATAGTAAGTGTATTATTAACTTTAGTAAGTTTATACGCTTTAGCTTAGGCTAGAATATAAAGGTATTTCTATTGCTAGCGCTTAGCGTTAATACGTTCTTATTGCGCTTTTTAGAGGTATACTCTATACTATAAGTATATAAGATTCTTAGTGTAGTTCTTCTCTAGAGAAAGCGTAGACTTAAGGTATTTAATAAGTACTTATAACGTAGCCTTTTTCTTTATAAAGATAGAGAGCATAGTAGAAGCTAAAAGCTTTAGACTAATAGTCTAATTAATCTAGTTCTAAAGATACCTAATATAAGTACTCTTTAACTACTATTCTATTACTTATATCTTATACTTTGTAATAGATAGGTTATACTTATTAGCGTAGAGCTTGTTAACTAAAGCGTTCTATGTAATTACTGCTAGCTCTAGAGTAGTTAGAACGCTTATCTAGATAGAAGTAGCTATTTTAGCGTTAGAGTTAATATTAGCCTAAATTTCTCTACTTAGAGCATAGAATTTAAACTAAGTAAACTACTTAGACTAATACGCTAAGTTAGTAAGCGTAAAAGCTTTTATAGAGATTATTATAGAGTTACTTATTATAAGTAATAGAGTAGTGCTTCTATAGAAGCGCAAAGATTAGTAATAGAATTAGTATTACTATACTCTATTAAACGCCTTGCGTCTTAAGTATATAAATACAGAACTATATTATCTTCTTAAAGCGCTAGGCTTATAACTATTACGTTTAGAAGTATAGAAATAAATAGAAGATAAATTATTGTATTATAAGCTTACTTAGAAAGCTCTCTTAAGTAGTAAAGCTTCTAAGAGCTTATCTTAATCTATGCTAGTATAATTATGTGCTGTACTCTTAAGAAGTATCTAGAGATACGTTCTGCGATAATTAATAACGCTTAAAAGATTAATAGAGTTACTATTTATAACGCTAATCTTTCTCTAAATCTAGATAAGTTTTCTAAAGAGTTTATAGGCTATTAAGTTATATTCTTAATTAACTTCTTCTTAGGTTATAACTAAGTAGAGCTTTATAAGTTATTAAGACTACTTATAGTCTTTTTTACGCCTAGCTATAGTCTTATATAGTAATATACTCTACTAATAAGTATAACTAACTCTATTACTAAATTTATATAAGTAGTAATAAAGATCTTATAAAACTTAATTCTATATATCTATATACTCTATATAGATAATATTATAGTAAAGAAGCTAAAAACTAATTATAATAGAAAACTTCTTAAACTAGAAGTCTAATAATTTATTAGAGAGTATATTATTAATATTAATAAAGTGCTAAAGAACTTTAAAATAGCTAGTGCTACTATATTTAGATTTAAGAGTAATTAGTGCTATAATAGTATAGAAGTTATAGAGTATATTATTAATAAGTATAAATACTATCTAGTGTAGAAGAAAGTCTAAAAGATTACTAAATAGTCTACTTATACCTTTACTAAGAATATCTATATATTTCTAGATATTTACGTATACTACTATATCTAGATTAAGAGCTTTATAAAATAAGTATTAGCTTTCTTTAACTTACTTTATAAGAATAGTATCTTCTTTTAGATAAAAGAGGTAGCTATAGCTATAGATAATCTTAAGCACTACATTACTTACGCTCTAGTACTAATATTAATTAATTATTATAAACTCTTATAACTAATTATTATTACTATTAATAGTAGTAAGAAAGGCTAAAGTATAGTATTATAGTAGAAGAACTTAATAGATTATTAATACTTTATATAATATAAGTTAAGTATTTAGATAGTTACTAAAAGAAACTAAAACTCTAGTAAGTATAAGTGTAAAGCTATACTTCTTACTCTAAAGAAGTTTTACTTTTAGATCTATAGCGTATATTTTATTATTAAGACTAACGCGTAAACGCTAGTAGACTAGCTTAACTATAGTGCTACTAATCTATCTAGAGCTCTAATTACAAGATAGCTTATATTACTTAATATATAGAAGTTTAAAGTTTACTATATTAAGAGTAAAAAGAATATAGTTATAAATACTCTCTTCTAAAGACTAGAACTAGAGAGTTAGACTTTACTCTAGAAGCCTAAGAATAACGTAGAAAAGTTTATTAATTACTAGCTTAGAGTAATAGCTCTATCTCTAGACTCTATATATTATTAGAACCTATAGTATACCTATTATATAATAGGCACTAATATAGGCGTACTTAATAATCTATACACTAAGTACTTCTATAATATTATAATATAGCTTCTAACTTTATAAAACTCTAGAAACTTATTATACTTAGAGATACGTAAGCTATAATAGTAAAGTAGAAAGTTTAAAGTTATTAAGAATATATTATAAGTCTATTTAGTCTTCTATAAGCTATTAAGGCGCGTAGTTAATAACTCTAAAGACTAGGCTACTATTATTACTATAATATATAATAAGTTAGACTACTAAGAGCGTAAAGGTACCTAGCGTAAGATATAGCACTAATACTTCTAGCTCTATATATTTAATAATATTAACGCCTTTATACGTAGCTATCTATAATACTAATTCTACTTAGCGTAGTAATTTAATAAGAAACTCTACTCTATATAAGAACTTAATAGACTATAAAAGTAGATTATAGTAGATATTATCTATATATCTATAAACCTAGCTAGAAAGAAGTATCTTATTATAGCTAGAGATTATATATTAGATTATCTAAAAACTTACGCTCTTATAGAGAACTTATCTATAAAAGTAGCTAAGTTTCTAAAGAAGAATATTTTTATAAGATAAAGTATACCTATTAAGATTTCTATAGATAGAAGCTTTAAGAATAAAAAGTTTATTAAAGATATATATAAGCTATATAGCGTTAACTAAGTTATTATAAGTACTTTTTATCTATAGGCCTAAGGCTTTATTAAGCGTAGCTATAAGAAACTTACTAGTGCGCTTTATAAGATAAAGAGTAACTAGGTATTAAACTTATACTTAGTTTTATAGACTAACTAGATTATAATAAAGCGCTTAACTAGAGAAATATCTACTTACTTAATAACTAGCTATAAATATATCTTACTAGTAGAACTTTATATCTTTATATAGTAAACGCTTTCTTAGATAAGCGTTAGAGATACTTCTAATCTAATTACTCTTTAGGCTAAGTAGTTTAAATACTATAATAACTAGCTTAGAAAGGTAGTTAATAAAATAGTATATCTTTAAGAAAATAGTAAGAAGTAGTTTAATAACTAAGTAAACCTTTATTTAGTCTTAATAGAGTCTAGAGACCTAATCTTACTTTGCAATACCTTCTCTAATATTAATATATCTAGGTCTTAGAAACTCTAACTTTGCTAGAAGAGCTTCTTCTACGTTACTAAAATTACTAATAAAGGTACCTACCTTATTAAAGAACTTAATAGCACTCTACTTAAGAGTACCTTTACTAGTAACTATCTAAAAAAGTTTATTTAATATAGATCTATTATAGTAGAATATTAATATAGAGTAGAGTAATAAAACGTAGTCTAGTAACTTTATATAGTAATCTTAATAATATAGATCTATTAATATAAAAGCGCTACTTAATCTTAATAATAACTTAGAGCTATCTACTAAAAGTAACCTAAAAGTACTATATAACTACGTAGCTAATATAAGTAGCCTCTAGAGGCGCTAGATAATTAAAGTACGTATTCTACGTATAAACACTAACTATAATAGATTTATATAGTATAATAAGATTATAAAAGAAGTAAGTAATAAGAAATTTAGCTAAGAGGTAGCTAAAGAATATAAAGAAAGAGAAGTAGTTAGTAAGATAAATAAGTATAAGGTAGTAGATAGTATTAATAGATTTTATAAGTTTTTTTAGAGTTATTAGAATTTTATAAGAAAAAGTAAGAGAAAAAGAAAAAATAAAAGGCTTTTATAGATACTACTAGTAGGCTTAATAAGCTTTTAGGCCTAAAACTAGAAAATAACCTAAAAGCTTATAACTATAAGCTTTCTAATTTTAAGATAAGTGTAAAATAAAAGCGTAGTAATAGTAACTATACTAAGTACGCTACTTTCTTTTCTTCTTTCTATTCTTATTATTAGTAGATAGAGATATCTTACTTATATTACTATACTTTAATAGACCTAAAGAGCGCTTTTCTTATAGAAGTAAAAGTTTATAAAAGAAAAAAGACTAGAGACTTTACTAAAAGGTAGTACTAGATTCTTTAGAGTAAGTAGATAGAGACTAAAGTAAGCTATAAGATAAGCTACTATAAAAGAAGTTAATTAGTTAGAGAGAAGAATAAGTACTATAAGAAGAACTACTAAAGAGACTACTAGAGCTAGAAGTATTAAAGCTAATAGAGATGTTAGATAGATTAAAATTAAAGTCTAAGATATTACTAAAAGTAGTAAGATTATAGCTTAGAGAGCTTACTAAAGTACGCCTTAATAACTTAGAGAGACTAGTAGAAGTAGAAGTAAGATTAGTAGATAAAGGCCTAGAAAAGAATCTAGTCTAATAAGTAGTCTATCTAAAAGAACTACTAGAGCTAAAAGAAGAAGTAGTCTAAGACTAAGCTAGAGAGCTAAAAGAAGCGCTTATAGAAGAATTAGAATTATAAGCTAAGAGAGCTTAACTAGTAGAAGCGTACTTAATAGAATTATTATAAAATAGATCTACGTATAACTTATTATAATTACTATTATTCTCTTCTTCTAGAGAAGAAGAGTAATTCTAAATTATATAAAGACTAATAGCTTTAGTTACTAGTTTATCTAAAATCTTACTATTAGCTAGTAGAATTAAAGAGCTAGATATAAAGACTATAAGCTTAGAAAACTAATCTATACTACTATTAGTCTTAATACTATAGTAGAAGTTAATACTAGGTATATAAGTAATATCTAGCTCTAGACGCTCTACGCTAGAGAATTTATACTAGCTAACTTTCTAAAAAGGCTAAAGCCTACTAACTACGTAATTAAGATCTAAAGCTAATTAATAAAAGCTTTACTTCTTTAGTATTACTAGAGTAATACTAAAAGAATTATTAGTGTATTATTAAAGATAGTTTATTATTTAAGTACGCGTATTCTAAGCTATATAAAAGCTAGTCTACTAGCTAGTATAATAGTTTACTTTTATAGTAGAAGTTTTTAATAAAGCTATAGCCTTAGCTCTAGAAGTCTAGTAAATCTAGTTAGTAAGATTATTAACTTTATTAGCGCGCGTTCTTCTCTTAAAAGTAAAAAAGGTAGTTATACTCTTAGAGAGTAGAAAGTTAGTATAATACTTAATCTAGCCTTTATAGAAGTTATTACTCTTAGTTAGTCTACTAAAAAGAAAATTATAACTAGTAGCTTAGAAACCTATAAAAGCTATAATAAAATAGGCTAGTTCTAAAAAGAGAATAATAAGTTAGCTTAGGCCTTAATAAGTTATAGAAGAAACTTACTAAAAGAATATTTACGCTTACCTCTAACCTAGTATAAAATATAGTAGCTACCTAGAAGTGTCTTTCTATTATAATCTAGAACTAGAGTATAGGTCTAATCTTCTTTAAGATAGTAGTTATAGGCGTAGTTAGTATTATTATAGTTATCTAAGGCTATATAATAATAAGCGTTATTAATAAAGTATAAAAGAAAGGTAGTAAGATAGTTTTTATAAGGCCTAATAGTGCTGCTAGTATTAATACTATACTCTATAGCCTAATTATAGAAGTTTTATATTTTAGCTAGTATAGTAAGCTTCTAAAAGTTAATTATAAAGCTATTATTATCTAAGATATACTAGTAATTATTGCGTCTAGAAGCATAGAAATAAATAGAAGATAAATTATTGTATTATAAGCTTACTTAGAAAGCTCTCTTAAGTAGTAAAGCTTCTAAGAGCTTATCTTAATCTATACTAGTATAATTACGTACTATACTTTTAAGAAGTATCTAGAGGTGCGTTCTATAATATACTTTCTAAGTAGTCTATAAGAGTAGGCTGCGTAGTTATAATAAGCTCTCTTATTATAGCTAAGAACGCTAATTACGTGCTTATTAGAGCGTGCGCAGCGCTAAGAGCTTACTTAGCGTACGCGCGCTAATTATAATATTACTAAAAATTATTTAATTAGCTAAACGCTCTCTACCTCTTATCTAAAATAAGAGTAAGTATCTCTAATTTTTATTAGTACGCTTACTAACTCTAGTAGCATACTCTATTATACTAATTAAACTAAGTATACCTCTCTATATTTATCTCTAAGCTTTGCAGTATTATATTAAATAAGAATAAGTATAAGTATAAGAATAGCTACTCTTCTAAAAATAAGTAGTCTAGTTCTAGCTCTATAAGCGCTTCTAAGGTAACTTCTTTAAGCTCTAGTTACGTAAGCGCGTTAAAGGCTAAGCTATTAAGCTCTAATACCTCTAACTTCTCTAAGTACTTAGCTACTTCTTCTAAAGTAAAGAATTATAAGCGCTTAAATAAGCTTTGCAGTGTTTCTAGAGGCTTTTTTAAGCGTAGTTCTTCTAGTAAGAAGTAGAGCTCTAGTTTTATAAGTACTTCTACTTCTACCTATAACTTATTTACTACTCTAACTTACGCTTCTAAGAAATCTAATCTATTTACTAAGCATAGTAATGTAGTTACTTAAGAGTAGGCTAATAATATTTTACGTTATAATAAGCGCGCTGCCTAGAAGTACGCTAATAAGTAGTACGCTTACAACCTTAAAGCTAAGAATAAAGTAGAGTAAGAGCGTTATAACTAGATTGCTTATAAGTATTATATTACTAGTTAAGCTATAGAAAATAAGTAGCGTCTGTATTACGAGCGTAATAAGTAAGTTAAGCGCAACTTAGAGCGTAGTAATAAGAATTCTAAAGCTAAAGTAATTACTAAAACTAAGCGCTTTAAGTCTAAGAATAAGCGCTTTATTAATAAGCAGCGTACTAAGTAAGAACGCCTTAAAATTCTACTTCTAAGAGCTATTAAGCTCTATTAAGAGATAGTTCTAGAAAAAGTAATCTACTAAGCGTAGTAGTTTGCTAATTCTATTAGCGCAATAGAAAAGTATAATAATAAGTAGGCTAGTAAGACTATTTAGAAAGAGTATACTAACTATAATTCTAATATTACTACGCTCTCTTAGAAGCTTTCTAGTAATTTCTATAAGTAGCCTTTTAAGGTTGCTATTGTAGTTTCTAGTTCTTTAGCTACTAGCAATGCTTATTTTAATATTCTATTTCTAGGTTCTTTAGGTTCTAAGAGCTCTACTTCTAAGAATTCTACTACTATTTCTTCTAACGCTTCTAAGCTTTCTACTAAAGCTTTAGGTAAGCTCTCTATTTCTTAAAAGAGTAGCACTATTTATAACGCTTTACTTTTCTCTAGCCTTACTCTTAAGAAGAAGTAGCGTTCTTTTATTATTATAAGTAGTATAGAGAGCTTTCTCTTTAATCTAGAGCTTTCTATCTAGTCTAATAGTTTAGATATTACTAATTCTTCTAATAAGTATAATAATAAAAAGTATAATAGTAAGAAGTATACGCTTAATAAAGATTCTAATAATAAGAATAATAGAGCTTTAGTAACTAAGTCTACACGTAAGCGCAGCTCTAAGAAGCCTATTTTTATTACTACTAGTAAGCTCTATAAGATAGTATGCCTCTAATACTTTTAGTCTATAAGTACTAGAAAGGCTACTAATCTTCTTTATAAAAACTATATAAGTATTAATAAGAGTAAGAAGTTTAAGCGCTACCTTACTAGTACTATTAGTAATTATAGATATAATAACGTATATATATACTCTTTTTTAAGCTTAAAGAGCTTTACTAACTCTTTTTTAGACCTAAGTGTATAGAGAAGGTTACTAAGCGTATAGTTAATTAGTTTTATACTATAGAGTAGAACCTAAAGACTAGTTATCTACTTAATATTAAGAACTCTTACTTTTGTAAGCTTGTCTATAACTATAACACTACTTTTAAGTAGTATCTTAAGTATAGCTATATAATCTAGAGGCGTAGTAAGAAGTAGAGCTTTAACACTTTAAAGATAAAGCGTAATACTAATAAGTCTAAGAATACTTCTAGTATTAAGTAGTTTTAATCTAACCTTAATAATAAGACTAATAATGCTTCTACTTCTAAGCAGCGCTCTTCTAGTAAGTTTTATTCTAGTACTCTAACTTCTTAGTGCTAATAAGCTTTATAGAACTTTATTTAGTAGTTAAGTAGGTTAACTATAATAAGACTATAGATAATAGTATAGCGCTTTCTAATAATAATAATAGAAAAGCGTCTTCTAAAACTATTACTAATAATACTATTATAGTTGTCTATAAGAGTATTACTACTAAGCTTAGTTGCGTATTTACGTCTACAGAGAAAGTTATACTCTCTTAGTTCTTTATCTTAGAGTTTAAGTATCTCTAAGCTTATAAGAATACTACTAATAACTAGTAGTACTTCTCTAACTTTGCGCTTAGATAACTAAAAAAGTGTTACTCTAATTATAGTTCTAGGTGTGCGCTTTCTTATCTTACTACGCTCTTTAGAGCGTATACTTTAATAAAAGCCTTTTTTAATAAGTAGTTTTCTATAGACCTATAAGAGAGACTACACTTAAAATATACTTTCTACTACTCTTTAAGAAAAGTAGCTAAAAACTCTTTTATGCCTTATAAGCTTTGTAATACTACTAATAATTTAATATTCTTTATATTTAACTACTTCTTAAAGTAGGTAAATTACTAAACTAATAGATTTTTAGTAAGCCTATTAGCTAGTATACTCTTAGTTTCTAGGTACTTAACTCTAAAAGACTCTTTAGCATACTCTTGCCTTAGCTATATATTTTAGATATTAATATATCTAAGACGTATTATTATATACTTATTAGCGCTAACTACTAAGCGTATAGTCTACTAGTTATTATAGAAAATTATCTATACTACTTCTAAGGTAAGCGTAAGCTTCTAAAATAGCCTCTTAAGAGCTATTACTTCTTTACTAATATACTTAAAAGTAAGAAGCTCTACTTCTATAGTTAAAGTTATTATAGTTACCTATTATACTACTTTCTAAATAATAGTACTTCTAAAGAGTATAATAAGGTAGCTCTATAAAGAGCGCTTAGTCTCTAAGTTATCTACAAAAGAAGCGTTACCGCAAATTATAAGCTTTACTCTAGAGTACACTTTATAGTAGATAGCCTAATAGCAAGTTTTATATAAGTATATAATTGCTTAGTTAACTACTTTAATATACTTTTTACTTAGGTTTATAAGAAAGTGCAAAAGCTTTAAGGCAGCGTATACTATATTAGGCTGTAGTATAATAGCTGTATAGAGTAGTAATCTAACACGCTCTTAGTAGTCTTTAACTACCTTCTTATCTACTTTACCTATTAACTTTATAAGCTCTTAGCTTAGAAGTAGTATAGTAGAGCTTAAAGAAGTGCTTTCTAAGTTAAACTTCTTAGTAAGCTTATCTAAATACTTATTATGTATAAGTGTTATAGTATAAGTAGCGTAATTATGCAATACTCTTACTTCTAGAAACTATTTAACTAGGCCTTTCTCTTCTAGGTTATATACTACTTTTATTACATTAGCAACTTATAAAGCTTCTTAATAAGTAGTATAGTAATATATAAGTAGTATATTATTAACGTAGAAGAGTAGAAGAATCTTTCTTTATTTATTAAAGAAGAGATAAGGCTCTTCTTTAGAAGTAATAAGATCTACTTTCTTTACTATACGTAAGAGCTCTTTGTACTAGAGTAGTAGAGAGTTCTTTAGTCTATAGAGAGTACGCTTAAGCTTTATACACTTACTAGGCTTCTTAAAGCTATCTAGTATATTATATACTATAACTAGCTAGTGCTCTTAGTGTGTATAAAGAAATACTTCTATAACGTTAAACTAGAGAATCTCTAGGTTAAACTTAGCTACTATTACTATTACTATTCTAAAAGAGCGTAAGGTAAGCGTTACTATATACATAGAGTATATAGAATTAATTACTTATAGATCTTCTTTTACTACTACGTAAGCTTTACACTTAATAAAGTAGCTATTCTAATTAACTTTATATACAAATACCTACTTTAGTAGAAGTAGGCGCTCTTATACTAAGAAGCGCTTAATCTTCTTCTAGGTACCTACTTTATAAAGTGTATTAATCTCTTTCTTATAGGCTTTGTAGAAGAGCTTACTATATAGATAATTACTAAGATTCTTATACTTCTTTAGAAGCTATAGTAGTTAATTATAGTATACGTGTTTAGATAGCTTATGCTTTTATAGAAGTATATTACCTAAAATTATAGCTACTATAATTAAGTAAACTATTATAAGCTTTTTCTAGTCTTCTTCTACTTTATATAAGCATTAGAGAAGACTATTTAGAAGGTTATTATCTTATATACTATTCTATAGATTATATAGTGTATAAACTTCTAGTTCTTCTACTTCTAGGCCTTTACGTTGCTTTCTAATTCTAGAGCTTAATTACGTTAGTTTTCTATAATTACGCCTTTAGCGTATTAGTCTAGAAGTAGGTAGTAGTTCTATTTTGCCTTATTCTAGAGAAGTTCTAAACGTAGAGCGTGCGTAGAAATATAGTATACTTAGAGGTACTCTATTCTATTAAGCACTATATACTTTATTTTAATAAAAGCTTCTTATGTTAGAAAGCTATTTATTACTTAGTACTAGTAGGCGCTCTTCTTTAGTTTAGTGCACTTTCTAGGCGCTGCTATTATACTTCTAACTAGACTTTATAGTCTAGTACGCTCTAGGCTCTAGTATTTGTTCTAGAGTAAATAGGCTTATATGCTCTTAAGAGTCTATATAGATTTCTAGTAGTTAGCTAGCTAAGCTTTCTACCTATATAGAAGATATATTATATACTACTTATTAATTAGGCTAGCTAGCCTATTTAATAGTAAGCTATAATATACTACTCTCTAGCTTCTAGATAGAGTCTTTAGAAGTATACTAGTCTTACGCTTTGTTTACTATAGCGTAGAGTTAGTTAAAGATATCTTTATACGCTTCTTCTACGTTATATAGCTTATTCTTATATAGAAGATTAATAATATATATAAGCTCTTCTACTAAGTGCTTCTAGCTACCTTTAGCGCTACTCTTATAGAAAAGCTCCTTATTAAAGCTTATATTTCTTATTATAATTATTTAATTAAGCTTTAGAACCTATATTCTATAAATATTAGACGCTTTATATTCTACTAGATATCTAATATAGCCTCTTAGTATAACTTTAAAGTTACGCTTATTTTATTTAGCTACTTACTCTCTATTAAGTAGATAAGCTCTATAGCTATAGGCGTAGATAGTACTCTAATCTAAGTAAAAGTTAGCTATAATAGTATAGACCTTCTTACTATACTTTATATACTATATATTAAGTATAGTGTTAGGTGCTAAGAGATTATAAGCATATAATAGGCTTATATTATATAGCTAGGTTGCTACTTCTATAATATTTAGCTAGAGCTTTTTAGAGAGATTTACACTAACTCTTATCTTAATAGACTTAGTAATTATCTTCTAACTTACTCTCTCTACTTCTCTATTTAGTTTATAGGTATAGATAGAAGTACGCTCTATAATAATACTCTACTCTTTAGCCTATATCTTAAAGTGTAACTTACCTCTCTAAGGCAGCGTTATAATATTATTATCTTAGATAATAACGTAGATATTAAGCTTATACTAAGCTATAAGAAAGCTTATAAAGTTATAAAAGACTCTTATAATCTCTATAAGCGTTTTAGCTTAGAGAGTATATTAATAGATCTTACTACTATAATTATCTTTAAGCACTATAATCTAGAGCTCTCTATTATAACTAGTAGAAAAGTTAAAAAGATTTTATAAAATTCTCTAATAAGGTCTTAGAGCTTTCTTACGTAGTTAGCTAGAGATGCGCTACCTTGTATAAGTAATAGCGTAATACTTATACTTACTTTAGCTTATTCTCTTAATATATATATTACGCGCATTCTTAATAAGAGCTTAGAGCGCTTCTAGACCTAGGTAGCCTACTCTTACGTACTAAAGCTCTTCTATATTAGACTAAGAAAAGCTTCTCTAAAATTATTATAAGCGCTAGTTATTAGTTACACTTATTATAGTTAGGTAAAACTTTAAAGAATTATATTTAATAAATATAAGCTTATACTCTCTCTTAAGCTTTACTAGTATAAAGTTATTAGTAAGCGTTTCTATACAAAGCGTTAAGTCTAACTCTAGATACTATAGTCTAGCTTTATTAAGAGCTGCTTCTAAGATAATATTAATATAGAAACTCTCTATAAGCGCTACGCTTATTAGAATAAAGTTCTTTATATATAGTTTTCTTTTTCTAGTTAAAGCGTTTCTAATTCTTTATGTACTATATCTAAGTACCTAGAAGAAGAAGCTTTCTACTTCTATAGTGTAGAATTTATATACTCTTATAAAGGTCTTTAGCTTAAGTAAAGATATATTATTAATAAGATATACTACTACTCTATTATCTAAGATAGTACTTATAGAAAGTAGGTAGACGTTAAAATCTATAGTAGAGTATACACTGCTAATACTTAGCTAACTTATAATAAGAGTAAAGTTAATAAGTATTACCTAAATTAACTCTAAGTAGACAGAGTTTAGGCTCTTAATCTATACTTACTATAGAGTAGTCTATCTCTTTTTATTAAGAGCTCTCTATAAGCTATTATACTTTAAGTCTCTAAGCTTAGTAGTAATTTTAGCTTTAGCTTTATTAGAAAGCTTTAGAAGTTTACCTATAAGCGCTGTTTCTAAACGCTTATATATAGTAGTAGACTACTTATAGTACTATCTATATAGGTAATTCTTCTTAGGCTTCTAGAATAAGTTATTATTATTAGAAGCTTATTACAGTACTTCTATAATAGTAAACATACTACCTCTACTATTAAAGTAAGTAGTATACTTTTAGATTAGCGTAGTAAAAATCTTTAACACTTATTTAAGAGTAACCTAAGTTCTACTAATAGTAAGAGCTTTAATAAGGTTCTACTATATAGAGCGCCTCTATTCTAGAGTAAGTCTAACGCTAATTACTTCTAAATAGTTCTAGATAGTAAGCGTATTATTAACTTTAGTAAGTTTATACACTTTAGCTTAGGCTAGAATATAGAAGTATTTCTATTACTAGCGCTTAGTATTAATACGTTTTTATTGCGCTTTCTAGAGGTGTGCTCTATACTATAAGCGTATAAGATTCTTAGTATAGTTCTTTTCTAGAGAAAGCGTAGACTTAAGGTATTTAATAAGTACTTATAACATAGCCTCTTTCTTTATAGAGATAAAGAGTATAGTAGAAGCTAGAAGCTTTAAGCTAATAGTCTAATTAACCTAGTTCTAAAGATACCTAATATAAGTGCTCTTTAACTACTATTCTATTACTTATACTTTATACTTTATAATAAATAGGTTATACTTATTAGCGTAGAGCTTATTAACTAAAGCATTCTATATAATTGCTACTAGCTCTAAAGTAGTTAGAACGCTTATCTAGATAGAAGTAGCTATTTTAGCGTTAGAGTTAATATTAGCCTAAATTTCTCTGCTTAGAGTATAAAATTTAAACTAGGTAAACTACTTAGGCTAATGCGCTAAGTTAGTAAGTGTAAAAGCTTTTATAGAGATTATTATAAAGTTACTTATTATAAGTAATAGAGTAGTGCTTCTATAGAAGCGCAAAGATTAGTAATAGAATTAGTATTACTATGCTCTATTAAACGTCTTGCGTCTTAAGTATATAAATATAGAACTATATTATCTTCTTAAAGCGCTAGGCTTATAACTATTACGTTTAGAAGTATAGAAATAAATAGAAGATAAATTATTATATTATAAGCTTACTTAGAAAGCTTTCTTAAGTAGCAAAGCTTCTAAGAGCTTATCTTAATCTATGCTAGTATAATTACATACTGTACTCTTAAGAAGTATCTAGAGGTGCGTTCTGCAATAGTAATTTATATAGTAAAAGAAGTTAAATAAATACTTACTAGAGTTTACGCTACTAATACTAGAGAGAATATAAAAGCTATTACTAGCTACGCTAGTATTACTATTTAGAACTCTTAAATAGGTTTTAGTAATCTTATAAATATAAATAGAGAATTAAAAAGTAGAATTAGTATATAGATAGTTAGTAAAGGCGTTAGCTATATTATAGGTAAAGTTACTATTAGTAGTTATTATAAGAAAGGTAGAAACTAGAAGTATATTAGCTAAGTAGTACTTAATAGGTTATAAAGATACTTACTAAGCTATATTATTACTATAACTAAAGACTTTCTCTTTAGAGTAAAAGAAGCTATAGAACTAATATTACTACTATAACTACTACTAAAAGGCTTCTTACTACTACTACTACTACTACTACTTTTACGTAAAGTGTTAATATTAAGACTAGATATTATAGTAGTTATCTTACTAGGTAAAGCTATAGTATAGAGATTAGAGAACGTATTTAATAGATAAGTAGTAGAGTAAAATAAAAAAGAGTTAGAAAGAGATAAAGAGATAAGATAGAAAAGAGTATTAGATAGATAGTTTATATACCTATAAAGAAGGTATAGACTAAAGTATAAAAGCGCGTAGCCTACTTAAGAAGTTATTATAAATATAATATAAATAGTAAAAGAGGTTCTTATCTTATCTTATTATACTACTTTTCTAGTCTTAATAAGTACGTAAAGTACTATATTATAAAGTATTCTATAGATAGTAGAATAGAGAGTAAGAAAAAAGTAGTATTAAGTAGAGTTTTAACTATTACGCTATTAAGTATATAAGACTAAGTAGTAGTAAATATTATATATAAAGGCCTTCTTAGAAGCGTCTAGAGAGGTAAAGCTATAGAGATAAAAGTATAAAACGCGCTATCTATCTTAGACTATAAGAATAAGGCTACTAAGCTATTAAGGTTACTAGTAGTATAAGCTACCTAATAGCCTAGAGACTTATTTAAATAATAGCTTAAATATAATAGTAGCTTCTCTAATAAAGATACTAGCTTTTCTAGTATTATAGCTACTTATCTAGAGACTTATTTAAATAATAGCTTAAATATAATAGTAGCTTCTCTAATAGAGACGCTAGCTTTTCTAGCGTTATAGCTACTTATATAGAAACTTATCTAAATAGTAGCTTAAATATAATAGTAGCTTCTTTAGTAGAGAGTAGCTTCTCTAGTATTATAGTAGCTAGCTAGTAAGTTATATAGATAATAGCTTAAGTTATTAAAAGCTTTTTATACTTAGTAATTCTAGTCTTACTACTATATACTTATTATAATATATCTTATAATTAACTTAGTATCTTCTAGGCCTTAATAAGCTATTAGCTCTTCTCTAAACTCTAGTTCTTCTTAGTAACTTTCTTTTTACTATCTATATAGCGTTAGAGTTCTTAATAAAAGAACTAAGATTTAGCTATATAGTTAAAGCTAAGAAGCTAGAAGGTAGAGGCCTATAGAGAAGAATAATAAAAACACTTAAAGTTATCTCTAGTTATTTACTATTAGATTAGACTAAGCTAAGATATAGAATACTATAAGAAGTCTTTTACTAGCTTTAATAAGTTAGTAGAGTAACTAAAGCTTTTCTTTTAGTTTTAAGGTAGCTTACTACGCTAGTAGGTTATTAAGATAAGTAGAAAGTAATTATATATAATAGAGTTTTATATATATTAGTGTAGTTACTTAATAGAGCTAAGCTCTTAAGTAAAGAAAATATATAGTAGAGTAGATTACGCTTATTACGTATTATATAGAGCTAGCGCTTAATAGCTTATTAAGACTGCGTAGCGTATAAAGAATAAAAATACCTAATCTAACTATAACGTATTAAGTATAATCTTCTCTTATACTAAAGGTACACTAATATATATAATTATATATATAAATAAGCTCTATATTTATATAATATAAAGTTTTTAAAAATAATTAATATTTAAAAAGTTATAAAGAGTTTAAAGTAGGATTAATTAAGGATTAATTAAGAATTTAAGCGAGAGGTAGCAGGCTAGAGCGCAACGCTAGCATGCCACCTACTTAGTAAGGTTAGCCCATGCCATGTCTTGGCATAGCCATGGTCAGATGGACTGTATGCACTCGACTCACGCGTGTCTGCTATCAACGTCCAGGGTCCACGCACGACAGCTTGGCAAAAGGTAGCTCTCACAATTATCATCATATCACATGTTCAGAGTTTGAATGTATCTATCTATCGATATTGGCCAAAGGGCAAGAGGGGTATTGGGTCAATTCTATGTACACCGAGAAAGCGGGCAAGATTACTTCATCATGGCCTATCCTAAACACCTGCAAACGCCTCCATGCTGATCCTTTTCTTCGTACGCGTAAGCCGTGACTCTTTCAAATAGCATAAGGGCATAACAACATCTACTGCATCGGGCTGCTAATCGCTGGTGGCGCGGCCTCCAGGTCAACACGCTGGACCGTCTGGCGCAGGTCGTTGCTGCTGCGGACGAGGTTGCCGAAGTACTTGCGAGCGATTTCGGTTTCCGCCTTGAGCTTCGTTGTCTCCTCCTTCTGCAACTGGAGCTTCTCGACGTTCCTCTGCAGACCGATGCGGACATCGTTAGCAGGGCCCTTGAGTGCGCGGCGAACCTCGGAGCTGATGCGAAGGGCATTAGAGTGTGTGTAGTCGATCGCTGAGAGCTGCTGAGATAGCTTTGCGCTGAGGCGGTGAGGTAGCGACTTGGGCACGGAAGCCAGGACGTATGATACTCCGAGAGCAACTAGAGACGTTAGTACAGATCAAATGACAGCGAGAGGATGTGCTTACCACCAGCGATGAGACCGGGAATGATCAGTCTCCTCATGTTGCTCGTACCCATGACCTTTGCAGCACCAAGGGCACCGTCTAGCCAGCCGACGCCGCCGACTAACCTGCCACCTACTACACCGGCAACAGTCATGGCCATACCGGCACCGGCGGCCTTTTCTTGTCGTTCCCATAGACTGGCAACGTCGAAGAAGTCCCATAAGTCAATGTCTATGTCCACTTGGCGCGCGAGAGCGTGCACTGACTTCCTAAACATCCTCTCTGGGCGGAACATGACATCGGCATACAGGTTGTTACCCAGATGTAAAACACCCAAGTTCTTAATGCCATTGTAGCCTTGTACCGCTTGGGTTCGTGCATGTTCTTCGCACAAACGAACCGCTTCGGTGATCTCGTGGAGCATGGAGTCCCTGATATCCTCGGCGTACTGGTAGGCTGAGAAGAGGCCTGGGTATTCGATGCCAAGATCCTGCTCTGCCACCCTAGCGATAGAGTTGTTGAGCGTGTCTCGGGTGTGACCATAGACGTCTGATGTTGTGTCTTCGACCATACGATCAACTGCCTCTCCGGCTTCTGTCCGTGACTTCTTTGACTCTTCGAACTCGGGCTCGAGCGCCTGGATCTCCTTAGTGACACGGTCCAGTTCGCTCTGGGAGACATCTCGGTTGACAGTGGCAAGGTTGTTCATGTCTCCTAGCACGTTGAGGAGATAGGTCTTGGCGGGTGCCAGCTTGGATCGCGCCCTCTTCTCCAAGACGAAACGTCGCAACGAGGCCTCGAGATCGGCAAAGTCGCGCTGCTTCTCTGCTTCCTTGCCCTTTCCTTTGTCAGAGGGGTCATCGTCGCCGTCGTCATCGGGAGGGCTCCCTCCTCCGCCCATTGGAATGGCGTTACTGGAGACGAAATGCACCAGTTCGCTGGACTCCTTGAATGTGGCGGGACTGAGATTGGCGACTTGCTTCAGGATCATTTCCTGGCAACGGTTCTGATCGCGGATAGTGTCGAAGCCGTTGACCACCATAAACATGTATGCCTTCTCTCGCGCAGCGGTGAAGATGAAGTTCTTGGCGGACTCGGTGAAGTGGTTGGCGGCAGAAACGACGAAGACGACAACGTCAATCTCTTCTTGGCGAGCGAAAACGGCGGTTGTCTTCAAAGAGTCGGCGTTCAGACCCGGGGCGTCAATGAGAGCGATGTCGACGACTCCGTTGTTGAGGAGAGATTCATCCACGTCCCGGATGTCCTTGACGTAAATCTTGCATTGTGAGAAGTGGTCGTTGTCGATGACGATCTTCTCAAGGTCCTTCAAGTCGAATACAACATAGGTGCTCTCGTCGTTGCGGTTGTATGTCGAGCCGATGGGAATCGCATGGACCTCTTCGACTCCGCCGTTCTCTCTGAAGTCAAGCACCTCGCAGAATATGCTTGTGCAGGGCTGCTGGTCTTCGGGGAGGACCTTGCGTCGGAGGAGGGCGTTGCAGAAGGTTGACTTTCCGGCGTTGAGATCTCCGGTGACCAGGACCTTGCTCGATGTGTCCTCGATACGCTCTTTGAGAGAGAACAGATGGCGTATGCTCTGCTGGATCTGTCCGTCGAGGAGAGAGGCAACCGAGTTCTTCTCGAGCGAGTGTACCAGGTCTGTCTGGTTCCGGCCTCCCATGCGCAGTTCCAACTTCAGGACGGAGAAGTCGTGGGCCAGCTGTGGCGTGACCAGTCTGGGCTCCTCCTTGCGTTTCTGCTCGGCGGCTGAGCTCGATTCGCCGAAGTCGTCTCCAATCGTCGTGCCCGCTCGGCGGGGTCCTCGCGGTCGTTCGGGGGAGCGCATGTCGGGGTCGAAGTTGCCCATGGCCGACTGTGTGTGCTGCAGGCCAGGCCGTGATTCGTTGCGGAGATGTGCTTTTTGCTTTTCTGCCACCTGGACCGAGGGGTAGTGGGCCGGCCATTTCAGGTTCATCTCTTGGAAACTCTTCAGCGTCTCGATGGTGCCAGCAATTGCGCGGCCGAGGGCGTTCTTGTTCTGGTTGTAGCGCAGTTGCAGGACATGGCTGCGCTGGCGTTCGTGTTCGGCGTTCCCTGAGCCGGCAGACAGCATCGGTGATGGCCTGTCTTCGCCAATGTTAGACCGCCAATTCATGCCGCTGCCTTCGCCGTCTTGCAT